>NC_139805.1:35239642-35569642 GCF_963457635.1 Microchirus variegatus
AGATAGATAGATAGATGGTTGTGTAGATAGATAGATACATAGATAAATAGATATATGTGTAGATAGATAGATGGATGTGTAGATAGATAGATGTGTAGATAGATAGATAGATGTGTAGATAGATAGATAGATGGATGTGTATATAGATAGATAGATAGATAGATAGATAGATAGATAGATAGATAGATAGATAGATAGATAGATAGATAGATAGATAGATATATAGATGACCACTGCTCTAGGTGCAGGATTATGAACACCGGCTGTTAATCTGAATAAGAAAATCCTCTTGAGAATCACCCTTTTTTTTTACATTTCCAGCTCATTTTTTCTCCCTCTCTCCCTGGTGAACTCTCCTTCATCCCCTTGTGGGTCTTTCTCGGTTTATTTGAGACAGGGTTTCTCTTCCTCCTCCTCCTCCTCCTCCTCACCCCTCTCCCCCTCCATCCCTCCCTCCCACACACTGTGGTTCGCCCCTGTGCCCTTGACGCAGACTCCCCATCTATATCGAGCCTCTGTAATTATGTCAGTGTAATGTTTGTATTTATAGGCAGCTGCCACAGCGCTCTGGCAGACGCTGGGTCCCAGCTGGGAAGCATCAGCAGTCTGACTCTGCTGCTGCTGCTGCAGGAGGAAGAGGAGGAGGAGGAGGAGGAGGAGGAGGAGGAGCAGAGGTCACCAGCACCTCTGACCTCTGACCTTCACCTGCTGCACCACAACTGAAATATTCTGCACGTTGTGAGTCATGTGACGTCCTGATATATCCGTTATCAGCCTTTGAGTCAGGTAAACTTATTTTGTTTAAGAGAATTCTTCTTTTTGTTCCAATTTCTTTGCTCTTAAGCTTTAATTATCATCAGTTCTACGACGTTTGGCGTCTTCGTGTTTATTCCCTGTCATTGAAACGTCCATAACCAAAATATTCTTACGCATGTTGTAAGTGATTGCTAGAAAATAAAATGTCCTGATGTCTCAGTAATCAACATTTTAAAACCTCTGAGTCAGGAAAATTAGAAAATTATGTTTTTTGTTCCAATTCCTTTGCTTTTGCCCCCACATTTCATCAGTTTTAGGATGTTTGGGGTGTTTTCTGAAGTATTCTGTCGGTCTATTTCTAATCTAAAGCACCTTTCATACGAATATCAATTGCAGTCAGAGTTCTTTAGACAATAAAATCAACCCTTCACAAAAAAAACATCAAAAGAGACAAAACTGTCAGGAAACACTGAGGTTGAATTAAAGTTAAGAGATAAAAATGTAATTTAAGATACTAAAGTAGCTTTTAAATACCCAAAGAGAACAATGAAGTATCACAAACAATATGTACAGGCTTTAAAAGGCAGGGGGCGCTAAAAGACTCCGTCTAAATTTGAATTTTAGAACACAGATAAATAAAATCAGGTCATAAATAGTGTTTTTAATCAAAGAAAATGTCATTAAAGGCCAAACTAAAATGGTAGGTGTTGTTTACTTTGACCTAAATATGAATGTTCTTGTGCTCCTTCAAAATAAAACGCTCTGGTATGTTGGTATCACTGGAATGTGGGAGGGAAAACTATTGATAAAGAGATATTTTTGCTCTTTATTTTTTTGACACACGAGGCAAAATGTAAACAAAGATCTCTCTTCGCCTGCTAAAATATCTCATCACGGCAGCAGGAAAAATCACACTCAGGACTCCAGGCGTGTCATGTTTGGTCATTTAGTTTAATATGTACATTAAAATAGACTATTTACATTATATTTATATATAAAAAACAATCAAAAATCATCTATGTACACAAGGCAAAGTACATTTTCTTCAAGACACAAAAACAACAAAACAAAACAAAACGAGAGTTATTGCCAAAGACTGTGTAGCCCTTTGTCAACGGAGAGCAAAAAAGACCCCTGACCTCACACACACACACACACACACACACGGACGGACATGGACGCGAGGACACGTGTGTGTGTGTGTGTGTGTGAGAGACATTCAATTCAAGCCTTGGAGGAAGGAGGACAGACTGGAAAAAAAGGCAGTTTTTTCTTAGTACAAAACGTTGTCTCAAAGCTTATGTTTTTTGGTCACGTGCAGTTTACAACAACACACACACACGCACACACACACACGTCGATTGTCTCTTAGCCAGTGGCTATCGTAAAAAAATGTTTTGTTTTTTTTGAGTAATAACATGTTTATAGATTTTTAAAAAAGAAGGCACTAATGGGTGAAAAAAGGAATGTCTGCTTCCAGTTGCTTCAGTTTGCATGTGCCTGACATGTTTGAGTGGAATGTTCCTTTATTGTTATTTATTTAGGGGTTGTTTCGTGTTGTCAATACAAACAACAATCCGTATATATATATATATATTCATATATATATTTGTATAAAAGTAGTACCAGCTACGTCGTCATAAAAATGAACAGAATCGCTCTGTTTCTGTCAAAGTCGCTGTTTTTTGTTTGTTTTCGTTGGCGTGTGTTTGTGTCGTCAAAGAATAACGTTAAATAAATGTTGTTTTGTTTTTGTTTACAAATATATAAACATTTTTTGAAGGCATCTCTGTGTCTCTTTGGTTGTTGCTGTTGTTTTTCCATAATATTCCTGTTTAAAAAAAAAAGAAACATTACAGTGTCGTCAAAACCTCCCTCGATGACGTCATTGTTTACTAGAGTTCACGGCGTTTACAGGAACTCGCATCTATACACTTTACATCGTGACGTCATGATCGTTGTTTGTGTTTGTTTGTCAAAAGTCTTTGGTGTTGTTGTTGTTGTTTACATGTGCCTCTTCATGTGCAGAGCCAGGTGGTCGGAGCGGGAAAACGCGCGCTCACACAGGTGACACTGGAACGGCCTGTGTCCGGTGTGCTTCCGGAAGTGACGCGTGAGCTCGTCGGAGCGCGCGAACTTCCAGCCGCAGCCCTCCCAGCTGCAGTGGTATGGCTTCTCTCCTGCGGAACAACAACAAAAACAACAACAAAAGTGAGTGACGTTGATTTTTTTAAAGTGATATTTCTGTGACGTTATGACGTAGTAAAAAACGTAAAATGCAGTCACGTGACTCCTCACCTGTGTGCGTCCTGAGATGCGCCTTCAGGTGCGAACTCTTCGTGTACGTTTTGCCGCAGCCGGTGAAAGTGCAGGTGTGCGTCGCGGTCCGTTTCCTCGGCCAGGAGCGGCGGCCCCTCTTCGGCTTGGTGTCCATCATTTCCAGCGGGGAGGAGGGCGGGGTGAGGAGGACCCGCTGCCCCGACGCCGCCACCGCCGGCTGCTGCTGCTGCATGCTCATGCCGGCGTCCTCCGCGAACATGCCGGCGAACTGCGGCTGCTGGTGCGCCGCGGCGAACTGCAGCTGCATGCCGCCGTGAGGGTGAGGGAACCCCGCGGGCGCGCTGCTGCGGTGCTGGTGCTGATGCTGCTGGTGGTGATGATGGTTGTGATGATGCTGCTGCTGCGGGTGGAAGCTCTGCGGGAACGTGTTGCACATGTGCGGCTGATGACACTCGGAGCTCATGAGGTCGTCCGGGCTGAGCGGCGGCGTCATGCTGCCCGCGGCCGCCGCCTGCGGAGAGGTGGCGAGCCGCGGCTGCTGCTGCTCGTACGACATCATGCACGAGACGCTGCCCTCGTGCTTGATTTTGCTGCAGCTCTGTGGCACGAGACCCATGACGGGTCCGTACGTGTCCATGGAGGCGGGCTCCACTTTGATGTTCAGGTGCTCGGGTGCGAATAAATCCTGAGTGGCGTGGAAAGGCGCGGAGCTGATGAGGAACCTGCCCTGGATGCTGGGGCTGTTCCCGGGCAGGAAGCTCGTATCCAAGTCGGAGCGGAGCAGCTCCGCCATCAGGCTGTTGTAGGGCGGGGGAGGGCAGTTCAAGTCCGGGACTGAGGTGTAGGTGGACGGCGGCTGCTGGTACACGGACGCTCCCGCCTCCTGCAGCCGGTAAGACTCCACTCCGTCAGAAACCGCTGTGTTTGCGAGAATAAACTCAAGGTCCAAGAACTTATCCAGGTCCTCTTCGTCCTTCCTGCCCAGGCAGCTGCTGTCCAAGTCGGGCACGATGCTGCTCAGGCTGCCCTTCCACCTCTGGAGCAAAGATGAGGGAAAAAAAACACACATCAGTTAGTTGAAAACAAAAACATCAAACATGACACGAGAGCGCAGAACAAGTGCACAAACTTACATCTTCCCAGAATTTCTCCTTCTGGTTGGCAAAAGTCGAGATTGACGGTAAAATGGTTCCACTCAAGGCCATTTTCACGCCTCTGTGAGAGAGAAACGAGTGGGGAAAAAAGGAAGAAAATCCCTTAAAATGTTGAGGGGAAAAACGTCTCCAGAGAAGAAGCTGCTTCTCTTCTTCTGTCGTCCGATGCTCCTCAGTCACTCACGCAGTCATTCACGCACTCATGAGTCGCTCTTTGCGGGAGCAGAACCAGAGGAAGCGCGCGTCCAGGGTTAGGACGCAACCGGGACCAGAGACCAGGACCAGGACCAGGACCAGAACCAGGCCTCCTCCACTAAACTTTATCCCGGGTATAAAAGAGTTTTCCTGCGAGTCACAGAGTCAGAGAGAGAGTTACTGCTGTTACTGCTGCTGCTGCTGCTGCTGCTTATGAGGAGGAGGTGGAATGCTGCGTCTGCTCTGTGCGCTCGGCTACTTAAAGAGGGAGGAAACCCGCCCCGCGAGACACACACGCACACACACACACACACACCCCTACACACACACACACACATAATAAGCACATTAACACGTTGAAACCACTCCCCTCTACCCAGTGTTTTGCATAATAATGAGGAGGAGACGCGGCGCGCACGTTACGCACGGTGCGCTTTTACGCACACGGTGCGACACATTCTTTCCACTCATTATGCCGATCTGTCGCTGTGTTTGTTTACTATGACAACAACAATTAACGTGGATAAATAAACGTGTCTGTCACTGTGTGTGTGTGTGTGTGTGTGTGAGAGAGAACCGGTGTCTCCGCGGTGAGAACATGAAAGTTCCCCGCTCTTCGCTTCCATCTCCGCGGCCTCTGATCGCGCTCCTCTCTGGGTTCCTCGCAGGAGGAGGAGGAGGAGGAGGAGAGTGTATATTATGATTATTATTTTCTGCTTCAGCCACCAGGCGCCACCACGGCTTCTCTCCCTGCGCCTCTCCAACTCACTCTGACGCAGCTGTGCGCAAAGAGAGCGAGAGAGAGAGAAAGAGAGAATCATCTGGAATGATTTGAATGTACTTTAAAAGGAAGAAAAAAAAAGAAAAAAGAAATGTAACCAACAACATTTAAATAACAAATGTGATTTGTTATGATGATATAATAACATCATCAAATAGCTGATTCATTTGGTTTTTTTTTGTGGTTAAATTAATTTAATCTCTGAAAAATCCCCCCCAATTTTCTCAGTGGTTCTCAAACACTGGGTCAGGACCCACACACGGGTCATTAAATAAATGAGATCTTTCTCGATCTAATGTTATTTATCTTTAGTTTAATGTTTTCAGTTGAAGACAAACAACAGATAATGTGAATTTCTTTGTGTACTTTGGTGCAGTGGAGTGAGTAGTCTTTTTTCTGAGGGTTTTCTTATGTCTTCTGTCAGCTTTGTTTTCACACTGTGTTTTTCCCCTCTTTGACACCAGAGAACGAGAACCACGAAGACTCCACAATGGAAGGAACGGAGCGTTTTCTGGACGAGAAAAGCCTTCAGTGGGTAAGTAACGCGTAACCATTACCTCTTCATATACACGTGAATCCTCTTGCTGCTGCGCGTCGACGCGTTTCCTGTCTGTTTCTGTGTCGTTACGCGACGATATTTCCTTGTTAATCGAGAACTTGTTTGACCTCACAGTTGTGTAAGAAGTTGTGTTGAAGCCAACGCTTGATTTCATTTAATGATCCAATAAAATACAGAAACCAAAAAAAATTGGTCCAAAAAATGCAATTTTCTGTGTGTTTTTACGTGAATAATGTCAGTAAATTCACCTGGATTATGGCATAAATTAAGACCATAAGTAATGTTGTAGTTTCCTCGTTAAATTATTGATAATCCACCTCCTCATCTCTCACATGCTCCTGCTGTAAGATTCCATGGCAGTTTTTATTTTTAATGCGTACATTGAAAAACGTGGATTAACGCCGTCTGGTGGAAATTCACCCGAGGACGTACGCTAACGAACTCGGGGGTGCGTTCGTCTTGCATGTCGGTGTCCACTTTAACGGTCGCCTCCCTCCGTCAGCGAGTGAAAAAGGGAGAGGGAGAAACACAATGGCTGAGGTGAGCAGCGCCCACTCATGATGACAGGGAGTGTTAGTGACTCAGCCGCCATTAATCCACTCCACGTAAAACCCGCACGTAATAAAGCTTTTCACTTAATCTGGCCTCTGTGGAGCGCACACTTTCCTCACTGGTATCCATGTCGTCTCCTTCTAAACAAACTGTAAATCACACACCCCAACCTTTGACCTAACCCTAAAACCAGAACTCAACCCTCACAACTGATAGTGCCGAACCCCAACCTTTAAACTAACCCTAATTCTGACCCCAACCTTTAACCTAACCCTAATTCTAACCCCAACCTTTAACCTAACCCTAATTCTAACCCCAACCTTTAACCTAACCCTAAAACCAGGACTCAACCCTAACAACTGATAGTGCTGAACCCCAACCTTTAACCTAACCCTAATTCTAACCCTAAAACCAAGTCTTAACCCTCACAATTGATAGTGCCAAACCCCAACCCTTAAACTAAACCTAATTCTAACCCTAGCCTTTAACCTAACCCTAATTCTAACCCCAACCTTTAATCCTAACCCTAATTCTAATCCTAAAACCAGTCCTTAACCCTCACTACTGATAGTTCCTAACCCCAAACTTTAACCTAACCCTAATTCTGATCCCAACCTTTAACCCCAAACCCTAATCCTGGGCCTAGTCTTAAACCTAACCCTAATTCTAGGCCTAAAACTAGGTCTGAACCCGCACAACTGATAGTGCCGAGCCCCAACCTTTAAACTAAACCTAATTCTCACCCAAGCCTTTATCCTAACCCTAATTCTAATCCTAAAACCAGGCCTTAACCCTCACTACTGATAGTTCCGAACCCCAAACTTTAACCTAACCCTAATTCTGATCCCAACCTTTAATTCCAAACCCTAATTCTGGGCCTAGTCTTTAACCTAACCCTAATTCTAGGCCTAAAACTAGGTCTAAACCTTCACAACTGATAGTGCCGAACACCAACCTTTAATCTAATCCTAATTCTGGGACTTGTCTTTAACGTAACTCTAATTTGATTTAATAGGTTTGCTTGACAATTGGTCCACACAGTATATTCAAGACAGGCTTTTGCAGTAGGATGCAAAGGGTTACCCCTAACCAGTCAATACCTAAGCCTAACCTTAACTTAATTTGTTAAAAAGTTCCTCAAAAATGAGGTTCTGCCTCTCACAAGGACCAGGTTTTGGTCTCCATGAGGACTACTGGTCCTGACAAGGTCGGTGTATATGACAGAAAATGTTCTAAAGAGGTAATAAATACGTTCTTAGTAAGGTCATATATGGACATAATGCCCCTAAACCTTATTATACCCTGAACCCTAGAACCAAGTCTTCACTCATAAACAGTGAAGACTTTTGGAATCAATAGAGTTCAACTGTCTATCGATCTATCAATTATTAGGACAGTGCATCGGCTTCCATTCATTTGGACAGCCTTAACCAAAGCACTTACCTTTACCCCTAAACTCAACCATCCCCCTTGAGAAATGAGGTTCTGCCTGACTAGGACCAGGTTTTGGTCTCCATGAGGATGACTGCTCCTGACAAGGCCAGTGTTTATGACAGAAAATGAACCCTAAGTTGTTGAGGACTTATGGGAAAAAGAAACTGGCAGCAGGTATTTGTACATGAAAGCTTGAACGACCTGTCTGTCCCTGGATCTTCTCCACGGTCAACAATGGCTGATGAACACACTCACACACACACACACACACACACTGGCATGTGTCCTATTACATACTGTACTTTTACTCATGTGAAATGCAAATTAGAGGCCGAGCGAGCCTTTGATAGTCAGCCAGTCATGATCACAATAGTAATTATTATTATGATTATTATTACTGTTATTTGTGTTTGAGGCTTGGCAGCCGTTGGTGAGTAGGCGACATTCCAGTGTAGTTCGTCACGGTGGATTAACAACGTACAGTTGAGTGTGTGTGTGTGTGTGTAGACACACAGGTTTTATATAAAATATAGTGCATAAAATGAGTATTATACAGAATGTAACATGTTTAGGACCCAAACTGGTGTTAGATGTTCTGCACATGTTCCACAGCTCCCGCCTTGACCATATAAAGCAGCTTTAATCTCGATTGAGAATCAAATGTTTGGATTTATATTAAGAGCACAGACCTCCACCAAGGCTTAAACCACTTGATTTTTACATTTTTATCCACTGGATCCAGAAGAACCTTCTGGATCTGTAAAGAACTTCATCTGCTTGTAGTTATTACCATCTTAAATAAACATGACAAAAGTAATCCTGATCTGTTTAGATGTCGCTGAGATATACACATCTGAGTTTGTTCAATGGGACTGAACCATGCCACCAAATCCGTAATCCGGACGCATCCGGACATGTATCCAAATTTTGTTGAAAAGTGCTTTGATTTTTTTACCAAACATTTAATGGGAAAATCGCAATAATTTCATATTGATCCGTCAATAACTGTAGATAGGCAGTGTTTGTACCAGAAAAGGTCCTAAGAGAGAAAGTACACACACTGAGAGACATCACACTTTACCCTAATCTAACCCTAATCTAACCCCAAATCTTCCGCCAAACCCGTAATCTGGGTGCAATCCTGAAAAATACAAAATGACGGAATAAAGTGGGTAGATTCTTACCAAAAATTTAATGGGAACATCACAAGAAATCCATATTGATCCATCAATAACTGTAGATCGGAAACTGACTCTCTAAACTCTTAACCCTGCCCTGTACGTGGCGCGTAAAACACTCCCGATTGTTAAAATGAGTCTCTAAAATAACGCTAAACTTTAAAAACAGAGCCACACATACGCAGTAACACAGGTCCGCTGGTTATTTGTAGTCTTTTTCCTTTAATAAACAGATTGTTACAGTTCAACTGTAGGCGCGTTAAAGGAGCTAAAGGCGCTAACGGAGCTAACTGTTAAACGGTGCCTGGACTCCGGTGTCGCGGCGCGTAAACATGACGTCACGTGTCTTTTTCCGGCCAGTCGTCATGGAAACGCGCCATGCGTTAACGTACGTTAGCGCTCAGCCTAGGGTTAGGCTAACCTTAACGCGTTAACGTGCCCAGCGCTAGTTAATGATCATATCGGGAAAGTTGTGTTTTTTCCGCGCCGATAAGGAGTTACTCTAGATCTCGGAGACACGTTTATCCAATCAGGAGCCAGGACGGTGCTCTCGTGTCGCAAAGTTAGTCTGTCATGTTATCTGTGAATAAAGGCCCCGCCCCCTTTTTGCCAAACGCAGTCACGAGGTGATGTAGGAATACAAGGAACATTGTTACCGTTCTTTTTTTTCTTTCTTTCCTGTGAAGTTTTGCAGGATGGACTTTACCTCTGTGGTAAAGTCTGCCAGAGACCAGAGTTTGACCTGATTTATGTAAAAGTGAAGTTTATTCTGGGAGCGTTGGGAGTTTTTTTTTTTTTGTACTGCTTACTCCTACATACTTAAGTCTGTGGGACTTGGCGTTTGCAGAGTTTGCATGACCTGTGGTCACGACGGGAATACGACCCAGGTTTGGAAAAATACCATCGCTTTCCTTTGTGGAGTCGAGACGTGTTTTGTATTTTTTTTGTAGTTTTTCGCTGATATCGATGCCACTTAATGTATCACATGATACTAATGGTCTGGTCCTTTTATTTAAAGTGCATGTAAAGCAAATGCAGAGATTATTATATATGTTCGAAAATAGTGGCTGAGAACATGTGGAAAAAATTACAACCGTGGAGTAAAGAGTGTTCGGTCTTAACCGAGGTGAAAATGTGTCTTTACCTCGATGTAAAAACACAGAAAAAATTAATTAATAAAGATGAGAAGAAATGAAGTCTTTAAGAACAGTAAGACTGCTGTGAGGCTGCAGTACCACTGATAGAGACAGGGGGAGACAGAGAGCAGGACTGTAGCTAGTGTTTGTATACGGTATGTTGTTAAAGTGCAATTTTTTAAAGCAAGTGGTTTGATTCGTTTGTGTGTGATTGGCTACTCCAGTGGACACAGAGGATGTCGCTGAATTTGTACATGAAAACACAACAAAAGCAGAAAACACAATGACATTTACTTAAAACACACTGACATTAACTGAAAACACAACCACACTAACTGAAAACACAACAATACTAGCTGAAAACACAACAAAAGCTGAAAACACAACTACATTAACTGAAAAACACAACTACACTAACTGAAAACACAACTAAGCTAACTGAAAACACACCTACATTAACTGAAAACACAACTAAGCTAACTGAAAACACAACTAAGCTAACTGAAAACACAACGACGCTAAATGAAAACACACCTACATTAACTGAAAACACACCTACATTAATTGAAAACACAACAAAAGCAGAAAACACAACCACATTAACTGACATTTTGTGTGACTTCGACTTCAGGGCCACCGTAGTTTGGTTTGGATTAAGACATTTCCTGAAACGATGCCGTGTTGTTTACGTAAAACATTTTTGTTCAAAAGCGACAAAGAAGAGTGTGTTTTCAGCCTTAGTTTATTTATTTTTTTCACCAGCAGGGGCAGAAGTGGCGCTGCTGTGGCAGACTGTTTTAACTTTTTCCCCAAAGTCAAAGTCAGTGCGGCGGCCGACTCTCTGCCTCCGCTATCGCTTGGATAACGATAACACGGCCTGACGCTGCTGCAGCAGTTGTTCACCAGATGAAACGCAGCGGTCGGCTCTGACTCTGGCTCCTCGCTCTCCTCCGACTGTTTGTCTTCTTCCTCCGTTTCCTCCTCTGCGTCTCATCTTTCCCCCAATAACTCATGCACTTTCATGTCCAGCTCGCTCTTCCTGTCTTCTCCTCTTCCAGACCGGCTGATTCATGGCTCAGTAATGGCCCCGAGTGTGCGCTCAGCGTCGGGTGTTTCACGCCCGGTTCTGATGCCGCTGTAGTTTTTCAGTGAATCACAGTGAACGTGAATTCTCCTCTGTTCGTTCTGTCGTTTAAAAAAGACGACGTGATCCTTTTAATTGAAGAGCTGTTTGGCACACGATGAGCGTATTAAATCCTGCGCGGAAACGTTGTGCGTCCATTAGTGTGTGTGTGTGTGCAGAGGCGCAGCTTGTGAACAGGCAAGGCAGGCAACTGCTTGGGGCCCCGAGCCGATAGGGGCCCCCCGACATTCGGAGCCTCCCCGTCCCCCTTAAACAACAATGGGCGATTTGCAATGACATCTCAGTAGGTAACCATCTATCATATTATTTGCATTACATATGTGTTTTTACTCAGTTTATATATGTATTTTTCAGTTGTTTACAGTGTTTTATTGTTCTATATATTTATATTGTTTTATTATGTGGGTTCTTTACAGTGTAATTTTATTTTTTACTAAGTTTATATAGTTTTTTAAAAGTTATTTACAGTATTTTATTGTTCTTTACATTTATATTTTCACATACTTTTTAATTACAAGGTTTCTCCGAGTTATTTCATTCATTTTGGAAAAAAAAAAAATTTAAATGTAAAAAATGTTTACAACAGGAAGTCGGCCATGTTTGAATTTTGGTTGTCCATTTTGGCCATTTGGTGAACTTGTCTGAGCGCGTTTGTCGTACGACATAAAAAAACGCTCGCCAATTTGTGCTAGTTTTTTATTTGTTTGATTTATTTCACTTCCTCCCTAAATAACATGCAGTCTTTTTGTTGCACTGAATTGGTTTGTAAACTTTTCATGCGAAAAATTTCCTATGGCGAGGCTACAACAAAAGAAACCAGTTGCAAAATGTGACTGCACTAGCTGGTGTTTGACCAGAGAGGGCAGTAGATACATCTATTTTTATCACATATAAAATGTGAAGATTTGCAGCTCATACATTTTTCGTTGGTGTCAGATTATTTGTAACATAATGGTGATGAGCACTGGTTGGAACGAAGGGCCCCCTGGGAATTTTTGCTTAGGGCCCCTACAGACTCTAGAATCGCCTCTGGGTGTGTGTGTGTGTGTGTGTGCAACCTGTCCTCATCGTTCTGACAACAGAGCAGCAAACACTTGACCTTTAGGTTTCAAAATAAGGGTTATTTCGCAACAAAATCTTCTAAAACTATAGATTATACCGTCGGGAGTTGAACGAATTGGACTTTAACACGTTTAACGCACGTCCCACAGTTCCTTTTTTTGTCCATACAGACTGTATCTAGTGTTGAAAATTGACATTTTTACATTATTCTGTCACACTGGACCCAGAAGAACCTTCTGGATCTGTATAGAACTTAACTTAACTTATAGCTGTTACCGTTTTACACCAACGTGACTAAATTCATCCTGATCTGCTCAGATATCGCAGAGATAAACACGTCTGAACTTCTTCAATTGGACTGAACCATTTAAATTTCTGGCATAATCCATAATCTGAGCTGGTAGAGTGTCTGATCTTGCAAATTAGAATCCATTCAAATCTGTTTTTTTTCATTTATCAAAGATGCGACTTGGCAAAAGAATGCGATATTGCCATACTTCCCTGACCAATGTGTCGCTCAAAGGCTCTATAGCGCCCCCAAGGCTAAATTGAGTTCCACCGAATTTCCAGAAACTCGGTGGGAAGACGTTATGGACCAAGACAAACAAAAAAGTCGACAGTAACCATGGCCTCAACTCAACAGGAAGTCGGCCATTTTGGAATTTTGGCGTCCATTTTGGCCATTTGGTGAACTTGTCCGAGCGCGTTTGTCGTACGACGTAAAAAAAAAAAACTGCTGCAATTTGTGCTAGTTTTTTTATTTGTTTGATTTATTTCACTTCCTCCTTGATTTACATGCAGTCTTTTTTTTCCTACGCAAAGTTGCATTCACTTAGTTTGTAAACTTGTCGTGCGACAAGTTTCGTATAACGTAGCTACAGCAAAAGAAAAAAATGTGACTGCAGTAGCTGGTGTTTGACCAGAGAGGGCAGTAGATACACCTATTTATTTTTTTTTAAATCAAAATATGTATAAAATGTGATGATTTGCACCTGGATCAACATATAAGATTAATTAGACACCCATATATGCTGGTTTACACCAGAAAATTGTTTATTTACCGTTTAAAATAATAACCGCTGATGTCGAGGTTTGTAAATTAGCGTAACTTTAGCGTCACACTGTGTGATCGGAGCGTGCGGTGGTTTCAGTCCGACTTACAGAGAGTGTGTGTGTGTGTGTGTGTGTGCGTGCGCGCGCAACAGAGAAGTTGATCGGCGTGAAGTTGTCGGTCTCAGTCTTATTGGAACCAGACGGGACTTTTTCTGCTTATTATCGCTCTGTGTTTGGGTCTAAAGTTTTCTCTGCTGCGCTCACATACTTTCATACTTTAGGTCTTTGTTAAACCTTTTTGGAAACACCTGCTTTGACTTCTCCACTTTCCTCGGCACGGCAGGAAAGCATGGTGTGTGTGTGTGTGTGTGTGTGGTTTGCTGAGAGGACACTTTTGGATTCAAGCCTATCTTTGTGCTCTGTCCTCACAACTTTAAAGGACTTTTTGAGGGTTAAGACCTGGTTTTAGTTTGGAATGCATTATAGTGGAGTGTCCTCACTAAGACAGCTGTCCAGGAATGAGTGTTTTTATATGCTTTTAGTTGACTGTGGGGACACATTTTTATTCAAACATATCTTTGTAAGGACATTTTTTAGCCGTCCTCACAACTTTAAAGGACTTTTTGAGGGTTAAGACCTGGTTTTAGGATTAGAATTAGGTTTAAGTCTATGAGTGTCCTCACTAAGACAGCTGTCCAGGAATGTGTGTTTTTATGTTTGTAGTAGTTGTCTGTGAGGACACATTTTGATTCAAACATATCTTTGTAAGGACATTTTTGGCTGGTTTTCGCAATTTTAAAGGACTTTTTGAGGGTTAAGACCTGGTTTTAGGGTTAGAATTAGGTTTAGGTCTATGAGTGTCCTCAGTAAGACAGCTGTCCAGGAATGTGTGTTTTTATATGTTAGTAGTTGACTGTGAGGACACATTTTGATTCATCTTTGTAAGGACATTTTTTGGCTGGTTCTCACAACTTTAAAGGACTTTTTGAGGGTTAAGACCTGGTTTTAGGGTTAGAATTAGGTTTAGGTCTATGAGTGTCCTCTCTAAGGAAGCTGTCCAGGAATATGTGTTTTTATGTTTTTAGTTGATTGTGAGGACACATTTTGATTCACACTTATCTTTATAAGGGAATTGTTGGCTGGTCTTCACACAGTTAAAGGACTTTTTGAGGGTTAAGACCTGGTTTTAGGGTTGGAATCGGGTTTAAGTTTGGAATGCATTATATCTGAGTGTCCTCACTAAGACAGCTGTCCAGGAATGTGTGTTTTTATGTTTTTAGTTGATTGTGAGGACACATTTTGATTCACACTTATCTTTGTAAGGACATTTTTAGCCGTTCTCGCAACTTTAAAGGACTTTTTGAGGGTTAAGACCTGGTTTTAGGGTTGGAATTAGGTTTAGGTCTATGAGTGTCCTCAGTAAGACAGCTGTCCAGGAATATGTGTGTTTATATGTTTGCAGTAGTTGACTGTGAGGACACATTTGGATTCAAACTTATCTTTGTAAGGACATTTTTAGGTGTTCTCACAACTTTAAAGGACTTTTTGAGGGTTAAGACCTGGTTTTAGAGTTGGAATCGGGTTTTAGTTTGGAATGCATTATATTGGAGTGTCCTCACTAAGACAGCTGTCCAGGAATGTGTGTTTAGATGTTTGTAGTTGACTGTGAGGACACATTTTGATTCAAACATATCTTTGTAAGGACATTTTTTGGCTGGTTCTCGCAACTTTAAAGGACTTTTTGAGGGTTAAGACCTGGTTTTAGGGTTAGAATTAGGTTTAGGTCTATGAGTGTCCTCAGTAAGACAGCTGTCCAGGAATGTGTGTGTTTATATGTTTTTAATTGACTGTGAGGACACATTTTGATTCAAACTTATCTTTTAAGGACATTTTTAGCCGTTCTCACAACTTTAAAGCACTTTTTGAGGGTTTTAGGGTTCGGTTTAGGTGACGTTTAAGGTAAGGGTTAAACTAGAGCATATATTTGTGATAATTATGTCCTCACTATGAAAGCTGTACAGGAATGTTTGTGTGTACAAATATTTATTCAAGCCAATCCTGTGAAGACAATTTGTCTCATCCCTAAAACTTTACTGGGCTTTTTAGAGGGTTAAGACCTGGTTTTACACTTCAGCTTTTATGTGTGATGATGGGAAAAGTGTCAGACGAAGACATTTGTACACATTCACTCACGGTGATTTATTGCAGTGACATATTCATCTAAACCTAATACTCACCGTTTTAACCCTGTGTTAGACTTTTAGATGTGATGATGATTAGGGTCACACTCTTAGAAATAAAAGTGCTAAGTAGAACCATATAAGGTTCTTCGGCTTGTCCTCATAGGAGAACCCTTTTTGGAGGGTTCCACCAAGAACCCTTTTAAACCCCTTTAATCAGGAAAGGGGTTTTAAAGGGTTCTCTGGATCAAAATGGTCCTTACTGGAACCATTAGTGTTACCAAGAACCCTTGAAAAACCCTTTGTTTGGGAAAGGGTTTTTCACAAGCAGATGGTTCCAGGTAGAACCTCAGCCCTTGTAGAAGGACAATTTTGGAAATTTTTTGACTTTTAGATGTGATGATTATTAGGGTTACACTCTTAGAAATAAAAGTGCTAAGTAGAACCGTATAAGGTATTCCGCTTGTCTTCATCGAAAGAACGCTTTTTGGCTCCAGGTAGAACCTTTTGTAAAGGTTCCAGAACCCTTTTAAAACCCTTTATTCAGGAAAGGGGTTTTAAAGGGTTCCCTGGATCAAAATGGTTCCATTAGTGTCACCAAGAACCCTTGAAAAAACCTTTGCTTGGGAAAGGGTTTTTCAGAAGCAAATGGTTCCAGGTAGAACCTCAGCCCTTGTAGAAGGACGATTTTTGGAACCCTTATTTCTAAGAGTATAGGGTAAGGGAATACATTGTTTTTGAATGTTCTCATGAAGAAAGGTGTCCAGGAATGTGTGTGTACATATTTTTGATTCAAACCTCTGTGAGGACATTTTTGGTTGGTCCTCAAAACCAAGATGTACTCAGTGATTAGTGTTTGACTTTTAGATGTGATGATGATTAGGGTTACACTCTTAGAAATAAAAGTGCTAAGTAGAACCATATAAGGTTCTTCAGCTTGTCCTCATCGAAAGAACTTTTGCAAGAACACTTTTTGGCTCCAGGTAGAACCTTTTTATAAAGGTTTCACCTGGAACTCTTTTGAAGGGTTCCACCAAGAACCCTTTTAAAACCCTTTATCCAGGAAAGGGGTTTTAAAGGGTTCTCTGGATCAAAATGGTTCTTACTGGAACCATTAGTGTCACCAAGAACCCTTGAAAAACCCTTTGTTTGTGGAAGGGTTTTTCACAAGCAAATGGTTCCAGGTAGAACCTCAGCCCTTGTAGAAGAACCCTTTTGGAAGAGTGTAGGGTGAGGGAATGCGTTATGTCTTTGAATGTCCTCATGAG
The DNA here is from genome assembly GCF_963457635.1 of Microchirus variegatus. NCBI lineage: Eukaryota > Metazoa > Chordata > Actinopteri > Pleuronectiformes > Soleidae > Microchirus > Microchirus variegatus. The sequence goes on from NC_139805.1 coordinate 35,256,375, forward strand.
GAAAGGTGTCCATGAATGTGTGTGTACATATTTTTGATTCAAACCTCTATGTGAAGACATTTTTGGCTTGTCCTCACATCTTTAGAGGGCTTTTTTTTTTAGCGTTAAGACTTGGTTTCAGGGTTAGAATCAGGTCCAGGATTAAGGATTAGACTTCTTCATTCTGTTGTGATGGTTAAAGTTCGGTGAAGCAGCTCGGGAATGCGTTCCGTTTGTGAGCGTCCTCACTCGGAGCGAAGGTTTCTGGCCGTGGCGGCCGACAGAGCAGCCTGGAGAGTCTGGAGCTCAGAGAGCCGGAGACTCTCTCTCTCTCTCTCTCTCTCCGTGGCTCTCTCAGACAGAGTGGGCTCCGGCCTCAGCTTATATAGGCGGGTATTTTTAAACCCACACCCCCTTCCTTATTCCTTATTACTGCACTTCCTCTCCCACTCGCTCAGGAAGCCCACTTGGCCGAGTTTCCTGCCGGCACGCCGTGCCGACTCGGAGGGAAGCGAGGGAGAGCGATAGCACCGAGAGAGCCAGGCACTGCAACAGAGAGGCAGGGAAAGAGGAGGAAGAAGAAGAAGGGGAGGAAGGGGGGGGGGGGGGAGCTGGCACTTGTTCAGAGTCTGACATGCGAAGACCTGGGCCTCTTCCAGGCCTTGTTAAAATGTCCCTGAGGAATAACCTCAGAGAGAGAGCGCAGAGTCGGAGGTCAGAGACGAGAGCGACGCGAAGCAACACGAAAACAACGTCCTGCTACTTTGATTTATCGGCCGCGCGATGACCTCGGCTGTCGTCGCTCGGTGTTTTTTCGCGTCTTTGCGGTCGTTAAACGTCGCTTCAAACATCGCGGCGGCGTCCGTCCGTCCGTCCGTCCGTCCCACCACCCTGAGATTTATCCGGTTAATAAAAACACATCAGCTCAAAGCCACAGCTGGACTCAGACAAACACATACAGCAGAGATTGATGCTCCTGATCAGGTTCACTTACGTCAAGTTGTTTTAGTGTCAACGTTTTGTTGGAGACGCTTGTAAACAGATGAGTAACAAGTGATAATGAGTAAGAAATAGAGCGTTAATATTTAAGACGCAACACAGTGGATGTTCGTCCTTTTTCCTCCACAACAACTGAACATAAACAGTGGTTTCAGTTCAACGAGAGGGAACTGAAGGAACTGATGGTCATTAATGGTGAATGTAGTAGAAAGGAGACTCTCTCCTTTATTTTACTACTATGTTTTGTTACCAGACCTTCATCAGGCAAAGGTTAGGGTTAGCTTGACTATGTTTGTAATAAACAGTCGTCGTAGACGCAGTGATCAAAGTATTCTTGCTTAAATTTAATTGTTTTCCTCTTACGCACCTGTCTTAAGATGTGAATGTGCATAGTTTTCTTGTATGTGTTCGTAGTTAACGGTAACCTTTTTTTCCCCCGTGTGCCGTAAAAATCTAAATACATGCTAACGACCACCATATGCTAACGGCGTACTTTGCGCGCATCGGATATTTGTCAAACTTGGACTAAAATATGTTGTTCAGTCAACATTTTCTCAGATTCAGTCGGATTCAGAAGCTGCACCGTGTCTCTTAGCCAAATGCTAGTTAAATTAAGAAGAAACATAGCCTAAAGTAAAGTTAGCCAAATGTTAGCTAAGTTAAAAGATTCGTATCCTAAGGTAAAGTTATCCAAACTTTAGCTAAATTAAAAGATTCATAGCCTAGGGTAAAGTAAGCCAAACGTTAGCTAAATTAAAAGATTCATAGCCTGAAGTAAAGTTAGCCTAAAGTAAAGTTATCCAAACGTTAGCTAAATTAAAAGATTCATAGGCTAAAGTAAAGTTAGCCTAAAGTATAGTTATTTAAAAATTAGCTTAATTAAAAGGTTCATAGCCTAAAGTAAAGTTATTTAAATGTTAGCTAAATTAAAAGATTCATAGCCTAAAGTAAAGCTAACCAAACGTTAGCTAAATTAAAAGAGTCATAGCCTAAAGTAAAGTTCTTACGCACCTGTCTTAAGACGTGAATGTGCGTAGTTTTCTTGTATGTGTTCATAGTTGCTTCCTCCTGGATGCAACGATAACCTTTTTTTCCCCCATGTACTGTAAATATAAATACATGCTAACAACCACCATATGCTAACAGCGCATTTATGCTGCATTTTTTGTGTTTTTTTGGCCTTTTTTTGGAAGAAATTTTGGACTAAGTTGCCTTCTGGTTGCCATTTTATTGACTGATGGCATTTCTAGGCTGTATTACGCTACGGCAACCTCAGTTCATCCTCACAATAGTGAATAATAATGTTTTTTTTCTTAAAATGTAGCCTCCAATCACTGCTGAATAAAAATAAAATGGTTTTCACACCTAAACAAATAAGTTAATTCAAACTACAGTAACCTTTATGGCGTCACATAATTTGCTAACCTTGAATTAACCTAATTATTTTGGGTGTTACCAAAGCACCAATGTTTTTCAGTACAAATAAAAAAGGGATTTAATTCTCATCTGTTGAGCAAGGCACGTTAAACCAACAACCTTTATTATGGTGACAATCCTGACCCTGAACAGATTCTTCCCTTCAGCTGCACTCCTTGTTGCTCTTTCCTTGCAGCCGCAGTGTCAAATATAATCATTTATATATGTTCACAATTACATTTCATTACACCATATTTACCGAATCACACGAGTTTGACTTGAATTTACGACGACACGCTCCATATAAATGTGTGTTTTTGATTTGACTGCAGTGGTAATGGCGTTTTGTGCCCAGAGCGCTGGCGCTGGCGCTCTCGCGTTACACCGCGGCACACTTTGATGGTGACAGTTACTGAGGATAATAACACCTTTTATGTGAGATCTATACGTCAAGTGATGTGTGAGCGCACATCAATGCGAGAGCTTGAAACGGGAGTGCAGGAGAAAACAGAAAAGAGGAAAAAACTCTGTGTAGGAAAAGGAGGGGGAGGATTCCAAGCATAGCTGTGGCCTGAGCTGGAAGAAGCTGCGCTTGGGTTACAGTGGAGAGCTGGAGCTCAGAGGGCATCTGGAAAGTCCTGTAGTTTAGGCTGGGATACAGAGAGGCGGCCATCAAAGTGTGTTTATGGTATATACTGTGTTCATTAGTCAGCTGCAGCAGGATTCTCTGAGGTTCCTGTTGGGATTATTTATGCAATTCATGCAAACAGAAATGCTCTAGTGCAGAGAGATTTATGCACACGTGAGTGTTATTTGTCAGAGTGCAGAGAAAGCCAAGAGGAGCAGCTCTCTCAAGCCGTTCACCATGGAAAATCCTGTCAGGTAGAGTTTCCTCACACACTGTAGCAGCTCTCCCAACGCGCTCCATAAATCCAGCTGCTAGTTTGACGCCATTCCAGTCAGCGGGTCAGTCCAGGTTGAACGATAGCATGTGAGTCAGTCGGAGGAAAACACTGTTGTTTTTGAACAGGATGCGTTTGACACATCCATCCATCCAACTATCTGTTCATCCATCCATCATACAGCTAAAAGATAGCCTAAAGTTAGCCATATCTATCTATCTATCTCAACTAAAAGATAGTAGCGTAAAGTTAGCCAAATGTTAGCTAAATTAAAAGATTCCAAACCTAAAGTTAGCCAAACATTAGCTAAATTTAAATAGTCATTGCCTTAAGTTAGCCAAATGTTAGCTAAAAGAAAATATTCATATCTATCTATCTATCTATCTATCTATCTATCTATCTATCTATCTATCTATCTATCTATCTATCTATCTATCTATCTAAGCTAAAAGGTAGCCTAAAGTTAGCCAAACGTTAGCTAAATGGAAAGATTCATAGCCTAAAGTAAAGTTAGCACATGTTAGCTAAATTAAAAGATTCATAGCCTAAAGTAAAGTTATTTAAACGTTAGCTAAATTAAAAGATGCATTGCCTAGAGTAAAGTTATCCAAACTTTAGCTAAATTAATAGATTTATAGCCTGGGGTAAAGTTAGCCAAATGTTAGCTAAATTACAAGATTCATAGCCTAAAGTTATCCAAACGTTAGCTAAATTAAAAGATTCATAGCCTCAAGTAAAGTTATCCAAATGTTAGCTAAAATAAAAGATTACTGACGTCTATCTATCAATCTGTCTCTCTGTCCGTCTGGGCCTAAAGTTAGCCAAACGTTAGCTAAAAGAAAAGCTAGCCATTCATCTGACTCAAGTTATTTTTGCGTAAAGCTTAAAATCTCTGCTAAATAAGGCAGATCAAGGCCATTAACGGCTTTAAGACAAATAGTAAACATCTTTAAATCTATTCTGAAATGAACCAACAGCCGGTGGAGTTTGTAAACAACAATAGTGGTGACGTATTCACGCTTTTTTTTTAAATAAAGAAAAGAAAAGCTGGAGGCGTGAAAGAGCAGATCAACACAAAGAACATTGTTTAACAACAGAGTGGACGCATGCAACAAAGCTAACGTTTCCCATGGTTTGCACTGATCCCTTGGCTTCGGTTGCAGACTTCCATGTATCTCCGTGTTATTCCATCTCCATGAAACTGCTCCGAGCAACAATTCCTTGTCATCACATCCTTGTCTAATTGTAGCCGCCCTCTTTGATTTATTCTCTTGGTTTTGTCAAGTCTGCTTTTAGTTCCATTGAAAAACTCCGAAAGAATCTCCTGCTTCCTCCGAGCCTGGAAGCCGACATCGCCATCGCAGCCTCTTCTCCGTCGCTAAGTGCACGTTAGCCAGGGAGCAGCGGTTAGCCGAGGAAGTGTTGTGGCCAACAGTTGGTTTTGACTTTGTTAGCACTGTCTTTCATCACAGCTGCAGAGAGCAGCGTTCCCATCACACACACACACACACACACACACACACACACACACACACTGTAATGAATGTCCACCTCTTGGTTTACACCGTTATCTTTACCTGCAGATCCACACGCGTGTGAATCTCTAAACATACGTTAAAGCCGCCGCGTCTTCCGTCACCACAATCCCACCCATAATCGCACCATAATTGTGGCGCGCAGACACTGTAGAAGGCAAAAGAACATGATTGGGGCTTTTGCAGCAGTGCGAGCGAAACATTTCCCTCTCGCTCTCTCTCTCTGGATGTTGTGGAATATTAGGGAATTTAACACCGAGGCCAAGAACAGAGCATTTTACAGCATGTTTCTCACATTCATGAGATGGTTCTCTGCCCAATGGGAGTGGAAACCAGACGAGATGATGGTTCGAGTTGTGGAAAAACAAGGAAAAAAGAAATCCCCCAAACGTCACAAGCGCTGTGTGACTCGAATATCATTAGTTTAAAATCCCTCTCCCCTGGTTCTGCTTTAGCTTTGCCCTTGGGCAAAAGAAAATCACCGTCTTGACAGCAGAACACAGCTGTGTTCTCCGACCAGGGACAGGTGAAGTGAACCCGCGGTCACGTGTCTGCGATTATCTGTTGTAATGGCAGCCGAGCGTCCCAGGAGTCGTACACCGGTCGTACGTATCGCGTTACGCGTCCGCGGAGATGCTCGCTGTTCAGTTCAGACATGATTAGTTAGGTCCAATTGTAATTCCTATCTTAACCCTCAAGCTCAACCCTTAATCTTAACTGGTTATTTTGTCACTCAGAAATGGGACACCAACTTAAATGCAGATACGTCTTCAGACTGTAGGGGGCAGAATAACGCGAAAGCTGCGTCCAGTCTGTCAACTCCCAAAAAAGAAGAAGAAGAAGAACACATTTACGTCACGATTATTTATTACGATCCGTTTGTCAGTCAAGTTATTAGGTTGTCAGTTAGTTATAAGATGATACTCATACAAATACCAGGCCGGCTATTGACAAAAGATCATAAAATAAAAATAAATGTTACGCAACAATGACGTCAGTAATCCATATTATGGGCCTAGACAATACAATGGTTTTCTTCATTTTTATATCTCTATTAACAAAGAAAATACTTCATTTGTAGCGTACTCGCTTCGCTGCTTTCGGCGCCATCTTTGTTATGTCAAAACACGCAATGCATTCTGGGTAGCCCTTGGGTGGTCTCGGAAAATCTCAATATTGAGGGCGATACAGCCCTTAAACTTGGCCCTCAACTTAATTTTTCTGAGAATCAGGACAGCACTTGCACTAGAGGGAGCACATTTTTGAGATTGAGGGTTAAGCAAGGAATTGGAATTCACCCTTAGATTAGATTTTATTGTTTTCTACGCATTTCTACTCAATCTCATACGGCATTCAAGTAGCTTCACGTACATAAACCCCCGCAAGTTTCCATGTGTATCAATGCTTATCATTGTTTGTGTTACACTACCGTTCAAAAGTTTGGGCTCACCTATACACTTTTTTTTTAGTGTTTTCCATCCAAAGTCAGACTTTTATTCATCAAAAGAGTTGCAAAATGAACAGAAAATATAGTCAAGACATTGAAAAGATTCGAAAAAAACTGTTTTCAGCTGCCCTAACATCATTGCACAAGGGTTTTCTAATCATCCAATAGCCTTCGAACGCGATTAGCAAACACAATGTACCATTAGAACCCTGGAAATGGGCCTCTATACACCTATGTACATATTCTATTAAAAACCAGACGTTTGCAGCTAGAATAGTCGTTTAACACATTAACAATGTATAGTGTATTTATGATTCATTTAATGTTACATTCATTGAAAAAAATAAAGTGTTTTTCCTTCAAAAATAAGGACATTTCTAAGTGACCCCAAACTTTTGAATGGTAGTATAAAATATACGGTAGAATTCCACAAATGGCACAAACGAGTGACTTGTAAAGCAGCTGTTTTCGGCTGTAACTGAATCATTAGAATAACTGAACCCTTTGCTTTGTGTTGGAGTTTAAGTCAAAGTCTTTCTAACTGATTTTACAGTTCAGAATTATTCGGTTTGATTCTTGTGTCGGACTTTTGTGCTAACGATTCTTCCCGTGTCTGTTGCCTCTGTTACATATTGAGATTTTAGACATTTCCTTTGCTAAATGTTGGATATTAATGCACGTTTTTTAAGCAAGCAAGTCTTTTTAACTCATCTACAGTTCGGCGTTGTTTGGTTTGATTCCTGTGTCGTACGTCGCGCTCATGCAGGGTATCTGCGGGGTCTTAAAAAGTCTTAAGTCCAATCATTTGAATTTAAGGCCTTAAAATGTCTAAAATTCTCCTAAAATCTGAGAATTTATCAAGAATGTGCTGTGCGCGCATCGCAGTGTGTTACAGTTTAGCATAGCAGCGGAGAAAACTTAACGAAATCCCACAGCTAAGCCGAATTGCTTGCATAAGATGGGTAAGTGCAAGTTCAACGATTTGTGGCTTCAATTTTCCTTCATGTCTTTTTTGCCGGTATGGATTTGAAATGAGTCTTAAATTGTATTCATTATGGTCTTTAAAAAGTCTTAAAAAGTCTTAAATTTGACTTGTTGAAACCTGCAGAGACGTCGAGTCGTGCTGGAACTGTGTCGTGGAAAACTGTTTTTGCAGTTTTATGTCTCACTGTCGATTGTGTTTTGCGTGTTTTCCCGCGTTACCTCTTTCCTTCCTGCTCTGATATATCAGGCCAAAGCTACGTGACTTTGTTTTATCCTTTATAATCTGTGCTGTAGCTTCATTATTCACACATTTCACCATGTGTTCTTGTCACATGTGAACTGTAGAGGCTCCACATGTGCGTTTTCTGTCCCAAAAAAAGCTTCTTTTTACACAAAGATTGTGACCCCGCTGGTTTTGTGTGCTTACCATCTTCTTCATTGTCCCTTTGAAGACTTTAAAGTGTTGTGATACGGTCAATTCGCTCGACCAACGCGCAATGTTCGGATACCGAAATCTACGTAGCGCGGACCCTTACATGGAAACTTGAATCTAACCCTAACAAAGCTCCGTTTCTAAAAACACATACGGTCTTCATTAGCTCCCACATGTTTACAGGAGGAGGAAAAACAAAAGCAGTAGTTCGAACTCTTCACCTGCCGCCACCTGCGCTATCACGCTTACTCATTTCTAACGTCATCCTCGCTGGAAGTCGCACAAACACATCTTGTAGCAGTCGGCGGCCGCGTGTTAAAAAACGGGTTTAAAGCTTTACAATATTCTACATTTATAAGGGGAGTTTTTACGAGGACGGTAAAAGTTATGCAAAGTGCTCGAGGGGGCAGAGAAGAAGTGGGAGGTCACTGCTGCTCAGCCAGACTATAATTGGTGTGTGTGTGTGTGTGTGTGTGTGTAGAGGAGGTATTGGCTGTCAGCAACACAGCAGTTTTTAATTGTTTAAATCTTGTGCTGGGCACGCTAACGGCGGCTAACGGCGTCAACGTCAACGCACATTATCGCATGGGGCGTTTCCATGACGACTGAACGGAAAAAGACGTGCAACCCCATGTTTACAGCACCGTTTACCAGTTAGCTCCATTAGCTGCGTTAGCTCCTTTAGCATCGTTAGCTAAAAAAGGAGCAGCGCTACAAATTGGGCTCTTGGTTGTTTACAAACAGTGCGGGTGCGCGAGCAGCTCGGTTGCAGAAGGGGCGCTACTCGGCGTTTAACTCGCAGTGTTGTCGTGACGTTAGGCGGCTCTCGTGTACGAATTCAGACGGACGTAGACTGCCAAGGGCTCTATAAGCAGCGTACCTGTGTACTGTGTATGTGTGCGTCTGTGTATAAAGTTCAGCGTTACTTTAGAGACTCATTTTAACAATCGGGAGTCACGTAAACATGACGTCACGCGCAGCATTCTGGTCAGTTGTCATGGAAACGCATGAAAATGAGTCTCTAAAGTAACGCTAAACTTTAAAAACAGAGGCACACACGCAGTACACAGGTACGCTGGTTATTTGTTAGCGCTGCTCTTTCCATTTAATAAACAGACCCCTCCAGTTCGACTGCAGGTGCGCTAACGGCGCTAAAGGAGCTAACAGAGCTAACTGGTAAACGGTGCCTGGACTCCGGTGCTGCGGCACGTAAATATGACGTCATGCGCGTATTTTTCCAGTCAGTCGTCATGGAAACGTGTCATGCGTTAACGCGCGTTAACCTATTGCACAGCACTAGCGTTAACGTGCGCTAACGTTAATGCACGCATACGCAGTACACAGGCACGCTGGTTATTTGTAGCGCTGCTCTTTTTGTTTAACGAATTGACCACTCCAGTTCCACCGTAGGCTAACGCTAACGTGGCTAACAGAGCTAACAGGTAAACGGTGCCTGGACTCCGCTGCCGCGGCACGTGACCGGAACGTCACGGGCGTCTTTTTTTCCAGTCAGTCGTCATGGAAGCGCGACATGCGCTAACACCGTATTTCAATCACATCTTTACAGTTGCGTGGATCTTTTCCGGCATTAACACTGACCTTGTCAGGACCGGATGTCCTCGCAGAGACGAAAACCTGGTCCTAATGAGGCGGAACATGATTTCTTTGGAATGGATTGAGTTAAAAGAAGATTTGAATTGTGGTTTTGGTGAATTTAAGGTTGACTGGTTGTAGTTAAGTTAAGGGATAAGGCTAAACCTGTGTGTGTGTGTGTGAGTGTGTGTGTGTACCAGCTGGGTAAAGTACAGAGGAGCAGACCTACAGTAACGTTGGCTCTGTGCTCGATCGTCATCATGGACGTTCGTGAGCAGACTGAGGCCAGAGAGCGTCCCACAGTGACTGAGAGCTCACAGAGACGAGAACAACATGAAAAGTTGTTTTCGTGCCTGAAATCTGGGGGAAGAAGAAAAAAAAAAAAGGAAAATGGAATGGGTGGAAAATGTTTATTATCCCAAGAAAGCAAACCCGTGCCAGTAATCTGGTCAGAGCTCTGGATTTTATAAAGTCTGGATGTTTTTACGTCGAAAGTGCAGGAATATAAACGTTGGTTTTGAGGGTCAGACGGTTCTTACTGTTTCTGTGTGTTTAGCTGATGAATATTCGGCCTCACATGTGTTCACAGTTTACAGCTGATCGCTCGCAGCTGATCGCAGCTCGCTTTTGAATCTGCTTAATGCAAACAGTCCTATGAACGGAATAATGTGCCATGAAGCCGCTTGCGTGTGGATGATAATGTGTGATCTATAACAAAAAAAAAAAACGTCACAATGTCAGTTAGTTTATATGATATTTATTGATGCTTTCAGTCATTTTCAGCTTGTTCTGATTCCGCTGACCTCAAATATCAAAAACCTGACATCCAAAGTTTACATAAATACTCACTTTAACAAAAACTCTGCTTTTTATTTGGGTTCCGCTAACGTACCATGTCTGGCAAATCTTATTTATTGTAATTTTCGGGCCACACAGAAAATAATGTAATGTCACACTCTCATTCCTCTGTGCGCTCTGAAAACCACAGACACACAAACGCAGGATGAAGAGCAATGGAGTGTTTTCACTGTTGAGGTAAAAAGGTGAAGAATAACAGCTTCTTCTTGTTCTTCCTTCCTCTCTTGTTTGTCTTCGGTTGCTCGTCAACAGTCGATGGACGACACTGAGGAGGAGACGGTGATGTGTGTTTTTCAGTTCCGTCTAATCACCGTAATAGTCTCGCTAACCACAAATGACAGTACACATAATTGCCGTAATAACGTTGATGAATTAAAGGTGTGTTCACGCCAGGTGCAATGTACATTTTTACACTCTATGCAAATTTGTTGTTTGTCCTATAGAGCCGTGGTTCTCAAGGTGTGGTGTGTTTACCACAAGACGTACGCCAGCTTCCTGTGGTGGTACTAGATATGCTGTTCTACTGCTGTATAAACCCAGGTATGTGATCAAAGATAGACTGTTTGTATTGTGTTTAAACTAGTGCTTGGTACATTAACGTTAACACATAACATGTTTTCTTGATGACTGATCCAGTTTGACTGTAGGCGAGCTAACGGCGCTAAAGGAGCCAACGCTGCTCGAGGAGCTAACGGAGCTAACTGGTAAACATTTTGTCCCAAAATTTGACAAAAATGTCATACTAAAATATGTCGTGCAAAATTTGACCATTTTTTTGGGAAACAAAATTTTGTTCCAAAATTTGACAAAAACGTCATACTATACTATGTCTTCCGTATTGGCAATATTTTTGGAAAAAAAAAATGTTGGTCCAGAATTTGAGAAAAACGTCATACTATACTATGTCGTCCAAAATTCGACCATTTTTTGTAAAAAAAAATTGGTCCAAAATTTGACAAAAACGTCATACTATATACTATGTTGTCCGAAATTCGACCATTTTTTTGGGAAAAAATGTTGTGTCCAAAATTTGACCAAAACGTCTTAGTATACTATGTTGTCCAAAATTTGAAAATTTTGGACAATTTTACATTTAAAAAGTATAAAATGCTGGTAAAACTGATATATATCCTTTCCTGTGACGACTTCAAAATAAGAGTCTGGCTGTGTTTCACCAGTTAAATTCTATTAATGTGAAGGTGCAGGTGTTTAGAAATGTAAATATTTAGATTTTGGACCAAAAAAAATTTCCGAAATTTTTTTTTTGTAAATGCTGTTCATGTTGTATACAAAGTTGGGTTTAATGATGATTATTTCTTTAAAACCTTATATTTGTGGCCAAAAATGTTGCTAACCCTTGGTTTAAACCATAATGACTGGACGTAATGTAAAATTTAGTTGCTGTATTTTTCAGTATCTGGTGGAGACCAAAACAAAGTCAACAAAGATAGGAACATGAATCACAATGAAATCTAATCATTTCCCAGATCGTACACTCCATGTTTCTTCATTAACCCTAAACAGACGAACCAAACACTAAAATCTCCAGAGAGCCTTAAATATTTCAGAGTTGGCGCAGAGCGGGAAATAAAGTGGAGTTTTTAGGGAGCCGTGCCCATCCCACAGCCTTCTATCAAACCCAAACTTTATCTAATAAATGTGGTCGTCTAAAACCAAGTCAAACTTCACTCATAGCTGTGGCAAATCACATTATCCCGTTGATTTGGCTTGTTTTGGAGAGCAGGCGCAAACAGACGCTGACAGACTGATAGCACCATATATATATAAACATGCTAATTCCAGTTCATGGAAGACAAATGACCTGCTCTGCGCTTATGGGATATAAATGTATGACATGGGTGAGATGATGGGAAACGGACAGACAGTAAATAAAAACACTAAACATTATCATGATTACCATGAAGGCAGGTCAGTGAGTCAATGATTGGTACAGTCTTGTGAGGGGTTCAGACCAATTCTGAAGAGACAACTTTATTTTTCAATGGTTTTCAGGAAGTGAAGAGGATTTCAACCAATAGATTAAGTGTTCTGGGCAGAAATGACAAACGACAGCTTTAATTTTTATAATTTATTAGGAGAGAGCGAGTGAGAGTGTTGAAAGATCAGTATTACTTTGTCTTGTTGGCTAATGTTACTGCTAATGTTTTCCATTGTACTGTATTGTAACATTGTAACAAAATTGTCATCCAAAATGTGTCAATTTTTTTGAAAAAAAAAATTTGGCCCAAAATTTGACAAAAACGTCATACTACACTATGTCGTCCAAAAAAAAAAAAAAAAATGAGCGGACGCGCATTTCATTTACTAAATGTTGGAAATTAATGCAATGTTTTCAGGGATTTTTAAGTCTTTTTACCTGATCTACAGTCTTTGTTTGTACAATGGAAAACATTAGTAAAATTTGGTAAACTAATGTTTTCCATTGTACTGACCTAGCATGATTTGGCTCTTTTTTGTTGCTTTTCCATCAGTGATAGTACCTGCTCTGACGAGGTTCCAAACGAGCTGAGCCGATACCAAAATGTGACGTCAACAGACTGCCGGCCACTGATCGTCACTGGAGGAGCCACAAGCACGATGTCCGACGCAAGAATCAAAGACTGTAGATCAGGTAAAAAGACTTAAAAATCCCTGAAAACATTGCGTAAATCTCCAACATTTAGTAAAGGAAATGCGCGTCCGCTCATAGCAGGAAGTGCTGAACCATTCTGTGAACTCATTCTAATGATTCAGTTACAGCCAAACCAACTGATTTGACAAAAAAATACAAGATTTGACAAAAAAAAGTAAAAACATGTTTTTTCCCAAAAACGTCATACTATACTATGTTGTCTAAAAATTTGACAATTTTTTGGGAGAAAAAATTGACCAAAACTTGACAAAAACGTCATACTATACTATGTCGTCCAAAAATTTATGAAAATGTTTTTTGGTCCAAAATTTGACAAAAACAACATACTATACTACATAGGCCAAAATTACAAGTCACTAGTTTGTGTGTTTGTGTCACGTAGAAAACCACGTCGCTGCAGTGCCATCACGTTGAGGAGGAGCTATGAAGTCATGGAAAACAGCCGAGTCGCGCTAGAACGATATATTGGAAAAGCAGCGTCAGCGAGCATGCGCAGGTAAGTGAACAATGAAGGACACTTCATTGAAGAACCCTGAATCCTTCAGAGGAACCTTCTGACCTCCAGATGATCACGTGACACAGATATGATGTTGGAGGAAAGTTGTGGGTATTTCCACGTGAAGCTGCTTTCGCTGACTTTGGGAAACGAGCACGAGTCTCCGCTCCTTTCCCTCGTTGTCTTGGCAGCGCACGTTCATAAATTTGCCTCGGCTCTAGCTTCTTCTCTGCGAGCAGCGCTGAATGAATGAAGGTGTATTTGTTTTGCTGCTGCAGCTGAAATATCAACAGTGCTTCTCCAGAATCGCTTACGCCACCTTTAATTTGACCAGGACGGCTGGGGGGGAGTGTGCGAGCAGCAGCAGGGCAGAGAGTCCAGAGGCTGTTTGAAGAGCAGATTATAAGGTTGAGTTGAAGTTTTCTGGAGCTGAACATCAGTTGGAAGGCGTTGGGTAAACTCTCAACATCCGAGACAATCTCTCTCCCTGTTTCTCCGTCTCTCTCCTTCATGCTTGCTCTTTTATTTCCTTCTCTTTCTGGACATGCCAAAGCCACAGGATTGCCACTGGGATGGCCGGCCAGAAACCCAGTCTCTCTTTTTATTGAGGTGCAGGAATTACAGAGTGAATGCTTACAATGTAGTGCTGATTTTTTTTTTTTTTTTTTTACCCCAAAAAAAGAGGAAGAAGATCTAGAAAAAAAAAAAAAACAGCAGAAGAGAGAGACAGAAGTATGAGCTATGATCAGGACAGACAGAGACAGACAGAGATTGCTAGGCCCACAGGATTTTCATGTGCAACTCTTAACCACAAACTCAGTCACTCTCTAACATGTCTCCTTAAACTGTGCCAGCTGTCCAAATAGTCTGCGCTGGCTGCTGAACAACTTCTGCACTATACTCCCATTCTGTACTCCCTGTTGTACCAACGCTGCCCTCGCTGCTCTCCAGCATTTTCAGACCCAGAATACCAAGGTTCCTCGACCGCAAATTACTGCAGCATTCCTGCGCTGGATTCTACAGTCTGGGCCTTCAGAGGGTCATTCATGCCATCACTTATGACATTAACATTTTTCTTATTTCTTACTCGAAGGGAGTTTTTCCTGCAGACAATTTAAGTGGAGCCAGGTCAGCATCGTTGAACAGTAGGACAAAAAAAACGACAAAAAAAAAGTCATACTTTAGTGTGTTGAACAATATGTGACAAAAAAGTTTATTTCAAAAATTTGACAAAAACGTCATACTATAGTTTGACCATTTTTTTGAAAGAAAAAAAACTTTTTGATCCAGAATTGGACAAAAACGACGTACTATATACTATGTCGTCCAAAAATGTTTGAAAAAAAAATTTGGTCCAAAATTTGACAAAAAAGACATAGTATACCATGTTGTCAAAAATGTGACCATTTAATTAAAAAAAACAACGTTTTTTTGGTCCAAAACTTGACAAAAACGTCATACTATACTATGCAGTACGTCATACTATACTATGTCGTCCAAAATGTGACAATTTTTTGAAAAAAAAATTAGGTCCAAAAATTGACAAAAACGACGTACTATACTATGTCGTCCAAAATCGGACAATTTTTTTGAAAAACTTTTTTTGGTTCAAAACTTGACAAAAACGTCAAACTATACTATGCAGTACGTCATACTATACTATGTCGTCCAAAATGTGACAATTTTTTGAAAAAAATAATTGGTCCAAAATTTGACAAAAACGACATACTATACTATGTCGCCCAAAATCTGACAATTTTTCCGGAAAACGTTTTTTTGGTCCAAAACTTGACAAAAACGTCATACTATACTATGCAGTACGTCATACTATACTATGTCGTCCAAAATGTGACCATTTTTTGAAAAAAAAAATTGGTCCAAAATTTGACAAAAACGACATACTATACTATGTCGTCCAAAATCTGACCATTTTTTTGAAAAACGTTTTTTTGGTCCAAAACTTGACAAAAACGTCATTCTATACTATGCAGTACGTCATACTATACTAAGTTGTCCAAAATGTGACCATTTTTTGAAAAAAAAAATTGGTCCAAAATTTGACAAAAACGACATACTATACTATGTCGTCCAAAATGTGACCATTTTTTTGCAAAACGTTTTTTTGGTCCAAAACATGACAAAAACGTCACCCTATACTATGCAGTACGTCATACTATACTATGTCGTCCAAAATGTGACCATTTTTTGAAAAAAAAAATTGGTCCAAAATTTGACAAAAACGACATACTATACTGTCATCCAAAATCTGACCATTTTTTTGAAAAACGTTTTTTTGGTCCGAAACTTGACAAAAACGTAATTCTATACTATGCAGTACGTCATACTATACTAAGTTGTCCAAAATGTGACCATTTTTTGAGAAAAAAATTGGTCCAAAATTTGACAAAAACGACATACTATACTATGTCGTCCAAAATGTGACCATTTTTTGAAAAAAAAGAATTGGTCCAAAATTTGACAAAAACGACATACTATACTATGTCGTCCAAAATCTGACCATTTTTTTGAAAAACGTTTTTTTGGTCCAAAACTTGACAAAAACGTCATTCTATACTATGCAGTACGTCATACTATACTAAGTTGTCCAAAATGTGACCATTTTTGAGAAAAAAAATTGGTCCAAAATTTGACAAAAACGACATACTATACTATGTCGTCCAAAATGTGACCATTTTTTGAAAAAAAAGAATTGGTCCAAAATTTGACAAAAACGTCATTCTATACTATGCAGTACGTCATACTATACTAAGTTGTCCAAAATGTGACCATTTTTTGAAGAAAAAAATTGGTCCAAAATTTGACAAAAACGACATACTATACTATGTCGTCCAAAATCTGACAATTTTTTTGCAAAACGTTTTTTTGGTCCAAAACTTGACAAAAACGTCACCCTATACTATGCAGTACGTCAAACTATACTATGTCGTCCAAAATGTGACCATTTTTTGAAAAAAAAAATTGGTCCAAAATTTGACAAAAACGACATACTATACTGTCATCCAAAATCTGACCATTTTTTTGAAAAACGTTTTTTTGGTCCAAAACTTGACAAAAACGTCATTCTATACTATGCAGTACGTCATACTATACTAAGTTGTCCAAAATGTGACCATTTTTTGAGAAAAAATTGGTCCAAAATTTGACAAAAACGACATACTATACTATGTCGTCCAAAATGTGACCATTTTTTGAAAAAAAAGAATTGGTCAAAAATTTGACAAAAACGACATACTATACTATGTCGTCCAAAATCTGACCATTTTTTGCAAAACGTTTTTTTGGTCCAAAACTTGACAAAAACGTCACCCTATACTATGCAGTACGTCATACTATACTATGTCGTCCAAAATGTGACCATTTTTTGAAAAAAAAAATTGGTCCAAAATTTGACAAAAACGACATACTATACTATGTCGTCCAAAATCTGACCATTTTTTTGAAAAACGTTTTTTTGGTCCAAAACTTGACAAAAACGTCATTCTATACTATGCAGTACATCATACTATACTAAGTTGTCCAAAATGTGACCATTTTTTGAAGAAAAAAATTGGTCCAAAATTTGACAAAAACGACATACTATACTATGTCGTCCAAAATCTGACCATTTTTTTGAAAAACGTTTTTTTGGTCCAAAACTTGACAAAAACGTCATTCTATACTATGCAGTACGTCATACTATACTAAGTTGTCCAAAATGTGACCATTTTTTGAAAAAAAAAATTGGTCCAAAATTTGACAAAAACGACATACTATACTATGTCGTCCAAAATCTGACCATTTTTCTGAAAAACGTTTTTTTGGTCCAAAACTTGACAAAAACGTCATACTATACTATGCAGTACGTCATACTATACTATGTCGTCCAAAATGTGACCATTTTTTGAGAAAAAAAATTGGTCCAAAATTTGACAAAAACGACATACTATACTATGTCGTCCAAAATCTGACCATTTTTTTGAAAAACGTTTTTTTGGTCCAAAACTTGACAAAAACGTCATTCTATACTATGCAGTACGTCATACTATACTAAGTTGTCCAAAATGTGACCATTTTTTGAAAAAAAAGAATTGGTCCAAAATTTGACAAAAACGACATACTATACTATGTCGTCCAAAATCTGACAATTTTTTTGCAAAACGTTTTTTTGGTCCAAAACTTGACAAAAACGTCACCCTATACTATGCAGTACGTCATACTATACTATGTCGTCCAAAATGTGACAATTTTTTGGAAAAAAAAATTGGTCCAAAATTTGACAAAAACGACATACTATACTATGTCGTCCAAAATCTGACCATTTTTTTGAAAAACGTTTTTTTGGTCCAAAACTTGACAAAAACGTCATTCTATACTATGCAGTACATCATACTATACTAAGTTGTCCAAAATGTGACCATTTTTTGAAGAAAAAAATTGGTCCAAAATTTGACAAAAACGACATACTATACTATGTCGTCCAAAATCTGACCATTTTTTTGAAAAACGTTTTTTTGGTCCAAAACTTGACAAAAACGTCATTCTATACTATGCAGTACGTCATACTATACTAAGTTGTCCAAAATGTGACAATTTTTTGAAAAAAAAGAATTGGTCCAAAATTTGACAAAAACGACATACTATACTATGTCGTCCAAAATCTGACCATTTTTTTGAAAAACTTTTTTTGGTCCAAAACTTGACAAAAACGTCATTCTATACTATGCAGTACATCATACTATACTAAGTTGTCCAAAATGTGACCATTTTTTGAAAAAAAAAATTGGTCCAAAATTTGACAAAAACGACATACTATACTATGTCGTCCAAAATCTGACCATTTTTTTGAAAAACGTTTTTTTGGTCCAAAACTTGACAAAAACGTCATTCTATACTATGCAGTACGTCATACTATACTAAGTTGTCCAAAATGTGACCATTTTTTGAAAAAAAAAATTGGTCCAAAATTTGACAAAAACGTCATACTATACTATGCAGTACGTCATACTATACTATGTCGTCCAAAATGTGACCATTTTTTGAGAAAAAAAATTGGTCCAAAATTTGACAAAAACGACATACTATACTATGTCGTCCAAAATCTGACCATTTTTTTGAAAAACGTTTTTTTGGTCCAAAACTTGACAAAAACGTCATACTATACTATGCAGTACGTCATACTATACTAAGTTGTCCAAAATGTGACAATTTTTTGAAAAAAAAAATTGGTCCAAAATTTGACAAAAACGACATACTATACTATGTCGTCCAAAATCTGACCATTTTTTTGAAAAACGTTTTTTTGGTCCAAAACTTGACAAAAACGTCATTCTATACTATGCAGTACGTCATACTATACTAAGTTGTCCAAAATGTGACCATTTTTTGAAAAAAAAAATTGGTCCAAAATTTGACAAAAACGACATACTATACTATGTCGTCCAAAATCTGACCATTTTTCTGAAAAACGTTTTTTTGGTCCAAAACTTGACAAAAACGTCATACTATACTATGCAGTACGTCATACTATACTATGTCGTCCAAAATGTGACCATTTTTTGAGAAAAAAAATTGGTCCAAAATTTGACAAAAACGACATACTATACTATGTCGTCCAAAATCTGACCATTTTTTTGAAAAACGTTTTTTTGGTCCAAAACTTGACAAAAACGTCATTCTATACTATGCAGTACGTCATACTATACTAAGTTGTCCAAAATGTGACCATTTTTTGAAAAAAAAGAATTGGTCCAAAATTTGACAAAAACGACATACTATACTATGTCGTCCAAAATCTGACCATTTTTTTGAAAAACGTTTTTTTGGTCCAAAACTTGACAAAAACGTCACCCTATACTATGCAGTACGTCATACTATACTATGTCGTCCAAAATGTGACCATTTTTGAAAAAAAAGAATTGGTCCAAAATTTGACAAAAACGACATACTATACTATGTCGTCCAAAATCTGACCATTTTTCTGAAAAACGTTTTTTTGGTCCAAAACTTGACAAAAACGTCATACTATACTATGCAGTACGTCATACTATACTATGTCGTCCAAAATGTGACCATTTTTTGAGAAAAAAAATTGGTCCAAAATTTGACAAAAACGACATACTATACTATGTCGTCCAAAATCTGACCATTTTTTTGAAAAACGTTTTTTTGGTCCAAAACTTGACAAAAACGTCATTCTATACTATGCAGTACGTCATACTATACTAAGTTGTCCAAAATGTGACCATTTTTTGAAAAAAAAGAATTGGTCCAAAATTTGACAAAAACGACATACTATACTATGTCGTCCAAAATCTGACCATTTTTTTGAAAAACGTTTTTTTGGTCCAAAACTTGACAAAAACGTCATTCTATACTATGCAGTACGTCATACTATACTAAGTTGTCCAAAATGTGACCATTTTTTGAAAAAAAAAATTGGTCCAAAATTTGACAAAAACGACATACTATACTATGTCGTCCAAAATCTGACCATTTTTTTGAAAAACGTTTTTTTGGTCCAAAACTTGACAAAAACGTCATTCTATACTATGCAGTACGTCATACTATACTAAGTTGTCCAAAATGTGACCATTTTTTGAAAAAAAAAATTGGTCCAAAATTTGACAAAAACGACATACTATACTATGTCGTCCAAAATCTGACCATTTTTCTGGAAAACGTTTTTTTGGTCCAAAACTTGACAAAAACGTCATACTATACTATGCAGTACGTCATACTATACTAAGTCGTCCAAAATGTGACAATTTTTTGAAAAAAAAAATTGGTCCAAAATTTGACAAAAACGACATACTATACTATGTCGTCCAAAATGTGACCATTTTTTTGAAAAACGTTTTTTTGGTCCAAAACTTGACAAAAACGTCATTCTATACTATGCAGTACGTCATACTATACTAAGTTGTCCAAAATGTGACCATTTTTTGAAAAAAAAAATTGGTCCAAAATTTGACAAAAACGACATACTATACTATGTCGTCCAAAATCTGACAATTTTTCTGGAAAACGTTTTTTTGGTCCAAAACTTGACAAAAACGTCATTCTATACTATGCAGTACGTCATACTATACTAAGTTGTCCAAAATGTGACCATTTTTTGAAAAAAAAAATTGGTCCAAAATTTGACAAAAACGACATACTATACTATGTCGTCCAAAATGTGACCATTTTTTGAAAAAAAAGAATTGGTCCAAAATTTGACAAAAACGACATACTATACTATGTCGTCCAAAATCTGACAATTTTTTTGAAAAACTTTTTTTGGTCCAAAACTTGACAAAAACGTCATTCTATACTATGCAGTACGTCATACTATACTAAGTTGTCCAAAATGTGACCATTTTTTTTGAAAAAAAATTGGTCCAAAATTTGACAAAAACGACATACTATACTATGTCGTCCAAAATGTGACCATTTTTTGAAAAAAAAGAATTGGTCCAGAATTTGACAAAAACGACATACTATACTATGTCGTCCAAAATCTGACCATTTTTTTGCAAAACGTTTTTTTTGGTCCAAAACTTGACAAAAACGTCATCCTATACTATGCAGTACGTCATACTATACTATGTCGTCCAAAATGTGACAATTTTTTGAAAAAAAAAATTGGTCCAAAATTTGAGAAAAAGCGACATACTATACTATGTCGCCCAAATTCTGACAATTTTTCTGGAAAACGTTTTTTTGGTCCAAAACTTGACAAAAACGTCATACTATACTATGCAGTACGTCATACTATACTATGTCGTCCAAAATGTGACCATTTTTTGAAAAAAAACATTGGTCCAAAATTTGACAAAAACGACATACTATACTATGTCATCCAAAATCTGACCATTTTTTTGAAAAACGTTTTTTTGGTCCAAAACTTGACAAAAACGTCATTCTATACTATGCAGTACGTCATACTATACTAAGTTGTCCAAAATGTGACCATTTTTGAAAAAAAACATTGGTCCAAAATTTGACAAAAACGACATACTATACTATGTCATCCAAAATCTGACCATTTTTTTGAAAAACGTTTTTTTGGTCCAAAACTTGACAAAAACGTCATTCTATACTATGCAGTACGTCATACTATACTAAGTTGTCCAAAATGTGACCATTTTTGAGAAAAAAAATTGGTCCAAAATTTGACAAAAACGACATACTATACTATGTCGTCCAAAATGTGACCATTTTTTGAAAAAAAAGAATTGGTCCAAAATTTGACAAAAACGTCATTCTATACTATGCAGTACGTCATACTATACTAAGTTGTCCAAAATGTGACCATTTTTTGAAGAAAAAAATTGGTCCAAAATTTGACAAAAACGACATACTATACTATGTCGTCCAAAATCTGACAATTTTTTTGCAAAACGTTTTTTTGGTCCAAAACTTGACAAAAACGTCACCCTATACTATGCAGTACGTCAAACTATACTATGTCGTCCAAAATGTGACCATTTTTTGAAAAAAAAGAATTGGTCCAAAATTTGACAAAAACGACATACTATACTGTGTCGTCCAAAATCTGACAATTTTTTTGAAAAACTTTTTTTGGTCCAAAACTTGACAAAAACGTCATTCTATACTATGCAGTACGTCATACTATACTAAGTTGTCCAAAATGTGACCATTTTTTTTGAAAAAAAATTGGTCCAAAATTTGACAAAAACGACATACTATACTATGTCGTCCAAAATGTGACCATCTTTTGAAAAAAAAAATTGGTCCAAAATTTGACAAAAACGACATACTATACTATGTCGTCCAAAATCTGACCATTTTTTTGCAAAACGTTTTTTTTGGTCCAAAACTTGACAAAAACGTCACCCTATACTATGCAGTACGTCATACTATACTATGTCGTCCAAAATGTGACCATTTTTTGAAAAAAAAGAATTGGTCCAAAGTTTGACAAAAACGACATACTATACTGTGTCGTCTAAAATCTGACCATTTTTTTGAAAAACGT
Source organism: Microchirus variegatus (assembly GCF_963457635.1). Taxonomy (NCBI): domain Eukaryota; kingdom Metazoa; phylum Chordata; class Actinopteri; order Pleuronectiformes; family Soleidae; genus Microchirus; species Microchirus variegatus. The sequence goes on from NC_139805.1 coordinate 35,278,650, forward strand.
TTTTTTGGTCCAAAACTTGACAAAAACGTCATTCTATACTATGCAGTACGTCATACTATACTAAGTTGTCCAAAATGTGACCATTTTTTGAGAAAAAAAATTGGTCCAAAATTTGACAAAAACAACATACTATACTATGTCGTCCAAAATCTGACCATTTTTTTGAAAAACGTATTTTTGGTCCAAAACTTGACAAAAACGTCACCCTATACTATGCAGTACGTCATACTATACTATGTCGTCCAAAATGTGACCATTTTTTGAAAAAAAAAATTGGTCCAAAATTTGACAAAAACGACATACTATACTATGTCGTCCAAAATCTGACCATTTTTTTGAAAAACGTTTTTTTGGTCCAAAACTTGACAAAAACGTCATTCTATACTATGCAGTACATCATACTATACTAAGTTGTCCAAAATGTGACCATTTTTTGAAGAAAAAAATTGGTCCAAAATTTGACAAAAACGACATACTATACTATGTCGTCCAAAATCTGACCATTTTTTTGAAAAACGTTTTTTTGGTCCAAAACTTGACAAAAACGTCATTCTATACTATGCAGTACATCATACTATACTAAGTTGTCCAAAATGTGACCATTTTTTGAAGAAAAAAATTGGTCCAAAATTTGACAAAAACGACATACTATACTATGTCGTCCAAAATCTGACCATTTTTTTGAAAAACGTTTTTTTGGTCCAAAACTTGACAAAAACGTCATTCTATACTATGCAGTACGTCATACTATACTAAGTTGTCCAAAATGTGACCATTTTTTGAAAAAAAAAATTGGTCCAAAATTTGACAAAAACAACATACTATACTATGTCGTCCAAAATCTGACCATTTTTTTGAAAAACGTATTTTTGGTCCAAAACTTGACAAAAACGTCACCCTATACTATGCAGTACGTCATACTATACTATGTCGTCCAAAATGTGACCATTTTTTGAAAAAAAAAATTGGTCCAAAATTTGACAAAAACGACATACTATACTATGTCGTCCAAAATCTGACCATTTTTTTGAAAAACGTTTTTTTGGTCCAAAACTTGACAAAAACGTCATTCTATACTATGCAGTACATCATACTATACTAAGTTGTCCAAAATGTGACCATTTTTTGAAGAAAAAAATTGGTCCAAAATTTGACAAAAACGACATACGAAACTATGTCATCCAAAATCTGACAATTTTTCTGGAAAACGTTTTTTTGGTCCAAAACTTGACAAAAACGTCATTCTATACTATGCAGTACGTCATACTATACTATGTCGTCCAAAATGTGACAATTTTTTGAAGAAAAAAATTGGTCCAAAATTTGACAAAAACGACATACTATACTATGTCGTCCAAAATCTGACCATTTTTTTGAAAAACGTTTTTTTGGTCCAAAACTTGACAAAAACGTCATTCTATACTATGCAGTACGTCATACTATACTAAGTTGTCCAAAATGTGACCATTTTTTGAAAAAAAAAATTGGTCCAAAATTTGACAAAAACGACATACTATACTATGTCGTCCAAAATCTGACCATTTTTCTGAAAAAAATTTTTTGGTCCAAAACTTGACAAAAACGTCATTCTATACTATGCAGTACGTCATACTATACTAAGTTGTCCAAAATGTGACCATTTTTTGAAAAAAAAGAATTGGTCCAAAATTTGACAAAAACGACATACTATACTATGTCGTCCAAAATCTGACCATTTTTTTGAAAAACTTTTTTTGGTCCAAAACTTGACAAAAACGTCATTCTATACTATGCAGTACATCATACTATACTAAGTTGTCCAAAATGTGACCATTTTTTGAAGAAAAAAATTGGTCCAAAATTTGACAAAAACGACATACTATACTATGTCGTCCAAAATCTGACCATTTTTTTGAAAAACGTTTTTTTGGTCCAAAACTTGACAAAAACGTCATTCTATACTATGCAGTACGTCATACTATACTAAGTTGTCCAAAATGTGACCATTTTTTGAAAAAAAAAATTGGTCCAAAATTTGACAAAAACGACATACTATACTATGTCGTCCAAAATCTGACCATTTTTCTGAAAAACGTTTTTTTGGTCCAAAACTTGACAAAAACGTCATACTATACTATGCAGTACGTCATACTATACTATGTCGTCCAAAATGTGACCATTTTTTGAGAAAAAAAATTGGTCCAAAATTTGACAAAAACGACATACTATACTATGTCGTCCAAAATCTGACCATTTTTTTGAAAAACGTTTTTTTGGTCCAAAACTTGACAAAAACGTCATTCTATACTATGCAGTACGTCATACTATACTAAGTTGTCCAAAATGTGACCATTTTTTGAAAAAAAAGAATTGGTCCAAAATTTGACAAAAACGACATACTATACTATGTCGTCCAAAATCTGACAATTTTTTTGCAAAACGTTTTTTTGGTCCAAAACTTGACAAAAACGTCACCCTATACTATGCAGTACGTCATACTATACTATGTCGTCCAAAATGTGACAATTTTTTGAAAAAAAAAATTGGTCCAAAATTTGACAAAAACGACATACTATACTATGTCGTCCAAAATCTGACCATTTTTTTGAAAAACGTTTTTTTGGTCCAAAACTTGACAAAAACGTCATTCTATACTATGCAGTACATCATACTATACTAAGTTGTCCAAAATGTGACCATTTTTTGAAGACAAAAATTGGTCCAAAATTTGACAAAAACGACATACTATACTATGTCGTCCAAAATCTGACCATTTTTTTGAAAAACGTTTTTTTGGTCCAAAACTTGACAAAAACGTCATTCTATACTATGCAGTACGTCATACTATACTAAGTTGTCCAAAATGTGACCATTTTTTGAAAAAAAAAATTGGTCCAAAATTTGACAAAAACGACATACTATACTATGTCGTCCAAAATCTGACCATTTTTCTGAAAAACGTTTTTTTGGTCCAAAACTTGACAAAAACGTCATTCTATACTATGCAGTACGTCATACTATACTAAGTTGTCCAAAATGTGACCATTTTTTGAAAAAAAAGAATTGGTCCAAAATTTGACAAAAACGACATACTATACTATGTCGTCCAAAATCTGACCATTTTTTTGAAAAACTTTTTTTGGTCCAAAACTTGACAAAAACGTCATTCTATACTATGCAGTACGTCATACTATACTAAGTTGGCCAAAATGTGACCATTTTTTGAGAAAAAAAATTGGTCCAAAATTTGACAAAAACGACATACTATACTATGTCGTCCAAAATCTGACCATTTTTTTGAAAAACGTTTTTTTGGTCCAAAACTTGACAAAAACGTCATTCTATACTATGCAGTACGTCATACTATACTAAGTTGTCCAAAATGTGACCATTTTTTGAAAAAAAAGAATTGGTCCAAAATTTGACAAAAACGACATACTATACTATGTCGTCCAAAATCTGACAATTTTTTTGCAAAACGTTTTTTTGGTCCAAAACTTGACAAAAACGTCACCCTATACTATGCAGTACGTCATACTATACTATGTTGTCCAAAATGTGACAATTTTTTGAAAAAAAAAATTGGTCCAAAATTTGACAAAAACGACATACTATACTATGTCGTCCAAAATCTGACCATTTTTTTGAAAAACGTTTTTTTGGTCCAAAACTTGACAAAAACGTCATTCTATACTATGCAGTACATCATACTATACTAAGTTGTCCAAAATGTGACCATTTTTTGAAGACAAAAATTGGTCCAAAATTTGACAAAAACGACATACTATACTATGTCGTCCAAAATCTGACCATTTTTTTGAAAAACGTTTTTTTGGTCCAAAACTTGACAAAAACGTCATTCTATACTATGCAGTACGTCATACTATACTAAGTTGTCCAAAATGTGACCATTTTTTGAAAAAAAAAATTGGTCCAAAATTTGACAAAAACGACATACTATACTATGTCGTCCAAAATCTGACCATTTTTCTGAAAAACGTTTTTTTGGTCCAAAACTTGACAAAAACGTCATTCTATACTATGCAGTACGTCATACTATACTAAGTTGTCCAAAATGTGACCATTTTTTGAAAAAAAAGAATTGGTCCAAAATTTGACAAAAACGACATACTATACTGTGTCGTCCAAAATCTGACAATTTTTTTGAAAAACTTTTTTTGGTCCAAAACTTGACAAAAACGTCATTCTATACTATGCAGTACGTCATACTATACTAAGTTGTCCAAAATGTGACCATTTTTTTTGAAAAAAAATTGGTCCAAAATTTGACAAAAACGACATACTATACTATGTCGTCCAAAATGTGACCATCTTTTGAAAAAAAAAATTGGTCCAAAATTTGACAAAAACGACATACTATACTATGTCGTCCAAAATCTGACCATTTTTTTGCAAAACGTTTTTTTTGGTCCAAAACTTGACAAAAACGTCACCCTATACTATGCAGTACGTCATACTATACTATGTCGTCCAAAATGTGACCATTTTTTGAAAAAAAAGAATTGGTCCAAAGTTTGACAAAAACGACATACTATACTGTGTCGTCTAAAATCTGACCATTTTTTTGAAAAACGTTTTTTTGGTCCAAAACTTGACAAAAACGTCATTCTATACTATGCAGTACGTCATACTATACTAAGTTGTCCAAAATGTGACCATTTTTTGAGAAAAAAAATTGGTCCAAAATTTGACAAAAACAACATACTATACTATGTCGTCCAAAATCTGACCATTTTTTTGAAAAACGTATTTTTGGTCCAAAACTTGACAAAAACGTCACCCTATACTATGCAGTACGTCATACTATACTATGTCGTCCAAAATGTGACCATTTTTTGAAAAAAAAAATTGGTCCAAAATTTGACAAAAACGACATACTATACTATGTCGTCCAAAATCTGACCATTTTTTTGAAAAACGTTTTTTTGGTCCAAAACTTGACAAAAACGTCATTCTATACTATGCAGTACATCATACTATACTAAGTTGTCCAAAATGTGACCATTTTTTGAAGAAAAAAATTGGTCCAAAATTTGACAAAAACGACATACTATACTATGTCGTCCAAAATCTGACCATTTTTTTGAAAAACGTTTTTTTGGTCCAAAACTTGACAAAAACGTCATTCTATACTATGCAGTACATCATACTATACTAAGTTGTCCAAAATGTGACCATTTTTTGAAGAAAAAAATTGGTCCAAAATTTGACAAAAACGACATACTATACTATGTCGTCCAAAATCTGACCATTTTTTTGAAAAACGTTTTTTTGGTCCAAAACTTGACAAAAACGTCATTCTATACTATGCAGTACGTCATACTATACTAAGTTGTCCAAAATGTGACCATTTTTTGAAAAAAAAAATTGGTCCAAAATTTGACAAAAACAACATACTATACTATGTCGTCCAAAATCTGACCATTTTTTTGAAAAACGTATTTTTGGTCCAAAACTTGACAAAAACGTCACCCTATACTATGCAGTACGTCATACTATACTATGTCGTCCAAAATGTGACCATTTTTTGAAAAAAAAAAATTGGTCCAAAATTTGACAAAAACGACATACTATACTATGTCGTCCAAAATCTGACCATTTTTTTGAAAAACGTTTTTTTGGTCCAAAACTTGACAAAAACGTCATTCTATACTATGCAGTACATCATACTATACTAAGTTGTCCAAAATGTGACCATTTTTTGAAGAAAAAAATTGGTCCAAAATTTGACAAAAACGACATACGAAACTATGTCATCCAAAATCTGACAATTTTTCTGGAAAACGTTTTTTTGGTCCAAAACTTGACAAAAACGTCATTCTATACTATGCAGTACGTCATACTATACTATGTCGTCCAAAATGTGACAATTTTTTGAAGAAAAAAATTGGTCCAAAATTTGACAAAAACGACATACTATACTATGTCGTCCAAAATCTGACCATTTTTTTGAAAAACGTTTTTTTGGTCCAAAACTTGACAAAAACGTCATTCTATACTATGCAGTACGTCATACTATACTAAGTTGTCCAAAATGTGACCATTTTTTGAAAAAAAAAATTGGTCCAAAATTTGACAAAAACGACATACTATACTATGTCGTCCAAAATCTGACCATTTTTCTGAAAAAAATTTTTTGGTCCAAAACTTGACAAAAACGTCATTCTATACTATGCAGTACGTCATACTATACTAAGTTGTCCAAAATGTGACCATTTTTTGAAAAAAAAGAATTGGTCCAAAATTTGACAAAAACGACATACTATACTATGTCGTCCAAAATCTGACCATTTTTTTGAAAAACTTTTTTTGGTCCAAAACTTGACAAAAACGTCATTCTATACTATGCAGTACATCATACTATACTAAGTTGTCCAAAATGTGACCATTTTTTGAAGAAAAAAATTGGTCCAAAATTTGACAAAAACGACATACTATACTATGTCGTCCAAAATCTGACCATTTTTTTGAAAAACGTTTTTTTGGTCCAAAACTTGACAAAAACGTCATTCTATACTATGCAGTACCGTCATACTATACTAAGTTGTCCAAAATGTGACCATTTTTTGAAAAAAAAATTGGTCCAAAATTTGACAAAAACGACATACTATACTATGTCGTCCAAAATCTGACCATTTTTCTGAAAAACGTTTTTTTGGTCCAAAACTTGACAAAAACGTCATACTATACTATGCAGTACGTCATACTATACTATGTCGTCCAAAATGTGACCATTTTTTGAGAAAAAAAATTGGTCCAAAATTTGACAAAAACGACATACTATACTATGTCGTCCAAAATCTGACCATTTTTTTGAAAAACGTTTTCTTGGTCCAAAACTTGACAAAAACGTCATTCTATACTATGCAGTACGTCATACTATACTAAGTTGTCCAAAATGTGACCATTTTTTGAAAAAAAAGAATTGGTCCAAAATTTGACAAAAACGACATACTATACTATGTCGTCCAAAATCTGACAATTTTTTTGCAAAACGTTTTTTTGGTCCAAAACTTGACAAAAACGTCACCCTATACTATGCAGTACGTCATACTATACTATGTCGTCCAAAATGTGACAATTTTTTGAAAAAAAAAATTGGTCCAAAATTTGACAAAAACGACATACTATACTATGTCGTCCAAAATCTGACCATTTTTTTGAAAAACGTTTTTTTGGTCCAAAACTTGACAAAAACGTCATTCTATACTATGCAGTACATCATACTATACTAAGTTGTCCAAAATGTGACCATTTTTTGAAGACAAAAATTGGTCCAAAATTTGACAAAAACGACATACTATACTATGTCGTCCAAAATCTGACCATTTTTTTGAAAAACGTTTTTTTGGTCCAAAACTTGACAAAAACGTCATTCTATACTATGCAGTACGTCATACTATACTAAGTTGTCCAAAATGTGACCATTTTTTGAAAAAAAAAATTGGTCCAAAATTTGACAAAAACGACATACTATACTATGTCGTCCAAAATCTGACCATTTTTCTGAAAAACGTTTTTTTGGTCCAAAACTTGACAAAAACGTCATTCTATACTATGCAGTACGTCATACTATACTAAGTTGTCCAAAATGTGACCATTTTTTGAAAAAAAAGAATTGGTCCAAAATTTGACAAAAACGACATACTATACTATGTCGTCCAAAATCTGACCATTTTTTTGAAAAACTTTTTTTGGTCCAAAACTTGACAAAAACGTCATTCTATACTATGCAGTACGTCATACTATACTAAGTTGGCCAAAATGTGACCATTTTTTGAGAAAAAAAATTGGTCCAAAATTTGACAAAAACGACATACTATACTATGTCGTCCAAAATCTGACCATTTTTTTGAAAAACGTTTTTTTGGTCCAAAACTTGACAAAAACGTCATTCTATACTATGCAGTACGTCATACTATACTAAGTTGTCCAAAATGTGACCATTTTTTGAAAAAAAAGAATTGGTCCAAAATTTGACAAAAACGACATACTATACTATGTCGTCCAAAATCTGACAATTTTTTTGCAAAACGTTTTTTTGGTCCAAAACTTGACAAAAACGTCACCCTATACTATGCAGTACGTCATACTATACTATGTCGTCCAAAATGTGACAATTTTTTGAAAAAAAAAATTGGTCCAAAATTTGACAAAAACGACATACTATACTATGTCGTCCAAAATCTGACCATTTTTTTGAAAAACGTTTTTTTGGTCCAAAACTTGACAAAAACGTCATTCTATACTATGCAGTACATCATACTATACTAAGTTGTCCAAAATGTGACCATTTTTTGAAGACAAAAATTGGTCCAAAATTTGACAAAAACGACATACTATACTATGTCGTCCAAAATCTGACCATTTTTTTGAAAAACGTTTTTTTGGTCCAAAACTTGACAAAAACGTCATTCTATACTATGCAGTACGTCATACTATACTAAGTTGTCCAAAATGTGACCATTTTTTGAAAAAAAAAATTGGTCCAAAATTTGACAAAAACGACATACTATACTATGTCGTCCAAAATCTGACCATTTTTCTGAAAAACGTTTTTTTGGTCCAAAACTTGACAAAAACGTCATTCTATACTATGCAGTACGTCATACTATACTAAGTTGTCCAAAATGTGACCATTTTTTGAAAAAAAAGAATTGGTCCAAAATTTGACAAAAACGACATACTATACTATGTCGTCCAAAATCTGACCATTTTTTTGAAAAACGTTTTTTTGGTCCAAAACTTGACAAAAACGTCATTCTATACTATGCAGTACGTCATACTATACTAAGTTGTCCAAAATGTGACCATTTTTTGAAAAAAAAGAATTGGTCCAAAATTTGACAAAAACGACATACTATACTATGTCGTCCAAAATCTGACAATTTTTTTGCAAAACGTTTTTTTGGTCCAAAACTTGACAAAAACGTCACCCTATACTATGCAGTACGTCATACTATACTATGTCGTCCAAAATGTGACAATTTTTTGAAAAAAAAAATTGGTCCAAAATTTGACAAAAACGACATACTATACTATGTCGTCCAAAATCTGACCATTTTTTTGAAAAACGTTTTTTTGGTCCAAAACTTGACAAAAACGTCATTCTATACTATGCAGTACATCATACTATACTAAGTTGTCCAAAATGTGACCATTTTTTGAAGACAAAAATTGGTCCAAAATTTGACAAAAACGACATACTATACTATGTCGTCCAAAATCTGACCATTTTTTTGAAAAACGTTTTTTTGGTCCAAAACTTGACAAAAACGTCATTCTATACTATGCAGTACGTCATACTATACTAAGTTGTCCAAAATGTGACCATTTTTTGAAAAAAAAAATTGGTCCAAAATTTGACAAAAACGACATACTATACTATGTCGTCCAAAATCTGACCATTTTTCTGAAAAACGTTTTTTTGGTCCAAAACTTGACAAAAACGTCATTCTATACTATGCAGTACGTCATACTATACTAAGTTGTCCAAAATGTGACCATTTTTTGAAAAAAAAGAATTGGTCCAAAATTTGACAAAAACGACATACTATACTATGTCGTCCAAAATCTGACCATTTTTTTGAAAAACGTTTTTTTGGTCCAAAACTTGACAAAAACGTCATTCTATACTATGCAGTACGTCATACTATACTAAGTTGGCCAAAATGTGACCATTTTTTGAAAAAAAAGAATTGGTCCAAAATTTGACAAAAACGACATACTATACTATGTCGTCCAAAATCTGACCATTTTTTTGAAAAACGTTTTTTTGGTCCAAAACTTGACAAAAACGTCATTCTATACTATGCAGTACGTCATACTATACTAAGTTGGCCAAAATGTGACCATTTTTTGAAAAAAAAAATTGGTCCAAAATTTGACAAAAACGACATACTATACTATGTCGTCCAAAATCTGACCATTTTTTTGAAAAACGTTTTTTTGGTCCAAAACTTGACAAAAACGTCATTCTATACTATGCAGTACGTCATACTATACTAAGTTGTCCAAAATGTGACCATTTTTTGAAAAAAAAAATTGGTCCAAAATTTGACAAAAACGTCATACTATACTATGCAGTACGTCATACTATACTATGTCGTCCAAAATGTGACCATTTTTTGAGAAAAAAAATTGGTCCAAAATTTGACAAAAACGACATACTATACTATGTCGTCCAAAATCTGACCATTTTTTTGAAAAACGTTTTTTTGGTCCAAAACTTGACAAAAACGTCATACTATACTATGCAGTACGTCATACTATACTAAGTTGTCCAAAATGTGACAATTTTTTGAAAAAAAAAATTGGTCCAAAATTTGACAAAAACGACATACTATACTATGTCGTCCAAAATCTGACCATTTTTTTGAAAAACGTTTTTTTGGTCCAAAACTTGACAAAAACGTCATTCTATACTATGCAGTACGTCATACTATACTAAGTTGTCCAAAATGTGACCATTTTTTGAAAAAAAAAATTGGTCCAAAATTTGACAAAAACGACATACTATACTATGTCGTCCAAAATCTGACCATTTTTCTGAAAAACGTTTTTTTGGTCCAAAACTTGACAAAAACGTCATACTATACTATGCAGTACGTCATACTATACTATGTCGTCCAAAATGTGACCATTTTTTGAGAAAAAAAATTGGTCCAAAATTTGACAAAAACGACATACTATACTATGTCGTCCAAAATCTGACCATTTTTTTGAAAAACGTTTTTTTGGTCCAAAACTTGACAAAAACGTCATTCTATACTATGCAGTACGTCATACTATACTAAGTTGTCCAAAATGTGACCATTTTTTGAAAAAAAAGAATTGGTCCAAAATTTGACAAAAACTACATACTATACTATGTCGTCCAAAATCTGACAATTTTTTTGCAAAACGTTTTTTTGGTCCAAAACTTGACAAAAACGTCACCCTATACTATGCCGTACGTCATACTATACTATGTCGTCCAAAATGTGACCATTTTTTGAAAAAAAAGAATTGGTCCAAAATTTGACAAAAACGACATACTATACTATGTCGTCCAAAATCTGACCATTTTTCTGAAAAACGTTTTTTTGGTCCAAAACTTGACAAAAACGTCATACTATACTATGCAGTACGTCATACTATACTAAGTTGTCCAAAATGTGACAATTTTTTGAGAAAAAAAGAATTGGTCCAAAATTTGACAAAAACGACATACTATACTATGTCGTCCAAAATCTGACCATTTTTTTGAAAAACGTTTTTTTGGTCCAAAACTTGACAAAAACGTCATTCTATACTATGCAGTACGTCATACTATACTAAGTTGTCCAAAATGTGACCATTTTTTGAAAAAAAAAATTGGTCCAAAATTTGACAAAAACGACATACTATACTATGTCGTCCAAAATCTGACCATTTTTTTGAAAAACGTTTTTTTGGTCCAAAACTTGACAAAAACGTCATTCTATACTATGCAGTACGTCATACTATACTAAGTTGTCCAAAATGTGACCATTTTTTGAAAAAAAAAATTGGTCCAAAATTTGACAAAAACGACATACTATACTATGTCGTCCAAAATCTGACCATTTTTCTGGAAAACGTTTTTTTGGTCCAAAACTTGACAAAAACGTCATTCTATACTATGCAGTACGTCATACTATACTAAGTTGTCCAAAATGTGACCATTTTTTGAAAAAAAAAATTGGTCCAAAATTTGACAAAAACGACATACTATACTATGTCGTCCAAAATCTGACAATTTTTCTGGAAAACGTTTTTTTGGTCCAAAACTTGACAAAAACGTCATACTATACTATGCAGTACGTCATACCATACTAAGTTGTCCAAAATGTGACCATTTTTTGAAAAAAAAAATTGGTCCAAAATTTGACAAAAACGACATACTATACTATGTCGTCCAAAATCTGACCATTTTTTTGAAAAACGTTTTTTTGGTCCAAAACTTGACAAAAACGTCATTCTATACTATGCAGTACGTCATACTATACTAAGTTGTCCAAAATGTGACCATTTTTTGAAAAAAACAAATTGGTCCAAAATTTGACAAAAACAACATACTATACTATGTCGTCCAAAATCTGACCATTTTTCTGAAAAACGTTTTTTTGGTCCAAAACTTGACAAAAACGTCATACTATACTATGCAGTACGTCATACTATACTATGTCGTCCAAAATGTGACCATTTTTTGAGAAAAAAAATTGGCCCAAAATTTGACAAAAACGACATACTATACTATGTCGTCCAAAATCTGACCATTTTTTTGAAAAACGTTTTTTTGGTCCAAAACTTGACAAAAACGTCATTCTATACTATGCAGTACGTCATACTATACTAAGTTGTCCAAAATGTGACCATTTTTTGAAAAAAAAAATTGGTCCAAAATTTGACAAAAACGACATACTATACTATGTCGTCCAAAATCTGACCATTTTTTTGAAAAACGTTTTTTTGGTCCAAAACTTGACAAAAACGTCATTCTATACTATGCAGTACGTCATACTATACTAAGTTGTCCAAAATGTGACCATTTTTTGAAAAAAAAGAATTGGTCCAAAATTTGACAAAAACGACATACTATACTATGTCGTCCAAAATCTGACCATTTTTCTGGAAAACGTTTTTTTGGTCCAAAACTTGACAAAAACGTCATACTATACTATGCAGTACGTCATACTATACTAAGTCGTCCAAAATGTGACAATTTTTCTGGAAAACGTTTTTTTGGTCCAAAACTTGACAAAAACGTCATTCTATACTATGCAGTACGTCATACTATACTAAGTTGTCCAAAATGTGACCATTTTTTGAAAAAAAAAATTGGTCCAAAATTTGACAAAAACGACATACTATACTATGTCGTCCAAAATCTGACAATTTTTCTGGAAAACGTTTTTTTGGTCCAAAACTTGACAAAAACGTCATACTATACTATGCAGTACGTCATACCATACTAAGTTGTCCAAAATGTGACCATTTTTTGAAAAAAAAAATTGGTCCAAAATTTGACAAAAACGACATACTATACTATGTCGTCCAAAATCTGACCATTTTTTTGAAAAACGTTTTTTTGGTCCAAAACTTGACAAAAACGTCATTCTATACTATGCAGTACGTCATACTATACTAAGTTGTCCAAAATGTGACCATTTTTTGAAAAAAACAAATTGGTCCAAAATTTGACAAAAACAACATACTATACTATGTCGTCCAAAATCTGACCATTTTTCTGAAAAACGTTTTTTTGGTCCAAAACTTGACAAAAACGTCATACTATACTATGCAGTACGTCATACTATACTATGTCGTCCAAAATGTGACCATTTTTTGAGAAAAAAATTGGTCCAAAATTTGACAAAAACGACATACTATACTATGTCGTCCAAAATCTGACCATTTTTTTGAAAAACGTTTTTTTGGTCCAAAACTTGACAAAAACGTCATTCTATACTATGCAGTACGTCATACTATACTAAGTTGTCCAAAATGTGACCATTTTTTGAAAAAAAAAATTGGTCCAAAATTTGACAAAAACGACATACTATACTATGTCGTCCAAAATCTGACCATTTTTTTGAAAAACGTTTTTTTGGTCCAAAACTTGACAAAAACGTCATTCTATACTATGCAGTACGTCATACTATACTAAGTTGTCCAAAATGTGACCATTTTTTGAAAAAAAAGAATTGGTCCAAAATTTGACAAAAACGACATACTATACTATGTCGTCCAAAATCTGACCATTTTTTTGAAAAACGTTTTTTTGGTCCAAAACTTGACAAAAACGTCATTCTATACTATGCAGTACGTCATACTATACTAAGTTGTCCAAAATGTGACCATTTTTTGAAAAAAAAAATTGGTCCAAAATTTGACAAAAACGACATACTATACTATGTCGTCCAAAATCTGACCATTTTTTTGAAAAACGTTTTTTTGGTCCAAAACTTGACAAAAACGTCATTCTATACTATGCAGTACGTCATACTATACTAAGTTGTCCAAAATGTGACCATTTTTTGAAAAAAACAAATTGGTCCAAAATTTGACAAAAACAACATACTATACTATGTCGTCCAAAATCTGACCATTTTTCTGAAAAACGTTTTTTTGGTCCAAAACTTGACAAAAACGTCATACTATACTATGCAGTACGTCATACTATACTATGTCGTCCAAAATGTGACAATTTTTTGAGAAAAAAAATTGGTCCAAAATTTGACAAAAACGACATACTATACTATGTCGTCCAAAATCTGACCATTTTTTTGAAAAACGTTTTTTTGGTCCAAAACTTGACAAAAACGTCATACTATACTATGCAGTACGTCATACTATACTAAGTTGTCCAAAATGTGACCATTTTTTGAAAAAAAAAATTGGTCCAAAATTTGACAAAAACGACATACTATACTATGTCGTCCAAAATCTGACCATTTTTTTGAAAAACGTTTTTTTGGTCCAAAACTTGACAAAAACGTCATTCTATACTATGCAGTACGTCATACTATACTAAGTTGTCCAAAATGTGACCATTTTTTGAAAAAAAAAATTGGTCCAAAATTTGACAAAAACGACATACTATACTATGTCGTCCAAAATCTGACCATTTTTTTGAAAAACGTTTTTTTGGTCCAAAACTTGACAAAAACGTCATTCTATACTATGCAGTACGTCATACTATACTAAGTTGTCCAAAATCTGACCATTTTTTGAAAAAAAAAATTGGTCCAAAATTTGACAAAAACGACATACTATACTATGTCGTCCAAAATCTGACCATTTTTCTGAAAAACGTTTTTTTGGTCCAAAACTTGACAAAAACGTCATACTATACTATGCAGTACGTCATACTATACTATGTCGTCCAAAATGTGACCATTTTTTGAGAAAAAAAATTGGTCCAAAATTTGACAAAAACGACATACTATACTATGTCGTCCAAAATCTGACCATTTTTTTGAAAAACGTTTTTTAGGTCCAAAAATTGACAAAAACGTCATTCTATACTATGCAGTACGTCATACTATACTAAGTTGTCCAAAATGTGACCATTTTTTGAAAAAAAAGAATTGGTCCAAAATTTGACAAAAACGACATACTATACTATGTCGTCCAAAATGTGACCATTTTTTTGAAAAACGTTTTTTTGGTCCAAAACTTGACAAAAACGTCATTCTATACTATGCAGTACGTCATACTATACTAAGTTGTCCAAAATGTGACCATTTTTTGAAAAAAAAAATTGGTCCAAAATTTGACAAAAACTACATACTATACTATGTCGTCCAAAATCTGACAATTTTTCTGGAAAACGTTTTTTTGGTCCAAAACTTGACAAAAACGTCATACTATACTATGCAGTACGTCATACTATACTAAGTTGTCCAAAATGTGACCATTTTTTGAAAAAAAAAATTGGTCCAAAATTTGACAAAAACGACATACTATACTATGTCGTCCAAAATCTGACCATTTTTTTGAAAAACGTTTTTTTGGTCCAAAACTTGACAAAAACGTCATTCTATACTATGCAGTACGTCATACTATACTAAGTTGTCCAAAATGTGACCATTTTTTGAAAAAAAAAATTGGTCCAAAATTTGACAAAAACGTCATACTATACTATGCAGTACGTCATACTATACTATGTCGTCCAAAATGTGACCATTTTTTGAGAAAAAAAATTGGTCCAAAATTTGACAAAAACGACATACTATACTATGTCGTCCAAAATCTGACCATTTTTTTGAAAAACGTTTTTTTGGTCCAAAACTTGACAAAAACGTCATACTATACTATGCAGTACGTCATACTATACTAAGTTGTCCAAAATGTGACAATTTTTTGAAAAAAAGAAATTGGTCCAAAATTTGACAAAAACGACATACTATACTATGTCGTCCAAAATCTGACCATTTTTTTGAAAAACTTTTTTTGGTCCAAAACTTGACAAAAACGTCATTCTATACTATGCAGTACGTCATACTATACTAAGTTGTCCAAAATGTGACCATTTTTTGAAAAAAAACAATTGGTCCAAAATTTGACAAAAACGACATACTATACTATGTCGTCCAAAATCTGACCATTTTTCTGAAAAACGTTTTTTTGGTCCAAAACTTGACAAAAACGTCATACTATACTATGCAGTACGTCATACTATACTATGTCGTCCAAAATGTGACCATTTTTTGAGAAAAAAAATTGGTCCAAAATTTGACAAAAACGACATACTATACTATGTCGTCCAAAATCTGACCATTTTTTTGAAAAACGTTTTTTTGGTCCAAAACTTGACAAAAACGTCATTCTATACTATGCAGTACGTCATACTATACTAAGTTGTCCAAAATGTGACCATTTTTTGAAAAAAAAGAATTGGTCCAAAATTTGACAAAAACGACATACTATACTATGTCGTCCAAAATCTGACAATTTTTTTGCAAAACGTTTTTTTGGTCCAAAACTTGACAAAAACGTCACCCTATACTATGCAGTACGTCATACTATACTATGTCGTCCAAAATGTGACCATTTTTTGAAAAAAAAGAATTGGTCCAAAATTTGACAAAAACGACATACTATACTATGTCGTCCAAAATCTGACCATTTTTCTGGAAAACGTTTTTTTGGTCCAAAACTTGACAAAAACGTCATACTATACTATGCAGTACGTCATACTATACTAAGTCGTCCAAAATGTGACCATTTTTTGAAAAAAAAAATTGTTCCAAAATTTGACAAAAACGACATACTATACTATGTCGTCCAAAATCTGACCATTTTTTTGAAAAACGTTTTTTTGGTCCAAAACTTGACAAAAACGTCATTCTATACTATGCAGTACGTCATACTATACTAAGTTGTCCAAAATGTGACCATTTTTTGAAAAAAAAAATTGGTCCAAAATTTGACAAAAACGACATACTATACTATGTCGTCCAAAATCTGACAATTTTTCTGGAAAACGTTTTTTTGGTCCAAAACTTGACAAAAACGTCATTCTATACTATGCAGTACGTCATAATATACTAAGTTGTCCAAAATGTGACCATTTTTTGAAAAAAAAAATTGGTCCAAAATTTGACAAAAACGACATACTATACTATGTCGTCCAAAATCTGACAATTTTTCTGGAAAACGTTTTTTGGTCCAAAACTTGACAAAAACGTCATACTATACTATGCAGTACGTCATACCATACTAAGTTGTCCAAAATGTGACCATTTTTTGAAAAAAAAAATTGGTCCAAAATTTGACAAAAACGACATACTATACTATGTCGTCCAAAATCTGACCATTTTTTTGAAAAACGTTTTTTTGGTCCAAAACTTGACAAAAACGTCATTCTATACTATGCAGTACGTCATACTATACTAAGTTGTCCAAAATGTGACCATTTTTTGAAAAAAACAAATTGGTCCAAAATTTGACAAAAACAACATACTATACTATGTCGTCCAAAATCTGACCATTTTTCTGAAAAACGTTTTTTTGGTCCAAAACTTGACAAAAACGTCATACTATACTATGCAGTACGTCATACTATACTATGTCGTCCAAAATGTGACCATTTTTTGAGAAAAAAAATTGGTCCAAAATTTGACAAAAACGACATACTATACTATGTCGTCCAAAATCTGACCATTTTTTTGAAAAACGTTTTTTTGGTCCAAAACTTGACAAAAACGTCATACTATACTATGCAGTACGTCATACTATACTAAGTTGTCCAAAATGTGACCATTTTTTGAAAAAAAAATTGGTCCAAAATTTGACAAAAACGACATACTATACTATGTCGTCCAAAATCTGACCATTTTTTTGAAAAACGTTTTTTTGGTCCAAAACTTGACAAAAACGTCATTCTATACTATGCAGTACGTCATACTATACTAAGTTGTCCAAAATGTGACCATTTTTTGAAAAAAAAAATTGGTCCAAAATTTGACAAAAACGACATACTATACTATGTCGTCCAAAATCTGACCATTTTTTTGAAAAACGTTTTTTTGGTCCAAAACTTGACAAAAACGTCATTCTATACTATGCAGTACGTCATACTATACTAAGTTGTCCAAAATGTGACCATTTTTTGAAAAAAACAAATTGGTCCAAAATTTGACAAAAACAACATACTATACTATGTCGTCCAAAATCTGACCATTTTTCTGAAAAACGTTTTTTTGGTCCAAAACTTGACAAAAACGTCATACTATACTATGCAGTACGTCATACTATACTATGTCGTCCAAAATGTGACCATTTTTTGAGAAAAAAAATTGGTCCAAAATTTGACAAAAACGACATACTATACTATGTCGTCCAAAATCTGACCATTTTTTTGAAAAACGTTTTTTTGGTCCAAAACTTGACAAAAACGTCATACTATACTATGCAGTACGTCATACTATACTAAGTTGTCCAAAATGTGACCATTTTTTGAAAAAAAAAATTGGTCCAAAATTTGACAAAAACGACATACTATACTATGTCGTCCAAAATCTGACCATTTTTTTGAAAAACGTTTTTTTGGTCCAAAACTTGACAAAAACGTCATTCTATACTATGCAGTACGTCATACTATACTAAGTTGTCCAAAATGTGACCATTTTTTGAAAAAAAAAATTGGTCCAAAATTTGACAAAAACGACATACTATACTATGTCGTCCAAAATCTGACCATTTTTTTGAAAAACGTTTTTTTGGTCCAAAACTTGACAAAAACGTCATTCTATACTATGCAGTACGTCATACTATACTAAGTTGTCCAAAATCTGACCATTTTTTGAAAAAAAAAATTGGTCCAAAATTTGACAAAAACGACATACTATACTATGTCGTCCAAAATCTGACCATTTTTCTGAAAAACGTTTTTTTGGTCCAAAACTTGACAAAAACGTCATACTATACTATGCAGTACGTCATACTATACTATGTCGTCCAAAATGTGACCATTTTTTGAGAAAAAAAATTGGTCCAAAATTTGACAAAAACGACATACTATACTATGTCGTCCAAAATCTGACCATTTTTTTGAAAAACGTTTTTTAGGTCCAAAAATTGACAAAAACGTCATTCTATACTATGCAGTACGTCATACTATACTAAGTTGTCCAAAATGTGACCATTTTTTGAAAAAAAAGAATTGGTCCAAAATTTGACAAAAACGACATACTATACTATGTCGTCCAAAATGTGACCATTTTTTTGAAAAACGTTTTTTTGGTCCAAAACTTGACAAAAACGTCATTCTATACTATGCAGTACGTCATACTATACTAAGTTGTCCAAAATGTGACCATTTTTTGAAAAAAAAAATTGGTCCAAAATTTGACAAAAACTACATACTATACTATGTCGTCCAAAATCTGACAATTTTTCTGGAAAACGTTTTTTTGGTCCAAAACTTGACAAAAACGTCATACTATACTATGCAGTACGTCATACTATACTAAGTTGTCCAAAATGTGACCATTTTTTGAAAAAAAAAATTGGTCCAAAATTTGACAAAAACGACATACTATACTATGTCGTCCAAAATCTGACCATTTTTTTGAAAAACGTTTTTTTGGTCCAAAACTTGACAAAAACGTCATTCTATACTATGCAGTACGTCATACTATACTAAGTTGTCCAAAATGTGACCATTTTTTGAAAAAAAAAATTGGTCCAAAATTTGACAAAAACGTCATACTATACTATGCAGTACGTCATACTATACTATGTCGTCCAAAATGTGACCATTTTTTGAGAAAAAAAATTGGTCCAAAATTTGACAAAAACGACATACTATACTATGTCGTCCAAAATCTGACCATTTTTTTGAAAAACGTTTTTTTGGTCCAAAACTTGACAAAAACGTCATACTATACTATGCAGTACGTCATACTATACTAAGTTGTCCAAAATGTGACAATTTTTTGAAAAAAAGAAATTGGTCCAAAATTTGACAAAAACGACATACTATACTATGTCGTCCAAAATCTGACCATTTTTTTGAAAAACTTTTTTTGGTCCAAAACTTGACAAAAACGTCATTCTATACTATGCAGTACGTCATACTATACTAAGTTGTCCAAAATGTGACCATTTTTTGAAAAAAAACAATTGGTCCAAAATTTGACAAAAACGACATACTATACTATGTCGTCCAAAATCTGACCATTTTTCTGAAAAACGTTTTTTTGGTCCAAAACTTGACAAAAACGTCATACTATACTATGCAGTACGTCATACTATACTATGTCGTCCAAAATGTGACCATTTTTTGAGAAAAAAAATTGGTCCAAAATTTGACAAAAACGACATACTATACTATGTCGTCCAAAATCTGACCATTTTTTTGAAAAACGTTTTTTTGGTCCAAAACTTGACAAAAACGTCATTCTATACTATGCAGTACGTCATACTATACTAAGTTGTCCAAAATGTGACCATTTTTTGAAAAAAAAGAATTGGTCCAAAATTTGACAAAAACGACATACTATACTATGTCGTCCAAAATCTGACAATTTTTTTGCAAAACGTTTTTTTGGTCCAAAACTTGACAAAAACGTCACCCTATACTATGCAGTACGTCATACTATACTATGTCGTCCAAAATGTGACCATTTTTTGAAAAAAAAGAATTGGTCCAAAATTTGACAAAAACGACATACTATACTATGTCGTCCAAAATCTGACCATTTTTCTGAAAAACGTTTTTTTGGTCCAAAACTTGACAAAAACGTCATACTATACTATGCAGTACGTCATACTATACTAAGTTGTCCAAAATGTGACCATTTTTTGAAAAAAAAAATTGGTCCAAAATTTGACAAAAACGACATACTATACTATGTCGTCCAAAATCTGACCATTTTTCTGGAAAACGTTTTTTTGGTCCAAAACTTGACAAAAACGTCATACTATACTATGCAGTACGTCATACTATACTAAGTCGTCCAAAATGTGACCATTTTTTGAAAAAAAAAATTGTTCCAAAATTTGACAAAAACGACATACTATACTATGTCGTCCAAAATCTGACCATTTTTTTGAAAAACGTTTTTTTGGTCCAAAACTTGACAAAAACGTCATTCTATACTATGCAGTACGTCATACTATACTAAGTTGTCCAAAATGTGACCATTTTTTGAAAAAAAAAATTGGTCCAAAATTTGACAAAAACGACATACTATACTATGTCGTCCAAAATCTGACAATTTTTCTGGAAAACGTTTTTTTGGTCCAAAACTTGACAAAAACGTCATTCTATACTATGCAGTACGTCATAATATACTAAGTTGTCCAAAATGTGACCATTTTTTGAAAAAAAAAATTGGTCCAAAATTTGACAAAAACGACATACTATACTATGTCGTCCAAAATCTGACAATTTTTCTGGAAAACGTTTTTTGGTCCAAAACTTGACAAAAACGTCATACTATACTATGCAGTACGTCATACCATACTAAGTTGTCCAAAATGTGACCATTTTTTGAAAAAAAAAATTGGTCCAAAATTTGACAAAAACGACATACTATACTATGTCGTCCAAAATCTGACCATTTTTTTGAAAAACGTTTTTTTGGTCCAAAACTTGACAAAAACGTCATTCTATACTATGCGCAGTACGTCATACTATACTAAGTTGTCCAAAATGTGACCATTTTTTGAAAAAAGAAATTGGTCCAAAATTTGACAAAAACGACATACTATACTATGTCGTCCAAAATCTGACCATTTTTTTGAAAAACGTTTTTTTGGTCCAAAACTTGACAAAAACGTCATTCTATACTATGCAGTACGTAATACTATACTAAGTTGTCCAAAATGTGACCATTTTTTGAAAAAAAAAATTGGTCCAAAATTTGACAAAAACGACATACTATACTATGTCGTCCAAAATGTGACCATTTTTTGAAAAACGTTTTTTTGGTCCAAAACTTGACAAAAACGTCACCCTATACTATGCAGTACGTCATACTATACTATGTCGTCCAAAATGTGACCATTTTTTGAAAAAAAAAATTGGTCCAAAATTTGATAAAAACGACATACTATACGATGTCATCCAAAATCTGACCATTTTTTTGAAAAACGTTTTTTTGGTCCAAAACTTGACAAAAACGTCATTCTATACTATGCAGTACGTCATACTATACTAAGTTGTCCAAAATGTGACCATTTTTTAAAAAAAAAAATTGGTCCAAAATTTGACAAAAACGACATACTATACTATGTCGTCCAAAATCTGACAATTTTTTTGCAAAACGTTTTTTTGGTCCAAAACTTGACAAAAACGTCATTCTATACTATGCAGTACGTCATACTATACTAAGTTGTCCAAAATGTGACCATTTTTTGAAAAAAAAAATTGGTACAAAATTTGACAAAAACGACATACTATACTATGTCGTCCAAAATCTGACCATTTTTTTGAAAAACTTTTTTTGGTCCAAAACTTGACAAAAACGTCATTCTATACTATGCAGTACGTCATCATCTATACTATGTCGTCCAAAATGTGACCATTTTTTGAAAAAAAAAATTGGTCCAAAATTTGACAAAAACGACATACTATACTATGTCATCCAAAATCTGACCATTTTTTTGAAAAACGTTTTTTTGGTCCAAAACTTGACAAAAACGTCATTCTATACTATGCAGTACGTCATACTATACTAAGTTGTCCAAAATGTGACCATTTTTTGAAAAAAAAAATTGGTCCAAAATTTGACAAAAACGACATACTATACTATGTCGTCCAAAATCTGACCATTTTTTTGAAAAACGTTTTTTTGGTCCAAAACTTGACAAAAACGTCACCCTATACTATGCAGTACGTCATACTATACTATGTCGTCCAAAATGTGACCATTTTTTGAAAAAAAAAATTGGTCCAAAATTTGACAAAAACGACATACTATACTATGTCATCCAAAATCTGACCATTTTTTTGAAAAACGTTTTTTTGGTCCAAAACTTGACAAAAACGTCATTCTATACTATGCAGTACGTCATACTATACTAAGTTGTCCAAAATCTGACCATTTTTTGAAAAAAAAAATTGGTCCAAAATTTGACAAAAACGACATACTATACTATGTCGTCCAAAATCTGACCATTTTTTTGAAAAACGTTTTTTTGGTCCAAAACTTGACAAAAACGTCATTCTATACTATGCAGTACGTCATACTATACTAAGTTGTCCAAAATGTGACCATTTTTTGAAAAATAAAAATTGGCCCAAAATTTGACAAAAACGACATACTATACTATGTCATCCAAAATCTGACCATTTTTTTGAAAAACGTTTTTTTTGGTCCAAAACTTGACAAAAACGTCATTCTATACTATGCAGTACGTAATACTATACTAAGTTGTCCAAAATGTGACCATTTTTTGAAAAAAAAAATTGGTCCAAAATTTGACAAAAACGACATACTATACTATGTCGTCCAAAATCTGACCATTTTTTTGAAAAACGTTTTTTTGGTCCAAAACTTGACAAAAACGTCACCCTATACTATGCAGTACGTCATACTATACTATGTCGTCCAAAATGTGACCATTTTTTGAAAAAAAAAATTGGTCCAAAATTTGATAAAAACGACATACTATACGATGTCATCCAAAATCTGACCATTTTTTTGAAAAACTTTTTTTGGTCCAAAACTTGACAAAAACGTCATTCTATACTATGCAGTACGTCATACTATACTAAGTTGTCCAAAATGTGACCATTTTTTGAAAAAAGAAATTGGTCCAAAATTTGACAAAAACGACATACTATACTATGTCGTCCAAAATCTGATCATTTTTTTGAAAAACGTTTTTTTGGTCCAAAACTTGACAAAAACTTCATTCTATACTATGCAGTACGTCATACTATACTAAGTTGTCCAAAATGTGACCATTTTTTGAAAAATAAAAATTGGTCCAAAATTTGACAAAAACGACATACTACACTATGTCGTCCAAAATCTGAACATTTTTTTTAAAAAACGTTTTTTTGGTCCAAAACTTGACAAAAACGTCATTCTATACTATGCAGTACGTCATACTATACTAAGTTGTCCAAAATGTGACCATTTTTTGAAAAAAAAATTTGGTCCAAAATTTGACAAAAACGACATACTATACTATGTCGTCCAAAATCTGACCATTTTTTTGCAAAAACGTTTTTTTGGTCCAAAACTTGACAAAAACGTCATTCTATACTATGCAGTACGTCATACTATACTAAGTTGTCCAAAATGTGACAATTTTTTGAAAAAAAAAATTGGTCCAAAATTTGACAAAAACGACATACTATACTATGTCGTCCAAAATCTGACAATTTTTTTTACAAAACGTTTTTTTGGTCCAAAACTTGACAAAAACGTCACCCTATACTATGCAGTACGTCATACTATACTATGTCGTCCAAAATGTGACCATTTTTTGAAAAAAAAATTGGTCCAAAATTTGACAAAAACGACATACTATACTATGTCATCCAAAATCTGACCATTTTTTTGAAAAACGTTTTTTTGGTCCAAAACTTGACAAAAACGTCATTCTATACTATGCAGTACGTCATACTATACTAAGTTGTCCAAAATGTGACCATTTTTTGAAAAAAAAAATTGGCCCAAAATTTGACAAAAACGACATACTATACTATGTCGTCCAAAATCTGACAATTTTTTTGCAAAACGTTTTTTTGGTCCAAAACTTGACAAAAACGTCATTCTATACTATGCAGTACGTCATACTATACTAAGTTGTCCAAAATGTGACCATTTTTTGAAAAAAAAAATTGGCCCAAAATTTGACAAAAACGACATACTATACTATGTCATCCAAAATCTGACCATTTTTTTGAAAAACGTTTTTTTGGTCCAAAACTTGACAAAAACGTCATTCTATACTATGCAGTACGTCATACTATACTAAGTTGTCCAAAATGTGACCATTTTTTGAAAAAAAAAATTGGTCCAAAATTTGACAAAAACGATATACTATACTATGTCGTCCAAAATCTGACAATTTTTTTGCAAAACGTTTTTTTGGTCCAAAACTTGACAAAAACGTCACCCTATACTATGCAGTACGTCATACTATACTATGTCGTCCAAAATGTGACCATTTTTTGAAAAAAAAAATTGGTCCAAAATTTGACAAAAACGACATACTATACTATGTCATCCAAAATCTGACCATTTTTTTGAAAAACGTTTTTTTGGTCCAAAACTTGACAAAAACGTCATTCTATACTATGCAGTACGTCATACTATACTAAGTTGTCCAAAATGTGACCATTTTTTGAAAAAAAAAATTGGTCCAAAATTTGACAAAAACGACATACTATACTATGTCGTCCAAAATCTGACCATTTTTTTGAAAAACGTTTTTTTGGTCCAAAACTTGACAAAAACGTCACCCTATACTATGCAGTACGTCATACTATACTATGTCGTCCAAAATGTGACCATTTTTTGAAAAAAAAAATTGGTCCAAAATTTGACAAAAACGACATACTATACTATGTCATCCAAAATCTGACCATTTTTTTGAAAAACGTTTTTTTGGTCCAAAACTTGACAAAAACGTCATTCTATACTATGCAGTACGTCATACTATACTAAGTTGTCCAAAATGTGACCATTTTTTGAAAAAAAAAATTGGTCCAAAATTTGACAAAAACGACATACTATACTATGTCGTCCAAAATCTGACCATTTTTTTGAAAAACGTTTTTTTGGTCCAAAACTTGACAAAAACGTCACCCTATACTATGCAGTACGTCATACTATACTATGTCGTCCAAAATGTGACCATTTTTTGAAAAAAAAAATTGGTCCAAAATTTGACAAAAACGACATACTATACTATGTCGTCCAAAATCTGACAATTTTTTTGCAAAACGTTTTTTTTGGTCCAAAACTTGACAAAAACGTCATTCTATACTATGCAGTACGTCATACTATACTAAGTTGTCCAAAATGTGACCATTTTTTGAAAAAAAAAATTGGTCCAAAATTTGACAAAAATGACATACTATACTATGTCGTCCAAAATCTGACAATTTTTTTGCAAAACGTTTTTTTGGTCCAAAACTTGACAAAAACGTCACCCTATACTATGCAGTACGTCATACTATACTATGTCGTCCAAAATGTGACCATTTTTTGAAAAAAGAAATTGGTCCAAAATTTGACAAAAACGACATACTATACTATGTCGTCCAAAATCTGACAATTTTTTTGCAAAACGTTTTTTTGGTCCAAAACTTGACAAAAACGTCATTCTATACTATGCAGTACGTCATACTATACTAAGTTGTCCAAAATGTGACCATTTTTTGAAAAAAGAAATTGGTCCAAAATTTGACAAAAACGACATACTATACTATGTCGTCCAAAATCTGACCATTTTTTTGAAAAACGTTTTTTTGGTCCAAAACTTGACAAAAACGTCATTCTATACTATGCAGTACGTCATACTATACTAAGTTGTCCAAAATGTGACCATTTTTTGAAAAATAAAAATTGGCCCAAAATTTGACAAAAACGACATACTATACTATGTCATCCAAAATCTGACCATTTTTTTGAAAAACGTTTTTTTGGTCCAAAACTTGACAAAAACGTCATTCTATACTATGCAGTACGTAAAACTATACTAAGTTGTCCAAAATGTGACCATTTTTTGAAAAAAAAAATTGGTCCAAAATTTGACAAAAACGACATACTATACTATGTCGTCCAAAATCTGACCATTTTTTTGAAAAACGTTTTTTTGGTCCAAAACTTGACAAAAACGTCACCCTATACTATGCAGTACGTCATACTATACTATGTCGTCCAAAATGTGACCATTTTTTGAAAAAAAAAATTGGTCCAAAATTTGATAAAAACGACATACTATACGATGTCATCCAAAATCTGACCATTTTTTTGAAAAACGTTTTTTTGGTCCAAAACTTGACAAAAACGTCATTCTATACTATGCAGTACGTCATACTATACTAAGTTGTCCAAAATGTGACCATTTTTTGAGAAAAAAAATTGGTCCAAAATTTGACAAAAACGACATACTATACTATGTCGTCCAAAATGTGACAATTTTTTTGCAAAAAAAAAGAATTGGTCCAAAATTTGACAAAAACGACATACTATACTATGTCGTCCAAAATGTGACCATTTTTTGAAAAAAAAAATTGGTCCAAAATTTGATAAAAACGACATACTATACGATGTCATCCAAAATCTGACCATTTTTTTGAAAAACTTTTTTTGGTCCAAAACTTGACAAAAACGTCATTCTATACTATGCAGTACGTCATACTATACTAAGTTGTCCAAAATGTGACCATTTTTTGAAAAAAGAAATTGGTCCAAAATTTGACAAAAACGACATACTATACTATGTCGTCCAAAATCTGATCATTTTTTTGAAAAACGTTTTTTTGGTCCAAAACTTGACAAAAACTTCATTCTATACTATGCAGTACGTCATACTATACTAAGTTGTCCAAAATGTGACCATTTTTTGAAAAATAAAAATTGGTCCAAAATTTGACAAAAACGACATACTACACTATGTCGTCCAAAATCTGAACATTTTTTTAAAAAAACGTTTTTTTGGTCCAAAACTTGACAAAAACGTCATTCTATACTATGCAGTACGTCATACTATACTAAGTTGTCCAAAATGTGACCATTTTTTGAAAAAAAAAATTGGTCCAAAATTTGACAAAAACGACATACTATACTATGTCGTCCAAAATCTGACCATTTTTTTGCAAAACGTTTTTTTGGTCCAAAACTTGACAAAAATGTCACCCTATACTATGCAGTACGTCATACTATACTATGTCGTCCAAAATGTGACCATTTTTTGAAAAAAAAAAAATTGGTCCAAAATTTGACAAAAACGACATACTATACTATGTCATCCAAAATCGGACCATTTTTTTGAAAAACGTTTTTTTGGTCCAAAACTTGACAAAAACGTCATTCTATACTATGCAGTACGTCATACTATACTAAGTTGTCCAAAATGTGACCATTTTTTGAAAAAAAAAATTGGTCCAAAATTTGACAAAAACGACATACTATACTATGTCGTCCAAAATCTGACAATTTTTTTGCAAAACGTTTTTTTGGTCCAAAACTTGACAAAAACGTCACCCTATACTATGCAGTACGTCATACTATACTATGTCGTCCAAAATGTGACCATTTTTTGAAAAAGAAATTGGTCCAAAATTTGACAAAAACGACATACTATACTATGTCATCCAAAATCTGACCATTTTTTGAAAAACGTTTTTTTGGTCCAAAACTTGACAAAAACGTCATTCTATACTATGCAGTACGTCATACTATACTAAGTTGTCCAAAATGTGACCATTTTTTTAAAAAAAAAATTGGTCCAAAATTTGACAAAAACGACATACTATACTATGTCGTCCAAAATCTGACAATTTTTTTGCAAAACGTTTTTTTGGTCCAAAACTTGACAAAAACGTCATTCTATACTATGCAGTACGTCATACTATACTAAGTTGTCCAAAATGTGACCATTTTTTGAAAAAAAAAATTGGTACAAAATTTGACAAAAACGACATACTATACTATGTCGTCCAAAATCTGACCATTTTTTTGAAAAACGTTTTTTTGGTCCAAAACTTGACAAAAACGTCACCCTATACTATGCAGTACGTCATACTATACTATGTCGTCCAAAATGTGACCATTTTTTGAAAAAAAAAATTGGTCCAAAATTTGACAAAAACGACATACTATACTATGTCATCCAAAATCTGACCATTTTTTTGAAAAACGTTTTTTTGGTCCAAAACTTGACAAAAACGTCATTCTATACTATGCAGTACGTCATACTATACTAAGTTGTCCAAAATGTGACCATTTTTTGAAAAAAAAAATTGGTCCAAAATTTGACAAAAACGACATACTATACTATGTCGTCCAAAATCTGACCATTTTTTTGAAAAACGTTTTTTTGGTCCAAAACTTGACAAAAACGTCACCCTATACTATGCAGTACGTCATACTATACTATGTCGTCCAAAATGTGACCATTTTTTGAAAAAAAAATTGGTCCAAAATTTGATAAAAACGACATACTATACTATGTCATCCAAAATCTGACCATTTTTTTGAAAAACGTTTTTTTGGTCCAAAACTTGACAAAAACGTCATTCTATACTATGCAGTACGTCATACTATACTAAGTTGTCCAAAATGTGACCATTTTTTGAGAAAAAAAATTGGTCCAAAATTTGACAAAAACGACATACTATACTATGTCGTCCAAAATCTGACAATTTTTTTGCCAAACGTTTTTTTGGTCCAAAACTTGACAAAAACGTCATTCTATACTATGCAGTACGTCATACTATACTAAGTTGTCCAAAATGTGACCATTTTTTGAAAAAAGAAATTGGTCCAAAATTTGACAAAAACGACATACTATACTATGTCGTCCAAAATCTGACCATTTTTTTGAAAAACGTTTTTTTGGTCCAAAACTTGACAAAAACGTCATTCTATACTATGCAGTACGTCATACTATACTAAGTTGTCCAAAATGTGACCATTTTTTGAAAAAAAAAATTGGCCCAAAATTTGACAAAAACGACATACTATACTATGTCATCCAAAATCTGACCATTTTTTTGCAAAACGTTTTTTTGGTCCAAAACTTGACAAAAACGTCATTCTATACTATGCAGTACGTAATACTATACTCAGTTGTCCAAAATGTGACCATTTTTTGAAAAAAAAAATTGGTCCAAAATTTGACAAAAACGACATACTATACTATGTCGTCCAAAATCTGACCATTTTTTTGAAAAACGTTTTTTTGGTCCAAAACTTGACAAAAACGTCACCCTATACTATGCAGTACGTCATACTATACTATGTCGTCCAAAATGTGACCATTTTTTGAAAAAAAAAATTGGTCCAAAATTTGACAAAAACGACATACTATACTATGTCGTCCAAAATCTGACCATTTTTTTGAAAAACGTTTTTTTGGTCCAAAACTTGACAAAAACGTCATTCTATACTATGCAGTACGTCATACTATACTAAGTTGTCCAAAATGTGACCATTTTTTGAAAAATAAAAATTGGCCCAAAATTTGACAAAAACGACATACTATACTATGTCATCCAAAATCTGACCATTTTTTTGAAAAACGTTTTTTTGGTCCAAAACTTGACAAAAACGTCATTCTATACTATGCAGTACGTAATACTATACTAAGTTGTCCAAAATGTGACCATTTTTTGAAAAAAAAAATTGGTCCAAAATTTGACAAAAACGACATACTATACTATGTCGTCCAAAATCTGACCATTTTTTTGAAAAACGTTTTTTTGGTCCAAAACTTGACAAAAACGTCACCCTATACTATGCAGTACGTCATACTATACTATGTCGTCCAAAATGTGACCATTTTTTGAAAAAAAAAATTGGTCCAAAATTTGATAAAAACGACATACTATACGATGTCACCCAAAATCTGACCATTTTTTTGAAAAACTTTTTTTGGTCCAAAACTTGACAAAAACGTCATTCTATACTATGCAGTACGTCATACTATACTAAGTTGTCCAAAATGTGACCATTTTTTGAGAAAAAAAATTGGTCCAAAATTTGACAAAAACGACATACTATACTATGTCGTCCAAAATGTGACAATTTTTTTGCAAAAAAAAAGAATTGGTCCAAAATTTGACAAAAACGACATACTATACTATGTCGTCCAAAATGTGACCATTTTTTGAAAAAAAAAAATTGGTCCAAAATTTGACAAAAACGACATACTATACTATGTCATCCAAAATCTGACCATTTTTTTGAAAAACGTTTTTTTGGTCCAAAACTTGACAAAAACGTCATTCTATACTATGCAGTACGTCATACTATACTAAGTTGTCCAAAATGTGACCATTTTTTGAAAAAAAAAATTGGTCCAAAATTTGACAAAAACGACATACTATACTATGTCGTCCAAAATCTGACCATTTTTTTGAAAAACGTTTTTTTGGTCCAAAACTTGACAAAAACGTCATTCTATACTATGCAGTACGTCATACTATACTAAGTTGTCCAAAATGTGACCATTTTTTGAAAAATAAAAATTGGCCCAAAATTTGACAAAAACGACATACTATACTATGTCATCCAAAATCTGACCATTTTTTTGAAAAACGTTTTTTTGGTCCAAAACTTGACAAAAACGTCATTCTATACTATGCAGTACGTAATACTATACTAAGTTGTCCAAAATGTGACCATTTTTTGAAAAAAAAAATTGGTCCAAAATTTGATAAAAACGACATACTATACGATGTCATCCAAAATCTGACCATTTTTTTGAAAAACGTTTTTTTGGTCCAAAACTTGACAAAAACGTCATTCTATACTATGCAGTACGTCATACTATACTATGTCGTCCAAAATGTGACCATTTTTTGAAAAAAAAAATTGGTCCAAAATTTGATAAAAACGACATACTATACGATGTCATCCAAAATCTGACCATTTTTTTGAAAAACGTTTTTTTGGTCCAAAACTTGACAAAAACGTCATTCTATACTATGCAGTACGTCATACTATACTAAGTTGTCCAAAATGTGACCATTTTTTGAGAAAAAAAATTGGTCCAAAATTTGACAAAAACGACATACTATACTATGTCGTCCAAAATGTGACAATTTTTTTGCAAAAAAAAAAGAATTGGTCCAAAATTTGACAAAAACGACATACTATACTATGTCGTCCAAAATGTGACCATTTTTTGAAAAAAAAAAATTGGTCCAAAATTTGACAAAAACGACATACTATACTATGTCATCCAAAATCTGACCATTTTTTGAAAAACGTTTTTTTGGTCCAAAACTTGACAAAAACGTCATTCTATACTATGCAGTACGTCATACTATACTAAGTTGTCCAAAATGTGACCATTTTTTGAAAAAAAAAATTGGTCCAAAATTTGACAAAAACGACATACTATACTATGTCGTCCAAAATCTGACCATTTTTTTGAAAAACGTTTTTTTGGTCCAAAACGTGACAAAAACGTCACCCTATACTATGCAGTACGTCATACTATACTATGTCGTCCAAAATGTGACCATTTGTTGAAAAAAAAAATTGGTCCAAAATTTGACAAAAACGACATACTATACTATGTCATCCAAAATCGGACCATTTTTTTGAAAAACGTTTTTTTGGTCCAAAACTTGACAAAAACGTCATTCTATACTATGCAGTACGTCATACTATACTAAGTTGTCCAAAATGTGACCATTTTTTGAAAAAAAAAATTGGTCCAAAATTTGACAAAAACGACATACAATACTATGTCGTCCAAAATCTGACAATTTTTTTGCAAAACGTTTTTTTGGTCCAAAACTTGACAAAAACGTCACCCTATACTATGCAGTACGTCATACTATACTATGTCGTCCAAAATGTGACCATTTTTTGAAAAAAGAAATTGGTCCAAAATTTGACAAAAACGACATACTATACTATGTCATCCAAAATCTGACCATTTTTTTGAAAAACGTTTTTTTGGTCCAAAACTTGACAAAAACGTCATTCTATACTATGCAGTACGTCATACTATACTAAGTTGTCCAAAATGTGACCATTTTTTAAAAAAAAAAATTGGTCCAAAATTTGACAAAAACGACATACTATACTATGTCGTCCAAAATCTGACAATTTTTTTGCAAAACGTTTTTTTGGTCCAAAACTTGACAAAAACGTCATTCTATACTATGCAGTACGTCATACTATACTAAGTTGTCCAAAATGTGACCATTTTTTGAAAAAAAAAATTGGTCCAAAATTTGACAAAAACGACATACTATACTATGTCGTCCAAAATCTGACCATTTTTTTGAAAAACTTTTTTTGGTCCAAAACTTGACAAAAACGTCATTCTATACTATGCAGTACGTCATACTATACTAAGTTGTCCAAAATGTGACAATTTTTTGAAAAAAGAAATTGGTCCAAAATTTGACAAAAACGACATACTACACTATGTCGTCCAAAATCTGACCATTTTTTTGAAAAACGTTTTTTTGGTCCAAAACTTGACAAAAAACGTCATTCTATACTATGCAGTACGTCATACTATACTAAGTTGTCCAAAATGTGACCATTTTTTGAAAAATAAAAATTGGTCCAAAATTTGACAAAAACGACATACTACACTATGTCGTCCAAAATCTGACCATTTTTTTGAAAAACGTTTTTTTGGTCCAAAACTTGACAAAAACGTCACCCTATACTATGCAGTACGTCATACTATACTAAGTTGTCCAAAATGTGACCATTTTTTGAGAAAAAAAATTGGTCCAAAATTTGACAAAAACGACATACTATACTATGTCGTCCAAAATGTGACAATTTTTTTGCAAAAACGTTTTTTTGGTCCAAAACTTGACAAAAACGTCATTCTATACTATGCAGTACGTCATACTATACTAAGTTGTCCAAAATGTGACCATTTTTTGAAAAAAAAATTGGTCCAAAATTTGACAAAAACGACATACTATACTATGTCATCCAAAATCTGACCATTTTTTTGAAAAACGTTTTTTTGGTCCAAAACTTGACAAAAACGTCATTCTATACTATGCAGTACGTCATACTATACTAAGTTGTCCAAAATGTGACCATTTTTTGAAAAAAAAAATTGGTCCAAAATTTGACAAAAACGACATACTATACTATGTCGTCCAAAATCTGACCATTTTTTTGAAAAACGTTTTTTTGGTCCAAAACTTGACAAAAACGTCACCCTATACTATGCAGTACGTCATACTATACTATGTCGTCCAAAATGTGACCATTTTTTGAAAAAAAAAATTGGTCCAAAATTTGACAAAAACGACATACTATACTATGTCATCCAAAATCTGACCATTTTTTTGAAAAACGTTTTTTTGGTCCAAAACTTGACAAAAACGTCATTCTATACTATGCAGTACGTCATACTATACTAAGTTGTCCAAAATGTGACAATTTTTTGAAAAAAGAAATTGGTCCAAAATTTGACAAAAACGACATACTACACTATGTCGTCCAAAATCTGACCATTTTTTTGAAAAACGTTTTTTTGGTCCAAAACTTGACAAAAACGTCATTCTATACTATGCAGTACGTCATACAATACTAAGTTGTCCAAAATGTGACCATTTTTTGAAAAATAAAAATTGGTCCAAAATTTGACAAAAACGACATACTACACTATGTCGTCCAAAATCTGACCATTTTTTTGAAAAACGTTTTTTTGGTCCAAAACTTGACAAAAACGTCATTCTATACTATGCAGTACGTCATACTATACTAAGTTGTCCAAAATGTGACCATTTTTTGAGAAAAAAAATTGGTCCAAAATTTGACAAAAACGACATACTATACTATGTCGTCCAAAATGTGACAATTTTTTTGCAAAAACGTTTTTTTGGTCCAAAACTTGACAAAAACGTCATTCTATACTATGCAGTACGTCATACTATACTAAGTTGTCCAAAATGTGACCATTTTTTGAAAAAAAATTGGTCCAAAATTTGACAAAAACGACATACTATACTATGTCATCCAAAATCTGACCATTTTTTTGAAAAACGTTTTTTTGGTCCAAAACTTGACAAAAACGTCATTCTATACTATGCAGTACGTCATACTATACTAAGTTGTCCAAAATGTGACCATTTTTTGAAAAAAAAAATTGGTCCAAAATTTGACAAAAACGACATACTATACTATGTCGTCCAAAATCTGACCATTTTTTTGAAAAACGTTTTTTTGGTCCAAAACTTGACAAAAACGTCACCCTATACTATGCAGTACGTCATACTATACTATGTCGTCCAAAATGTGACCATTTTTTGAAAAAAAAAATTGGTCCAAAATTTGACAAAAACGACATACTATACTATGTCATCCAAAATCTGACCATTTTTTTGAAAAACGTTTTTTTGGTCCAAAACTTGACAAAAACGTCATTCTATACTATGCAGTACGTCATACTATACTAAGTTGTCCAAAATGTGACAATTTTTTGAAAAAAGAAATTGGTCCAAAATTTGACAAAAACGACATACTACACTATGTCGTCCAAAATCTGACCATTTTTTTGAAAAACGTTTTTTTGGTCCAAAACTTGACAAAAACGTCATTCTATACTATGCAGTACGTCATACAATACTAAGTTGTCCAAAATGTGACCATTTTTTGAAAAATAAAAATTGGTCCAAAATTTGACAAAAACGACATACTACACTATGTCGTCCAAAATCTGACCATTTTTTTGAAAAACGTTTTTTTGGTCCAAAACTTGACAAAAACGTCATTCTATACTATGCAGTACGTCATACTATACTAAGTTGTCCAAAATGTGACCATTTTTTGAAAAAAAAATTTGGTCCAAAATTTGACAAAAACGACATACTATACTATGTCGTCCAAAATCTGACAATTTTTTTGCAAAAACGTTTTTTTGGTCCAAAACTTGACAAAAACGTCATTCTATACTATGCAGTACGTCATACTATACTAAGTTGTCCAAAATGTGACCATTTTTTGAAAAAAAAAATTGGTCCAAAATTTGACAAAAACGACATACTATACTATGTCGTCCAAAATCTGACAATTTTTTTGCAAAACGTTTTTTTGGTCCAAAACTTGACAAAAACGTCACCCTATACTATGCAGTACGTCATACTATACTATGTCGTCCAAAATGTGACCATTTTTTGAAAAAAAAAATTGGTCCAAAATTTGACAAAAACGACATACTATACTATGTCATCCAAAATCTGACCATTTTTTTGAAAAACGTTTTTTTGGTCCAAAACTTGACAAAAACGTCACCCTATACTATGCAGTACGTCATACTATACTAAGTTGTCCAAAATGTGACCATTTTTTGAAAAAAAAAATTGGTCCAAAATTTGACAAAAACGACATACTATACTATGTCGTCCAAAATCTGACAATTTTTTTGCAAAACGTTTTTTTGGTCCAAAACTTGACAAAAACGTCACCCTATACTATGCAGTACGTCATACTATACTATGTCGTCCAAAATGTGACCATTTTTTGAAAAAAAAAATTGGTCCAAAATTTGACAAAAACGACATACTATACTATGTCATCCAAAATCTGACCATTTTTTTGAAAAACGTTTTTTTGGTCCAAAACTTGACAAAAACGTCATTCTATACTATGCAGTACGTCATACTATACTAAGTTGTCCAAAATGTGACCATTTTTTGAAAAAAAAAATTGGTCCAAAATTTGACAAAAACAACATACTATACTATGTCGTCCAAAATCGGACAATTTTTTTGCAAAACGTTTTTTTGGTCCAAAGCTCAACATTAACGTCATGATATACTATTTAGTACGTCATACTATACTATGTCGTCCAAAATGTGACCATTTTTTGAAAACAGAAATTGGTCCAAAATTTGACAAAAACGACATACTATACTATGTCATCCAAAATCTGACCATTTTTTTGAAAAACGTTTTTTTGGTCCAAAACTTGACAAAAACGTCATTCTATACTATGCAGTACGTCATACTATACTAAGTTGTCCAAAATGTGACCATTTTTTAAAAAAAAAAATTGGTCCAAAATTTGACAAAAACGACATACTATACTATGTCGTCCAAAATCTGACCATTTTTTTGCAAAACGTTTTTTTGGTCCAAAACTTGACAAAAACGTCACCCTATACTATGCAGTACGTCATACTATACTATGTCGTCCAAAATGTGACCATTTTTTGAAAAAAAAAATTGGTCCAAAATTGGACAAAAACGACATACTATACTATGTCATCCAAAATCTGACCATTTTTTTGAAAAACGTTTTTTTGGTCCAAAACTTGACAAAAACGTCATTCTATACTATGCAGTACGTCATACTATACTAAGTTGTCCAAAATGTGACCATTTTTTGAGAAAAAAGAATTGGTCCAAAATTTGACAAAAACGACATACTATATACTATGTCGTCCAAAATCTGACCATTTTTTTGCAAAACGTTTTTATGGTCCAAAACTTGACAAAAACGTCACCCTATACTATGCAGTACGTCATACTATACTATGTCGTCCAAAATGTGACCATTTTTTGAAAAAAAAAGAATTGGTCCAAAATTTGACAAAAACGACATACTATACTATGTCATCCAAAATCTGACCATTTTTTTGAAAAACGTTTTTTTGATCCAAAACTTGACAAAAACGACATACTATACTATGTCATCCAAAATCTGACCATTTTTTTGAAAAACGTTTTTTTGGTCCAAAACTTG
This sequence comes from Microchirus variegatus, assembly GCF_963457635.1. Taxonomy (NCBI): domain Eukaryota; kingdom Metazoa; phylum Chordata; class Actinopteri; order Pleuronectiformes; family Soleidae; genus Microchirus; species Microchirus variegatus. The sequence goes on from NC_139805.1 coordinate 35,316,036, forward strand.
ACAAAAACGTCATTCTATACTATGCAGTACGTCATACTATACTAAGTTGTCCAAAATGTGACCATTTTTTGAAATAAAAGAATTGGTCCAAAATTTGACAAAAACGACATACTATACTATGTCGTCCAAAATCTGACAATTTTTTTGCAAAACGTTTTTTTGGTCCAAAACTTGACAAAAACGTCACCCTATACTATGCAGTACGTCATACTATACTAAGTTGTCCAAAATGTGACCATTTTTTGAGAAAAAAAATTGGTCCAAAATTTGACAAAAACGACATACTATACTATGTCGTCCAAAATGTGACCATTTTTTGAAAAAAAAGAATTGGTCCAAAATGTGACAAAAACAACATACTATACTATGTCATCCAAAATGTGACCATTTTTTGAAAAAAAAGAAATTGGTCCAAAATTTGACAAAAACTGTGTCATCCAAAATCTGACCATTCTATACTATGCAGTACGTCATACTATACTAAGTTGTCCAAAATGTGACAATTTTTTGAAAAAAAAAAATTGGTCCAAAATTTGACAAAAACGACATTACTATGGTCCAAAACTTGACAAAAACGTCACCCTATACTATGCAGTACGTCATACTATACTATGTCGTCCAAAATGTGACCATTTAAAAAAAAAAAAAGTTTGCTCCAAAATTTGACAAAAATTACATACTATACTATGTCGTCCAAAATCTGACAATTTTTTTGCAAAACGTTTTTTTGGTCCAAAACTTGACAAAAACGTCATTCGATACTATGCAGTACGTCATACTATACTAAGTTGTCCAAAATGTGACCATTTTTTGAAAAAAAAAATTGGTCCAAAATTTGACAAAAACGACATACTATACTGTCGTCCAAAATCTGACCATTTTTTTGAAAAACGTTTTTTGGTCCAAAACTTGACAAAAACGTCATTCTATACTATGCAGTACGTCATACTATACTAAGTTGTCCAAAATGTGACCATTTTTTGAAAAAAAAAATTGGTACAAAATTTGACAAAATCGACATACTATACTATGTCGTCCAAAATCGGACAATTTTTTTGAAAAACGTTTTTTTGGTCCAAAACCTGACATAAACGTCATAATATACTATTAAGTACGTCATACTATACTATGTCGTCTAAAATGTGACAATTTTTTGAAAAAAAAAATTGGTCCAAAATTTGACAAAAACAACATACTATACTATGTCTTCCAAAATCTGAATTTTTTTTTGAAAAACGTTTTTTTGGTCCAAAACTTGACAAAAACGTCATCCTTTACTATGCAGTACGTCATACTATACTGTCGTCCAAAACGTGACAATTTTTTTGAAAAACGTTTTTTTGGTCCAAAGCTCAACATTAACGTCATGATATACTATTTAGTACGTCATACTATACTATGTCGTCCAAAATGTGACCATTTAAAAAAAAAAAAAATGGTCCAAAATTTGTCAAAAACTACATACTATACTATGTCGTCCAAAATCTGACAATTTTTTTGAAAAACGTTTTTTTGGTCCAAAACCTGACATAAACGTCATAATATACTATTTAGTACGTCATACTATACTATGTCGTCTAAAATGTGACAATTTTTTGAAAAAAAAATTGGTCCAAAATTTGACAAAAACAACATACTATACTATGTCGTCCAAAATCGGACAATTTTTTTGAAAAACGTTTTTTTGGTCCAAAACTTGACAAAAACGTCATACTATCCGATGTAGTACGTCATACTATACCATGTTGTCAAAAATGTGACCATTTAAAAAAAATAAAAATTGGTCCAAAATTTGACATAAACGACATACTATACTATGTCGTCCAAAATCTGACAATTTTTTTGAAAAACGTTTTTTTGGTCCAAAGCTCAACATAAACGTCATGATATACTATTTAGTACGTCATACTATACTATGTCGTCCAAAATGTGACCATTTAAAAAAAAAAAAAATGGTCCTAAATTTGACAAAATTGACATACTATACTATGTCGTCCAAAATCTGACCATTTTTTTGAAAAACGTTTTTTTGGTCCAAAACCTGACATAAACGTCATAATATACTATTTTGTACGTCATACGATACTATGTCGTCCAAAATCGGACAATGTTTTTGAAAAACGTTTTTTTGGTCCAAAACTTGACAAAAACGTCATCCTTTACTATGCAGTACGTCATACTATACTGTCGTCCAAAACGTGACAATTTTTTGAAAAAAAAATTTGGTCCAAAATTTGACACAAACGACATCCTATACTATGCAGTACGTCATACTATACTATGTCGTCCAAAATGTCACCATTTAAAAAAAAAAACATTTGCTCCAAAATTTGACAAAAATGACATACTATACTATGTCGTCCAAAATGTGACCATTTTTTGAAAAAAAAAATTGGTCCAAAATTTGACAAAAACGACATACTATACTATGGGCCTGATTTACTAAAGCTTTGCGCGTGCAAAAACGTGTGCAAACTGGATTGCACACGCAGATTAGCGTTGATGCTGATCTACTAACAGGGCGCAACGAGGAGTGCGTCCCTCAGACGGGCAAAATAGCACCCGCAACCCATTTAGCGTTCTTGCCTTAATGCATATGCAATATGGGGCGTTTACACGCTATTTTGCGTGTGATGGGAGGAGAAAATGTAAATATGTTATTTTAGCACGCGCAAAGTGATTTATTAAACCTGAAACTGATTGCGGTGTTTATTTTTGCGTCTATATTTAGCACGTTTGAAAGGCAGGTCTTAACTGGCACAGCGGTGCGCGGCGCGCACATGGCTGCGGTTATTTATAGTTATATATATTTGTAAATCAGGAAATTACGCTTTTCCAGAGCATGTTCAACTACGCGTTCACAGATGACGCACATTCATTTCTTATTTGGTATATCTGAATAAATTAAACATAGATATCCAGAGGAGAAATGCGTGTTTGTACTGGTATGGGCTTACCTTGGTCTGCAGTTTGTGGTTCAAGGAGGGGTCGTACCTATGTTCCCCGGTTAAGACCGGAGGAACGGGGAACCCCGCTTTACCTTAACGGGTCCAGCTCTAACCTGGTCTACTCTCGGTGCACGGCGAAGCGCAGGTCGCACAGCGCGCACACGTCACCAAAACCTCACAGGCAGGTTACCCTAACCCTAACCCTTCCAGTTCCAGGCACATTTAAATGCAATAAATAATCACAACAATCACTATTTAATGTAACTATCTGAATCAGCTATAGATATGTAATCTATATCGATTGTCCCGTCGCCTCTGACGTCAGATCAAAGGCTGTTGGCACGCGTAATGGAAACTCAGCCTGACTGAATGAACACAGACGAAACCAGGGACGGACTGGGACTAAAAAGCCGTTGTGATGATCCGCTTTATTTATTTATTTACTTATTGACAAGAAAGTCACTCATCCATTAGATCCATAAAAACAGCAGAACTCGCTCCCTGGCAGCTGTCAGTGAGCTGCAGGTGAGTCAGGATGAGAGCGCAGCACCTTTTTTTTTTCACGGCAACATCCATTGTCCATAGTTTTCTTTGTTTGATACGTCAGGTAATGATGGAGCTGTCCAAAATACCGACGCTGGATTATAATAATAATAATAATAATAATATAAAAAGGTCCTATGGACCCGGGGAACAATATGTCATATATGCCTCGATCCCAATTATCTGCTCATCGCTGAACGTCACTTTTTGTTCAGTGGCTTCAAATTTAATTCAGCGCTTCCGTTGAGTCTGCTCTTTCTCCATGTTGACAACTCCTGAATCTCGCAAATTCCTCATTTAAATAGGGCGGTCTTAACCACTTCTGCGCCTGTAGTCAATTGCGGCCGCAATCATAGTAGTTCACCCGCAAAACGTAATCCAGTAGCGGGCGCAGTCTTTCTGCTCGCGCAAGCAATTTAGCGCTCTCTATTTGGAGTCTTAGTAAATCAGGCCCTATGTCGTCCAAAATCTGACAATTTTTCTGGAAAACGTTTTTTTGGTCCAAAACTTGACAAAAACCTCATATTATACTATGTCGTCCAAAATTTGATGATTTCTTTGAAAAAAACATCCACATTTTGAACGACATTGTATATAGTATGACTTTTTTGTCAAATTTTGGACGACGTACTAACCTATAACTTTAATTTCAAATTTTGGACGACGTACACGATCAGCAACCTTGAGCTGTGGGACAGAGCAGAACAAAAACCCAGTTGGTCATACACTTTGGAAGATGTCAAGTCAAGTCAAGTCAAGTCAAATTTATTTATATAGCACATTTACAAACAGCTGAGCCGCAACCAATGTGCTTCACAAAAAGTGCTTAAGTGCAAGATGTGCCATTCAGCATTTACACGCCAGGCCCTAACCTGGAATCCAGAAAGCAGACGAGAGGAGATGAGGAGTAGAAGCACTGGCACAACTAAAGAAAGAAGGTCCAGAGACGAATCTAATGGAGGAATATGATCGGTGGCCTGTGCTCCGACAGGGGCCTAAGTAATGTACTGCAACAGGCTTGATGTAATAGAACAATTGTGTTAAGTTAAAGGGGAGTGTATTCATATTGTGCCTTACATGTGAAGACTGACCGCTGCAGCAACAACAACGACGAGCTCATCTGCTGCAGCTCATCGTTTCCAGCTGTGATGATCCTTTTTTTTTCTTCAATAAAACATAACCATTTGTCAGTTTCCTCGTAAAACAAAAACATTCTGGATCTACTTTATTTTAAAGGTTGCCACGATGCTTATCGCTGTCCATTATTCTTCTTTTATTACATTTTTTTGTTTTGTTTTTATAAACTATCTTTGGCCCAGAGTACAGAAGTTTATCTTCTTTATTTTACATTTATTTTATGGATGAAATGATCAACTGGTGTTGATTCATTCAAATTCAAAAGACTTGATGAATTTTACTCCTTAGGCAGAGCTTGTACACAAACACAGACTATACTAAACCCATACTATACTAACCCTAACCCCTTAAAACAAAATTGGGTCCAAAATTTGACAAAAACTTTGTCCAAAATCTGACAAAAAAGTCACATCCCTCATCCATGATTTTAAAGAAAGATTGTTTTGTACTGAAAGGTACCAGCAAGAGTTCTGTCATTTTCTGATTGTTGATGAATCTGTAGAAAACATATTTCTGTATTACCCTCCAAAATTTAGAGAAAAAAAATGTAAAAAAAAATTTGGCCCAAAATTTGACAATTTTATGTCGTCTAAAATGTGAACATTTTTAGCCCAAAATGTGAACATTTTTAGCCCAAAATGTGAACATTTTTAGCCCAAAATGTGAACATTTTTGGTCCACAATTTGAATTTTTTTTGTCCAAAATTTGACAAAAATGTCGTCCAAAATCTGATAAAAACGTCATACTATACTATGTCGTCCAAAATTTGACACTTTTTCTGAAAAAAAAAATTGGGTCCAATATTTGACAAAAACGTCATACTATACTATGTCGTCCAAAATAAGAAAAAAATTTTAGAAAATATTTTTGGTCTAAAATTTGACAGAAGTTTATCTTCTTTATTTTACATTTATTTTATGAATGAAAAAATCAACTGGTGTTGATTCATTCAAATTCAAAAGACTTGATGAATGTTACTCCTTAGGCAGTAGCTTGTACACAAACACAGACTGATTGGACTGTAAGAATATACAAGAATGTGATCATTTCACACACACACACACGACTTCTGTACATGTGTGCAGGAGTTAAATGTGCAGCGTAATACCTGCGTGCACGTTAACACACACACACACACACACACACACACTCTCACGGCCTTCCTCTCGTTGCTCTTAATCAAAATCATCCGAGTGAAGTGTGAGCGTACGCTCGCTGTGGAGCACGAGTGTAGCCCGACCACAAGCTCACCGCCAGTCAAAGTGAAAAACACAGGTTTTTAAAGACGCTCCGGAAACAAGCGCTTCTCTCAAGGCTGAAATGAGAGATTCCAGCCAAAGAAAAATGAGACGAGGGTTCAAATATGAGAAATGTCCTCATGCATGAGGCCCAGCGTTCAGTGATGAAGTCTTTCTTTCACATTTGCTCTCCGACCACAGATGGTGTCTGCTTCGTTTGTGGAAGGTCTTCTGGAGCATGTTTGAGTGATGTTTGGCATAAATAACAGAGGAATTAGGTAGAGACCAGGATGCTCCGTGACTGCTCGGATGAAATCATAAATAAATAAATAAATACATGAAAAAGAGAGAGAGAGAGAGAACATCAAATCCGCGTCCAAAAAGATGTCACGGCAAGTTCAAAGCGTCGAGAATCAAAGAGTTGAGGAACAGAATAAACTGGTGTTCATGTGCAGCAAAAGCAGATCTCTGTGCAGTGGCCAGAGTTCGTTGCTGACAGTTAACTGGTGTCGTTTCAGATGAACATTTGAAGAGAAGCGCTTGTTTCCGGAGCGTCTTTAAAAACCTGTGTTTTTCACTTTGACTGGTGGTGAGCTTGTGGTCGGGCTGCACTCGTGCTCCACAGCGAGCGTACGCTCACACTTCACTCGGATGATTTTGATTAAGAGCAACGAGGGGAAGGCCGTGAGTGTGTGTGTGTAATAACGTGCACGCAGGTATTACGCTGCACATTTAACTCCTGCACACATGTACAGAAGTCGTGTGTGTGTGTGTGTGTGTGGTGTTTTTGGAGACCACGTGCAGGTTAATTAGCATCGACAGGATGTGTGTGTGGTCTACAAACCTCAGAGGTTTTATCACCTCGCTCTGCTAATTCTGGTTGACACCTTCAATGTACGCGCTCTGCAATGCACATCGTCACCCACAGCTAATGGAAATACTGTAGATACACAGAAAACACAAAGACAATGAGGTTCATTAGCCATTAAAAAAAACAACAACAGAATTTTAGCAAAGGCATTCGAAAAACTGGTGTATTCATTGATTAATTTGCTCCATTCATGAATTACTGCATGCTAAAGATGCTACATGTGCCCCCAAATAGGTTTAGCTTAACTTAGCACAAAGCTATCAACACATTCAATGCACTATAAGTATTTTCTGCCATGAGGGGTCTCAATTTAAATAGTAAAAACAGACATACAGTGTGCTGTGTTCCATTTACACCAGAATATTACACACTGCATTTGAAAAACTGATGTATTAATTCGTTAATTCGCTCCATTCATGAATTACAGCATGCTAAAGATGCTACATGTGCCCCCAAATCTGTTTAGCTTAACATAGCTACAAGCTAGCAACACATTCAATGCACTACAAGTATTTTCTGAAACTAGGGCTCTCACAATTAAAAAAAAAAAAGATGTATTAATTAGCTCCATTCATGAATTACTACATGCTAAAGATGCTACATGTGCCTCTTAGATGAGAGTACGGATGTCAGTTTCAAATCTGTTTAGCTTAGCACAAAGCTAGCAACACATTCAATGCACCATAAGTATTTGCTGCGACTAGGGGTCTCTCAATTAAAACAATAAAAACAGAGCTACAGTGTGCTGTGTTTACTACTATGTGACTATTTAAATATGGAAGATATTAAAAATGACCTTTCTGGAGGTTTTTATTTCTCCTCGGCTCTACAGTATAGCGGTTATAGCGGACTGAAACAGTCATTCAGGCCGGGAATTTGACTCCATCCCAGGCCACCCTGTTCATACAAACCACCAGACCACAGGCTAATCCAATTTGTTGATATGTCAGGTACCAGACGAGTGCAATTCCTCTGTGAGGAAAGTTATCCCGATTACAAAATAAGAGCACACTGTGACCGACCAACACTGCAATAATAAGCATTCACGGCACATATACTGAGCTCTTCCTTCGCTCACTGGTCGTTTGCACTAATCACGGGTCACAGAGTGCAGTCCAAACACTGAAGAGGAAGTGGTGTCAGACTTTTGAATCCAGCCGAATACAGGGAGATTCTTTTTTTTTTTATAAATGATTATCTTTATATTCTATTCATTGAGAAAATGAGATATATGCAAAGAATTAAAAAGTACACTTTGGCTTCATGGACTTTTCATTTCCTGGACACTAACTCTAACGCGTAATCACGACTTACCAAAGCCCTTATCTTAAGCTTAACTCATCCTATCCTCACCCAAACAATCTAACATACTTTGACCTTAACATTTAGTTATTTCACATGTCACATATGTCCTCGCCAGGAGTCTGAGAAAAGTTCCCAGATTAATTCAATCAAAATGACCACAATACACAGCGACTTCCTCTGTTTTATCAGCTGGTTTTTGTGATGATTTCACTGCACGAACGGTGTGTTCGGGATTGTTGTCGTACTGAAAAATAAAACCAATCCCAATCAGACATTTCCTAAAAGAACAGGCGCATAATAGTTGATATCCAGTGTCCAGTTTGCCGAAGCTAAATCATGCGTTTGTCGAATTAATGATTTGTGTCACGACCCCTGAGTTACTCAGGTGACTTATTTCGTAGGATATTTAATCGATTTGGACTTTTTGTTGGAGTTGGGTTTTTGGTTTCCTGTAGTTTTCTGTTTTACTTGCACTTGTAATTATGTGTTCACTCTTAGATATAAGAGTTCCAAAAGGGTCATTCTGCAAGGGCTGAGGTTCTACCTGGAACCATTTGGTTAAAGGGTTTTTCAAAAAGTCCTTACCTTATGAAAAATTCCTTACTTTCTGTAAAAAGTCCTTACCTTATGAAAAAGGCCTTACTTTCTAAAAAGGCCCTTACCTTATGTAATAGTCCTCACCTTATGAAAAAGTCCTGACTTTCTGTAAAAAGTCCTTACCTTGTGGAAAAAATCCTTAATTTCTGAACGAGTCCTTACCTTGTGGAAAAAATCCTTAATTTCTGAACGAGTCCTTATCTTGTGGAAAAAGTCCTTACTTTCTGAACAAGTCCTTACTTTGTGAAAAAGTTCTTACCTTGTGAAAAACTTTCTGAAAGAGTCCTTACCTTATGTAAGTCCTCACCTTATGAAAAAGTCCTTACTTTCTGTAATAAGCCCTTACTTTCTGATAAAGTCTTCACCTTATGAAAAAGTCCTTACTTTCTGTAAAAAGTCCTTACCTTGTGAAAAATTCCTTACTTTCTGTAAAAAGTCCTTACCTTATGAAAAAGGCCTTACTTTCTAAAAAGGTCCTTACCTTATGTAATAGTCCTCACCTTATGAAAAAGTCCTCACCTTATCAAAAAGTCCTTTTTTTTCTGTAAAAAGTCCTTACCTTGTGGAAAAAATCCATACTTTCTGAACGAGTCCTTACCTTGTGAAAAAGTCCTTACCTTGTGGAAAAAGTCCTTACTTTCTGAACGAGTCCTTACCTTGTGAAAAACTTTCTGAAAGAGTCCTTACCTTGTGAAAAAGTCCTCACCTTATGAAAAAGTCCTTTCTTTCTGTAAAAAGTCCTTACCTTGTGAATAAAGGGTTTTAAAAGGGTTCTTGGTGGAAATCTCCAAAAGGGTTCTCCTATGAGGACAAGCCGAAGAACCTTCTACTTCTACTTCCTGTCCTGATGTGATCCACCTGTGTTCAGTTATCCCTCCTCCGTGTCTCTGTGATCCTCAGTGTCTTTATCTGTTAAACTCTGCCTTTTCATGTGTTCTGCTTTGCTCTAATCCTGGTCCCTGCTGCTGCTGCTGCTGCTTTGCATTGTTTTCCCCTAATTTGTCACAGTTGCGCTCATATTTTTTTACAAGCGTACCATAAAGCCACAAAACGCATAACGTAATACGGCATGTTTTGAATTCGCAGCAGCCCTTTTTGATATTAAATAGTAGGACAAACTCAGCAGGACAAAAAGCCAACATCTTGCTATTGTTCAAGTGTAAGAGCAGGACGTCTTAGAGGTCCGCGGAACGTTAAATTGTGTCATTTGCCCATTTCTACCAATATCTCTATCATTTCTTCTCCAAACACTGCCAAAGTTGGCACTGCACACACTGGTGATGACGATTTGATTCATAATGATTTCTGCTTCATTCTATAGGTTCGCAAATGGAGACATCAAAGTGTCTTTTTCAGATTTGTTAAGTTTTAAACAGCTTAGATGGAATTGTTGTAACTAAGAAATATCACATATTGCATAAATAACTAAAATAAAAGTGCCCCTATATTAGTGCTGGGCACTACGTTCAGGGTCTCTGCAGGTTACAACAAGTCAATTTAAGACACCATTTAAGACTTTTTTAAGACCATAATGAATACAATTTTAGACCCATTTCAAATCCGTACTGGAAAAAAGTACAAAAGACATGAAGGAAAATTGGAGCCACAAATTATTGAACTTGCAATTCCGCTTAGCTGTGGGCTTTCATTAAGTTTTCTCCGCTGCTATGCTAAGCTGTAACACACCGCGGCGCGCGCACAGCACACTAGCTAGTGGTGCTCGATAAATTGTCACCGGGCAGCACAGGTGGCCTACTTTAGTTCCGTGTTGTAGTTATGTTATCGCATCCTCAAAAATAGAAACATTTCAAGACTGAAGTTTATGGATGTTTTAAATAAAAGTAACGTTAATAGATTTTTAAGACCTTTCAAAATTGTATTTAAGACCTTTTATGAGATTGCAGGAGAATTTAAGACATTTTAAGGCCTTAAATTCAAATTATTGGATTTAATACTTTTTAAGACCCCGCGGATACCCTGCAGACAGCTCCAGTTTGACTCTAGGCACGCTAACGGAGCTAAAGGAGCTAACACAGCTAACGGAGCTAATGGAGCTAACTGGTAAACGGTGCCTGGACTCCAGTGCCGTGGCACGAAAACTGTGTTACTTTAGAGACTCAACAATCGGGAGTCACGTAAACATGACAGCGCGCGTCTTTTTCCGGTCAGTCGTCCAGTTCGACAGTAGGCCCACTAACGGCGCTAAAGGAGCTAACACAGCTAACTGCTAAACGGTGCCTGGACTCCGGTGCCGTAGCACGAAAAACTGCGTTACTTTATAAACTCATTTAAACAATCGGGAGTCACGTAAAACATGACACATGACATTTTATATCGATTCTGAATCGTAATAAATGAGAATCCCGATTCTTATGTGAATCGATGTTTTGGTACACCCCTAATGACCTAGCCATAACGGGAGGTCATACTAAACACTTATGGAAGCATTTTTTGTGCAAAGAAATTCAAATTTTAATTCTTAATTCATATTTCCTGTGTTTTCTGGTTGAATGAGATTGCAATAATGATTACATTCGGTCAGTGTAGCTTTGCTAAAAATACAAATCTACTCGTGGTCAGCGTCTTTTGCACTGTACTGTATATATAATGTATATACAGATGTGCATATGCACGGACACGTTATACCCCACACTCACTCTCTCACACACACACACACACACACGCTCACCCACAGATTCTCTTACACAATACTGTAATTGTATGTTTTTGGTTTTGTGCTGCAGAACATTTAGGCTGGCTCAAGGGTATAATACTGGGTAGCAGGGCACTGATGCATGGTAAGTCACCAGACGCTGGAAAATACCAGTTGGGCCCGACTTTGTTTGTCTGTGTTGGGACAAAAAGGAAAAGCACGGCCGGCCGCGGTGCTTGTGTGTTTTTTTGGAGGCACCACATGATTGTGTCTTTGTGGACGCGAGGTGGTTGTACGTCTGTGTTTGTTTAATCTGCTGAGGAATAAGAAAAGGAAGGCACGGGAGTTTGGTGCCTCGGTGTCTTGGAGTCTCCATGAAGCCGAGCGACCGTGTGTCTGAACACATGCATCTATGGCTTCAGGTGTTTTTATCCTGGAATTGGAGGCTTCGCGATGGGACAATAGCTGGAAAAATAATCTGAGAAAAAAACTGAACATCGGCAGTTTATTCTAAATTACAATTCTTGATATGTGCTCTTAAACATACAGTTGGCTGTACTGTATACAGCTAAGTATAATTATTTGGAAGGCTGTTCTGGGAACCTTTAGAGAACGTTCTCTGAAGGTTGTGACAAAAGGAACGTTCTGGGAACTGAATGTGCAACCAAAAAACGTTGGGGGAAAGTTCCATTTCAACCACAGGAGAACCTTCAGAGAACATTCCCACAACCAGAATGTTCTCTGAAGGTTGTGACAAAGGAACGTTCTGGGAACTGTATGTGCAACCTAAAAACGTTGGGGGAACGTTCCATATCAACCACAGGAGAACCTTCAGAGAACATTCCCACAACCAGAATGTTCTCTGAAGGTTGTGACAAAAGGAAGGTTCTGGGAACTGAATGTGCAACCAAAAAACGTCGGGGGAAAGTTCCATTTCAACCACAGGAGAACCTTCAGAGAACATTCCCACAACCAGAATGTTCTCTGAAGGTTGTGACAAAAGGAACGTTCTGGGAACTGTATGTGCAACCAAAAAACGTCAGGGGAACGTTCCATATCAACCACAGGAGAACCTTCGGTGAACATTCCCACAACCACAAAGTTCTCTGAAGGTTGTGACAAAAGGAAGGTTCTGGGAACTGAATGTGCAACCAAAAACGTTAGGGGAACGTTCCATATCAACCACAGGAGAACCTTCAGAGAACATTCCCACAACCAGAATGTTCTTTGAAGGTTGTGACAAAAGGAACGTTCTGGGAACTGAATGTGCAACCAAAAAACATTAGGGGAACGTTCCATATCAACCACAGGAGAACCTTCAGAGAACATTCCCACAACCAGAATGTTCTCTGAAGATTGTGACAAAGGAACGTTCTGGGAACTGTATGTGCAACCTAAAAACGTTGGGGGAACGTTCCATATCAACCACAGGAGAACCTTCAGAGAACATTCCCACAACCAGAATGTTCTCTGAAGGTTGTGACAAAAGGAAGGTTCTGGGAACTGAATGTGCAACCAAAAAACGTCAGGGGAACGTTCCATATCCAACCACAGGAGAACCTTCAGAGAACATTCCCACAACCAGAATGTTCTCTGAAGGTTGTGACAAAAGGAACGTTCTGGGAACTGAATGTGCAACCTAAAAACATTGGGGGAACGTTCCATATCAACCACAGGAGAACCTTCAGTGAACATTCCTACAACCAAAACGTTCCCAGAACATTCTGAGAATCATAAATTGTTGGCTGGGTAAATATAATTTATCAGAGAAGTTAGAACTAAGGCTTCTTACCTCGGTTCAGGAGGTAGAGGCGCGTCTTCTAACCAGAACATCAGTGGTTTGATCCGTGGATCCAAAAGTCTGCATGATGTTGTGTCCTTGAGTAAGAAAAACAAATGGCCACTTTATTAGGTACACTCAACTCCTTGTTAACACAAGTTTGAACCAAACATCAGAATAAGGGGGAAAAACGTAATTTAAATGACCTTGTACGTGGAAGGCATGGTATTTTCGGATACTGAAGTTTTTCTGGGATTTTTCCACACACACAACCATCTGAAATAAAAGAGAAAATATCCAGTGAGAACAGAAGACGCATCTCTGAAACTGATGGACTGCAGCACTTTAAATATTTACACTCAAATGAAAAATTTACAATATCACTTTTTGACGGGTCAGAGAGTCAGTGAGGAAGTTTTACTACCTGGTTACTTCTAAAAAATATATACGTTTTTCCACTTTCCACACTCTGTTGGATTGTTTTTGGCTGTTGTTAGCGTTAGCATTAGCCCCAGGTCGTGGTTTTACTCTCGTGAGACAAACTCAAGTAAATACAAGCGATCCCGTCATGTGAACTGTGGTCATATGTTTGGTCTGGATTGTGAAACCATGTAAATAACTGGATTTAGAGCAGTGGTGTAGAGCAGTTTACTACTGTCATCTTATCTGTTTGTGTCTGTTAGCCCCCCCGAGCTCGGCTATAATGAGTTATGAAGCGGTCAACATGACAACAACAGCAACAAACACAGACATCGACGACAACATTCTCTGATGAAGCCCAAACACAGAAGCCCAAAGTTTGTACAGCAATATCTGCTGACTCTTCTGGAACTTTGAATTACCAGTGGCCGTAGCGTTAGCATCACGCTAACCATCTTGCAGTTTTGTTTTGCTGACTCATTGTCCTCTGAAGTGGCCGTAAATTCAGGGCCAGACTGTACAAAACACTCAGAAAGTGTGACTAGTAAAAATGCTACGGGGGTTGCCAAACCACTAGCACAATTACCTTCAAAAACACATGTGCACATATTATGAATTGTATGATATTTGCATGATATGAACCATTCTCAACGGATCTTTCACCGTCTATTTCTGCTGGGAACCGTGTGTACGTCACGCCTAAAAAAATAAATAAATGTCTAATTGTGATTATATGTGATATGAGAGAATGGTAATTTTTACATCATTATTCTCATTTTCATCTGAATAGATAGATAGCTTGATAGATAGATAGATAGATAGATAGATAGATAGATAGATAGATAGATAGATAGATAGATAGATAGATAGATAGATAGATAGATAGATAATATCTAGCTAGATAGATATCTAGCTAGATAGATAGATAGATAGATAGATAGATAGATAGATAGATAGATAGATAGATAGATAGATAGATAGATAGATAGATAGATAGATAGATAATATCTAGCTAGATAGATAGATAGATAGATAGATAGATAGATAGATAGTATCTAGCTAGATAGATAGATAGATAGATAGATAGATGATAAATAGCTAGCTCGATTTAGATAGATAGATAGATAGATAGCTTCATAGCTACCTCCATAGATGATAGCTTGCTAGTTTGATAGATAGATAATAGTTAGCTAGCTCGATAGATAGATAGCTCGATAGATAGATAGACAGACAGACAGACAGACAGCTAGCTTCATAGCTAGCTCGATAGATAGATAGATAGATAGATAGATAGATAGATAGATAGATAGATAGATAGATAGATAGATAGATAGATAGATAGATAGATAGATAGATAATAGCTAGCTAGCTCGATAGATAATAGCTAGTTAGCTCGATAGATAGATAGATAGATAGATAGATAGATAGATAGATAGATAGATAGATTGATAGATAGATAGATAATAGCTAGCTAGCTCAATAGATAGATAGATAGATAGATAGATAGATAGATAGATAGATAGATAGATAGATAGATAGATAGATAGATAGATAGATAGATAGATAGATAGATAGATAATAGCTAGCTAGCTCGATAGATAATAGCTAGTTAGCTCGATAGATAGATAGATAGATAGATAGATAGATAGATAGATAGATAGATAGATAGATAGATAGATAGATAGATAGATAGATAGATAGATAGATAGATAGATAATAGCTAGCTAGCTCAATAGATAGATAGATAGATAGATAGATAGATAGATAGATAGATAGATAGATAGATAGATAGATAGATAGATAGATAGATAGATAGATAGATAGATAGATAGATAGATAGATAGATAGATAGATAGATAGATATGATTTATTTAAATGACACATTTCTATTAGCAAAAACAAATTGCTTGACTGGAAGTCTTGTCAAAAATAGTGTTGATCCGAATAAAAGTGCATTTTTAAATGGTTTAAATACGTCAAATCCTGGCCCTCCTCTGAGTGGGTACCTGCGTATCAGAGAGACTATACCAGTGATTTAAAGTCACTGATGACATACAAGATGATAGAAGATGAGAAACTAAACTAGTTTGTCATGACACACACACACACACACACACACACACACACACACACACGCTTATTTAAAGTGGTGGGTGTTCCTCACAGCACTGCATTAGGCTGCCCCTCTCCTTTCATGAGGCCTGTAGACGACCTGTTTTATTGGTGGGGGGTAATTACTCACACACACATAAAGACCATCATGTATGTACACACACAGGCACACGGTCTGTCTTGATAGTGCTTGTAATTAGGTGGTGTTGTGTACGGGGGGTGGAGGTGGAGGTGGTGGTGGTAACACGGCAGCAGCCTCTGAACTGCTCAGGATGAAAGCATCGCTCTCATTGAAAGCCACTCATCAGCAGCTCTGTTTGATGCTCGCGCGCAAACATCAAACAATAGCCAGGACACTCTTTTATTTGGCCACCATTACCATCATCATCATCATCATCGTCATTATTATTGGTTACTTCGTTCTCTGGTGTCTGCCGTCTGTAACCGGCAGACTAACTTAACCACGGCTCACTGTCTGCATGTGGAGGACTTTTCCTGTAGGTGTGATGTCACAGTGTCAAGGATTTCATCTTATATGGATATTTCTGCCAGGTTTTATTAATAATAAGGACATGTATGTGAACATTAGGATGTCAGGGTGGTCAATATGGCAAAAATATTATCACAATCACAATTTTATCACAATAATTTACTGTTTTGCAAGTTACTGAAGAGTGCAACCTGACTTAAATGACCTTTGGGGTCAGTGAGCCTCTCGTCTGGTCAGTAAGGATCTGGTCAAGGTAGAAATAGTTCAATATGTGTGATGATATTTTACAGAATTTCAAAAATTGATATGGAACAACATCTAATTTATAACAAAAAGATATTTACAATGCAAAATGAATCCGTAAATTCACATAAATAGCTCATTATAACTTGATTTTAAATGGCGGTTCTGCATTAAATTGATTGAAGGCCATGCGCCGCGGGTTTCAGACCTCTGACTTAGGCCAAGGAACATTTCTGAACAGATTTTACTATAATGTTATTTAAATCACGACTATCGCTACTTCTTCCCGCCGCTTGCTAACCTTCAGTGTGGCTGCTCGTCTCGCTGTTTCACTCTTAGCATCATCTTTATTTATTTTTTATTTTCAGGACAATGCACATTAATGAACATATACAAAAGTACATGCAAATGCGCCAGATTATAGCCCAGGGGCTAATTTCCATCTGTAGTCCATATTAGGCAGGTTAATGTTGGATCAAAAACTCTTTACGTGGTTGAAAAAGTTTGACGCGTTGCCAACAGACGTACTAACCTTGGCCATACAATTGTCGTTTGTACCAAAACCAGTTCCGTATAACGGAGTTGGAGCTATTTGCCAACTTGTGCCAAGTAAAATTGACATTTGAGTATGAAAGTTTGCTCAGCCTCAGACTGTTTTACGCCACTAAAACATATTATTTAAATCACAACTATCGCTAACTTCTTTCCGCCGCATGCTAACCTTCAGTGTGGCTGCTCGCCTTGCTGTTTCCCTCTCAGCATCATATCGTTTTGGACGCCGTTTCTTTACGTGGTTGAAAAAGTTTGACGCGTCGCCATCAGACGTACGAACCTTGGCAGTCCAATTGTCGTATGTACCCAATTGGTTTGTACCAAAACCAGTTCCGTATAACGGAGTTGGAGCTCTTTGCCAACTTGTGCCAAATATAATTGACATTTGAGTATTTAAGTTCACACAGCCTCAGACTGTTTTACTGAACTAAAACGTGTTATTTAAATCACGACTATCGCTACTTCTTTCCACCGCTTGCTAACCTTCAGTGTGGCTGCTCGCCTCGCTGTTTCACTGTTTTCTTTACGTGGTTGAAAAAGTTTGATGCGTCGCCATCAGACGTACGAACCATGGCCGTACAATTGTCGTTTGTACCAAAACCAGTTCCGTATGACGGAGTTGGAGCTCTTTGCCAACTTGTGCCAAGTAAAATTGACATTTGAGTATTTACGTTCACTCAGCCTCAGACTGTTTTACTGAACCAAAACGTGTTATTTAAATCACGACTATTGCTACTTCTTAGCGCCACTTGCTAACCTTCGCTTCACTGTTTTCTTTACATGGTTAAAAAGGTTTGACGCGTTGCCATCAGACGTACGAACGAACCTTGGCCGTGCAATTGTCGTTTGTACCAAAACCAGTTCGGTATAACGGAGTTGGAGTTCTTTTCAGGGACCAACTCCTCCGTATTAGCTTCTTGCTACACTGTGAATCAAACAGGGTGGTGAATGATCGCCTGTAGTTAATCGTAGTTTATCTAAGGCAGACTAAAGCAGACTAGTCCTACTTCTAGCCCTTCACGATCGTCTTTTTGCTGCTCCTGCGATGATGATGTTGTTGCCGTTGTTTTAAATCAGCTGGAGATTTGTTCCACATGTATTTTTTGTTTTCAGATGTGATGCAACTCTGCAACCATCTGTCTACACGAGTCAAACATGTTTTATACTTTTATGCTTGCGTGAATTCTTTCCTCTTTTTTCTTAATCCCACCATTTATTTCAACACTTTCTTACTCAGGACAAAAACAAACCAAGGAGGGATTAAACGGAGACACTCGATCGGGGTCTCCAGGATCATTTGGTGCCATTCGACGTACAGATCACACATGGGCTCAATTGTTTTGGAACCAGAATTACATTATTTAAGATGAAATCCGTGTCACTACGGTAGTATTTTATCCACTTGTGGTGATTTTGGCGAAACTGAAGGAAATGAGGGTGATGAAAACCCATTTCCTGGTTATGAATGAATGTGGTCAGGTTTTAGGCACAGAGGACACCAGATTAGGGTTTGTGGGGGGAAAAAAAATCATGTTATTTCCCTCAAAGCAGCGACATCCTCTCCATAAAAACACACCGGAATGTCTTTATTTCTTGTCTTTACCAAGTCTACATCTCCTCCTCCATTAGCTTCAGTCCCATTTTTCCTCACTTTGAGCAGAAAAGTCTTCCACGTGATTTTAAAGTGGAAAAAACCCGAAGCTCGTTGTTTTTGAGCGATTGAATGAAATCAGTGGCTCTTTAAGCTCAGTCTTGATGAATCAGGAAAATGCACATGATAATTATAGTTTTCCTGACGTGCCAGACCTATACTTAAACACTTTTTTGTTAAGTCTAGCATGTACAGAAAACTGTAGTTACAACATGCATCTTTTCTTTCTTTCTTTTCCCCTCCTGATTCATCAAAATGAGCTCAAATTCTCAAAATGTCTCTTGTGGACAAAATAAGACATTTGAATAACGTCATCATTTTTAAGGTTTTGGGGAAACAACGATCAACATTTTCTGACATTTTGTGGATTTAACAACTAATGAATTAACCCAAAAGATGATTAATTTTGAATAAATAGCCAATTGCGATTATATGCGATATGAGAGAGAATGGTAATTTTTACATAATTATTCTAATTTTCATCTGATAGATAGATAGATAGATAGATAGATAGATAGATAGATAGATAGATAGATAGATAGATAGATAGATAGATAGATAGATAGATAGATAGATAGATAGATAAATAAATACGTAGCTAGCTTGATAGATAGATAGATAGATAGATAGATAGATAGATAGATAGATAGATAGATAGATAGATAGATAGATAGATAGATAGATAGATAGATAGATAGATAGATAGTAAATAGCTAGCTCGATAGATATATAGATAAATAGCTAGCAAGCTCAATTGATAGATGGATCGATAGATGGATCGAAAGAAAGATAGATATATAGCTCAGTAGATTGATAGATTATAAATAGCTACATCGATAGATATATAGATAAATTGCTAGCTAGTTTGATATATATATAGATAGATAGATAGCTAGCTTGATAGATATATAGATAAATAGCTAGCTTGATAGATAGATAGATAGATAGATAGATAGATAGATAGATAGATAGATAGATAGATAGATAGATAGATAGATAGATAGATAGATAGATTGCTAGCTAGCTTGATAGATGGATTAATAGCTAGCTAGCTTGAGATAGATAGATAGATAGATAGATAGATAGATAGATAGATAGATAGATAGATAGATAGATAGATAGATAGATAGATAGATAGATAGATAGATAGATAGATAGATAGATAGATAGATAGATAGAGCTAGCTCGATAACTACCTCTATAGATAGATAGATAGATAGATAGATAGATAGATAGCTAGTTCAATAGATAGATAGATAGATAGATAGATAGATAGATAGATAGATAGATAGATAGATAGATAGATAGATAGATAGATAGATAGATAGATAGATAGATAGATAGATAGATAGATAGATAGATAGATAGATAAAATTGACAGATTACTCTTAGGTTGCAGCCCCAGTTGAATTTAGCAAACCTGAGTTTTTCCATTTGAACACATTAAACTAAAGCTTATGTCACACATGAGATCATCTGAGTTGAAGCTAAAGTTTTTCTTCCACTGAGGAGGACATGGACCTGTCAAAGTCCTTCCTCTGTTCATGTGGAAGGAGGACAGGAGGACAGGAGGATGTACAACATGCTGGAACAAAGACTGAGGATAATCTGCAGCAGCACATTCTGTCAAAGCTCTACAGGATGATATTGAAGCACTGTGCTTCAATATATAAATATAAACTACTTACAAAGACAGCCATTCTTTGAATTGTAATCTGTTACGAAAGGTCGCCTAAATGCAGAATATAACACAGCAGCGATGCACACGTAATGCGTCCGGTGTGAACCTTTATCAGCGTCTCTTTTCACTTTCTGTTTCTGCTCAGAAAAAAAAAAGTTGAGACGCTGAAACTTTTGAGCCCTCACTGCTTCTGAGTGTAGCGTGAACTCTCTAATCTGACACTCGTAGCACGTCCTGTGTGAACCGCGTCATGCGTAAAAATAGGTAATCTGTTAACACGAGTTAACACGTCCTTCTCAGCGAATCTTTCACCGTCTGTTTCTGCAGGTAAAAATTGTGCGCGTTACGCGTGAAAAAACAGACGAGACACTGAAACGCGTGAGCGCGGAATGATTTTGAATAAATATCTAATTGCGATTATATGATTTGCGATATGAGACATTTATATATATATTATTCTCATTTTCGTCTGAATAGATAAAAAGATTATAAATAATAAATAGCTAGCTCGATAGAAAACTAGCTAGTTCGATAGATAGCGCAATAGATGGATAAAAAAATACGTAGCTAGCTCGATAGATATATAGATAAATAGCTAGCTAGCTTGATAGATAGCTACCTAGATAGATAGATAGATAGATAGATAGATAGATAGATAGATAGATAGATAGATAGATAGATAGATAGATAATTAGTAAGATAGATAGTAAATAGCTAGCTAGATAGATATATAGATAAATAGCTAGCAAGCTCAATTGATAGATAGATAGATAGATAGATAGATAGATAGATAGATAGATAGATAGATAGATAGATAGATAGATAGATAGATAGCTAGCTAGCTTGATAGATAGATAGATAGATAGATAGATAGATAGATAGATAGATAGATAGATAGATAGATAGATAGATAGATAGATAGATAGATAGCTCAATAGATAGATAGATAGATAGATAAATAGCTAGCTAGCTCAATAGATAGATAGATAGATAGATAGATAGATAGATAGATAGATAGATAGATAGATAGATAGATAGATAGATAGATAGATAGATAGATAGATAGATAGATAGATAAAAATGAAAACATATGATGAAACGCAGCAGCAACACATCTGGTGTGAACCAGGCCTTAGCAACATAAACAGTTTAGAAGAAATCCAGTATTTTTCACAATAAAGAACCGAAATAAGTGGAATATTTTGAAAATACATTGACATAAAACAGATATTACAGTACTGGACCTTCTCATGATGACTTCTGCAGACACACAATGTGTTGAGCACTTGTACAAATGAACATCGTGAACAGATGGCAGAACATAAACAAATCTGTAAACACTTGTGCACCAGACTGAAGTCGGTGGTGATTTCCCCAGTCAGGTGATCGGGTCAGAAATCAGACAAGATCGATGAAGGGAATTTGAATATTATAATAATAACAATGATGATGATAATAATAATGAAATGCTGCACATTCATCCGTGGACACGTAACTCCAACACCGTCCTGGTTCCACACACACTCACACACACACACCAGCACAGACACAGCTACAGTAAGACCTTGAAAGCACCGCCTACTGCACATGAAACAAGTGAAACACTCAGGATGACTTGATTCTAACCATGAAACGGTTGAAAGTGACTTGGTGTTGATGACGTTTATGCGACAGAGTGCGACACTCCCTGTCGCGATTATATGATTTGCGATATGAGACATTTATATATATATTATTCTCATTTTCGTCTGAATAGATAAAAAGATTATAAATAATAAATAGCTAGCTCGATAGAAAACTAGCTAGTTCGATAGATAGCTCAATAGATGGATAAAAAAATACGTAGCTAGCTCGATAGATATATAGATAAATAGCTAGCTAGCTTGATAGATAGCTACCTAGATAGATAGATAGATAGATAGATAGATAGATAGATAGATAGATAGATAGATAGATAGATAGATAGATAGATAGATAGATAGATAGATAGATAATTAGTAAGACAGATAGTAAATAGCTAGCTAGATAGATATATAGATAAATAGCTAGCAAGCTCAATTGATAGATAGCTAGATAGATAGATAGATAGATAGATAGATAGATAGATAGATAGATAGATAGATAGATAGATAGATAGATAGATAGATAGATAGATAGATAGATAGATAGATAGATAGATAGATAGATAGATAGATAGATAGATAGATAGTAAATAGCTAGCTCGATAGATATATAGATACATAGCTAGCTAGCTTGATAGATAGATAGATAGATAGATAGATAGATTAGATAGATAGATAGATAGATAGATAGATAGATAGATAGATAGATAGATAGATAGATAGATAGATAGATAGATAGATAGATAGATAGATAGATAGATAGATAAAAATGAAAACATATGATGAAACGCAGCAGCAACACATCTGGTGTGAACCAGGCCTTAGCAACATAAACAGTTTAGAAGAAATCCAGTATTTTTCACAATAAAGAACCGAAATAAGTGGAATATTTTGAAAATACATTGACATAAAACAGATATTACAGTACTGGACCTTCTCATGATGACTTCTGCAGACACACAATGTGTTGAGCACTTGTACAAATGAACATCGTGAACAGATGGCAGAACATAAACAAATCTGTAAACACTTGTGCACCAGACTGAAGTCGGTGGTGATTTCCCCAGTCAGGTGATCGGGTCAGAAATCAGACAAGATCGATGAAGGGAATTTGAATATTATAATAATAACAATGATGATGATAATAAAAATGAAATGCTGCACATTCATCCGTGGACACGTAACTCCAACACCGTCCTGGTTCCACACACACTCACACACACACACCAGCACAGACACAGCTACAGTAAGACCTTGAAAGCACCGCCTACTGCACATGAAACAAGTGAAACACTCAGGATGACTTGATTCTAACCATGAAACGGTTGAAAGTGACTTGATATTGATGACGTTTATGCGACAGAGTGCGACACTCCCCGTCATTTTCCCGTCAGAATTTGCTTTTCTAACGGATCGTCTGCATTTTTAACACCCGTCGGTCTAACTGACAAAACCCAGTAAACGTGTTTTTTTTCTTTCTTTTCCGCTTCTCGTATATTTAATCTGATTCATGTTCATTGTTTCCCTGCAGACCACATAATGAGATTAATTTGGACCGTGATAAAAGTCTTTAGAAGTTCACTCCCTGAACATGCTTCTGTGCAAAAACATCTCTTTAAATGGATTGAAACCAAGCACAGGTTTTAACCGATGGAACGTCTACTTTTTTTAAATAATAAATTCACTTGTTTTTTTTTTTTGGTGCACTGAAATCAGTTGTACGTCTCTTTCTTGTGTGAGTTGCAACTGCTGTTTTTGTTCGAACTCTGAACAACAGACATCAGAGGTGTTTTCCTCTGCACAGAATGAGTAAAACCACATCCTCTACACTCCACTTTACACACTTCCGTGTAGAGCCTCAGTGTGTGTGTGTGTGTGTGTTCTTGTATTTAACCTCTTTGGGACCTTTTTTCTGTCATAAAAACCTGACCTTGTCAGGACCAGTTGACCTCGTGGAGACCCAAAACCTGGTCTGAGGAACTGGTTAAAGTTTAGGTGTAAGATTTTTTGAATTGCGGTTAAGTTAAGGTTAACGTTAACCTTACTAACTTTGGTTAGGACGTCCAAATGAATGAGTTCTCATAAGCATAGGTGTACTAACCTCTGTGTGTGTGTGTGTGTGGGTGTTATGTGTAATCTACTTTTTGAATGTACATTGTTTTTGCTCAGGTCAACCAATCCTCCTGTCCCTGGCAGAATCTTGAAAAGCTGCAGTAACGTCCAACACGTGGCAGCTAAAAGCTAAAAAGTCGACATATCACCAGTGCAGCTGCAGAGCTGTGTTATTGTGTAGAAACTCCTCGAAAATCCACAAACACAACGAGTCAGACGAAGGGTTAAAAATCCTGTAAAATCAATTTTGTCTAAATCAGGACTTTTTAATTAGAAAATCAAGAACTTTAGCTCGCATTGACAGATTCCAAACCAGCATTAATGTACTGCATTGAAGAAGTCGGTAATGATCAGTAAATGCAGTCACATCTGACTCAGGCAAATCAAAACCTGCACACAAGCAAAAACCAGAATCTGAGGGAGCAGCACTAAAGTTTGATTCAGGTCAAACCTGAAAAAGGTTTTTTTTGAGATAAAAATAAATGTGACATTTTTGACCCAGGTGCATCAAAGTGCATAAAACCAAAAAAAAAGGTGCATAAGAACACATGTTTCTCTTCGATATAAAATAGGTTTATGTCATATTTGACCTTCAAAGATTGCAAATTCAATGCTGTTAAAGCTGTGAACGCTACACAGAGTGCTGAATTCAAGGTCAGTACTATTGTAGGAATATTTATACACTTTTTTTTTCTCACTGTTTCTTGTGGAACCAGTGGCTGGGGCTATTCAGAATTCACTCTTGGGCCACATATGGACCACGGGCCACCGTTTGAATCGTCTAAAGTAGGGCTCTCAAACTCAAATGACCAGGGTCAAAAGTTTGGGGTCACTTAGAAATGTCCTTATTTTTCAAAGAAAAGCACTCAATACATTGTTAATGTGGTAAACGACTATTCTAGCTGCAAACGTCTGGTTTTAAATGGAATATGTACACAGGTGTATAGAGGCCCATTTCCAGGTCCGTCACCACCTAACGCCAGGTGACAGTTCTGAGGTTAACGAGGTAAAAGGAAAACGTACTGTTGTTTAAAAAACTCAAAAAGTTCAATCAGAAGACATGATGAACTTTGACAATATATAGAGGAACTATGTCGTGGAAAAACGACACCTAACGGAGAAGAGACGAGTCGTGCTGGAGCTGTGTCGTGGAAAAGCAAAACACGGAGCGAGTCGTGTGGAGTTGGATCAGCGTTTCTGTGAACTCGATGCATCAGAAAGAAAAGTTGCACACTTTAACGGACAAACTGCAGATCGGACTCTTTTATCCCGGTCGTCTGAAGCGGTTCGCGTGTTCGCTCGCATCATCATCATCATCATGTTGTTTTCACGAAGGTGTTGATTTCTGCTGCATTCTTGTGTGTGTGTGATGCTCTGCAGAGACACGGTGGGTTTACAGCGGCATGAGAACATGCTGGATTTATTTGACTGCACGCACGCTTCTGTCCTCAGCCGCCGACGGTGAACCTGATGCAACCTCTGCAGAGTTCTCGCCGGTTAACTGCTCCACTTTTTTTTTATGAGCGGCAAAACTCAAGTCATTTCTGACTCGCACCTAGAGCTCAAACGAAACCTGACGCTCTGATCGCTCACTGTGACAATATCTCACTCTTAAATGACTGTGTCTTCCATATATAGAGTAGTGATGCACCAACTGTCCTCATGTCCTGCTTCACAACATCCATGAACCTTCTCTGTGGTCTTCGAACATCTCAGCCATCTCCAAACCTGTCCAACCTGAGCTGTCCCTTGGACTTTGGCTCATTTCTAATCCTGTCCATCCTCGTCCTGGTCACCAAACGTCTCTTGGAAATGATTCATCTACCAATTCTAATAGTTTAAACAGTGGGTCCTTGTTTAGAAAGTGTGAAAAAAACAGTGTAATTGTCGAGATTTTATTGATTTTGTTCTTAACCCTAGAACACTATCGCTCAAATTCAAAACACCATCACTAACGCTGGGTGATTTTTACCTGAGATAATAAATACACCAAATATAAAGTACTTGTCATCAAAATATATCTATAATATATATTTATATATTATTTTATATATATACTGTATATATATATATATATATATTTATAAAAACTGTGTCATGTCTAACAAAATGAAAGAAAAGCATCATGAGGGGACAAATATAAAAATGCTCCAAAATTACTGGAAAATTAGGAATTTGGGAACAAAAAATTTCAAAAAAAAAAAAATTATGAAGACGAAAACTTAATTTTCATGAAAATCACATAAATTTTGTTGCACCCAGCAATGCTCTTCTAGGGTTAAAGATGCAAAAAATGTTCAAAGTAAACACAATATTCAGGTTCCCGCACCCCTGACATCAAATTCAAGGATTTTTCAGAATCAATTCCCTCAAATTTAAGAATTGCTTGTTGTGGGTCATTTGACTTAAAACAACGGTCAAATTGTCCAGATTTGATTGATTTTGTTCTCAAAGATGCAAAAAAAATTGGTCAAAATGACCTCAAATGACATCAAATTCAAGGATTTTCCACGAGTAATTGGTCGTGGACGCCGTCGTGTCTTCGTCCACGACGGCGTCCACCGCATCTGGACAAGCGATTGTCCTTAGGATCGTGGGGTCAAAGTCAGTCTTTGTGATTTGTCTTTGGTGAGACGGAGATCTTGGAATTTTCACGTCGTCATTTGCTCTCGTTTTAGCTTTACTCGCTTGTTGCTCTGCGAGAACAACACCGCTAGCAATTATGAGTCCAAGTTTGTCCTGCGTCGGCCGAGTCTACGTACATCAAGCGACGCAGGGGTATGACAGAGTGTGATTGGCACATCTGTCAGGGGTCAACAAGGTCACCGTGACTCTGATTTGCTGAGAGTGAGCGGAGGATCCTCACACACGAGTCTCTCTGAAGACATAATGTCCACATGAGGCCGTAACCACTCTGTCCAAACAGACCACGAGAAGCCACTCCAGTGTGCGGCCACAGGTGTTTCTTATCGCTTAGACACACAAGTCTGTGTGGGTGTGTGTGTGTGTGTGTGTGTGTGTGTGCTCATCTGGTGTATATGAAAGTGCTGTGTATATAAACACGTTAGCTCAAAGCTCGTGGCCGCATGGATCCCTGAAACATGTTTACATGTTAGAGGAAAAGCATCTGGATAAGACCGAGCGGAGCGTCGAAAAACCAACAGCACCGACCGCCGAGTGCAGGGAGGAGGACGTGAGGACGTGAGGACATGAGGACGTGAGGACGTGAGAACGCGAGGTACTTTCCACCTGAGGTGAACTATAATGTCACTGTACATTCATACAACTTTTAGGGCTGTCAAAAACCTGATCAGGAATCAAATAAACTTGACTTTTAGAGCCAAAAACTGAGGTAAAACAGGTTTTACTTTACAGAAATGTGAACGCTACAGGTGCAGGAGATCTCGTTGAGTTGTGTCCTGTGTGTGAGTGAGTGTTGGACAGATGAATGAATGAATGAATGAATCAGGCTGCAACGCTGACACATGTAAACACGTCTAAACTCACACAGAGAAGCAGCTGCAGCTTCATTCATTTATTTATTTCACTTCCTAAATAAGTGTCATCTTATTTAATCTCCTCCAGCTTTTCCCCCTCTCTTCTTCTTCTTCTTCTTATTCTTCTCTCTGTTCACACAAAAAACACCTTAAATTCACCCCTTAATTAATCCTGATTCACTTGTTATCTCCGACAGACCTAGTATTTGTATGCAATGAAGTGCATTAGCAGCATTTGAGGAAACCTTGTGGTATTTTGTCATTTAATGAGCAAAAGCAAAATGGTCCAGGTTTGGAAAATCCTTGAATCATTTATTCTACCCATATTAAATGAAAAAGATCTGCGCTGTATAACGGTAAAATCAATTCCTCTGACTCAAAGCTAAAATTACCCATCCCCTTATACCTACCCAGTACAGAACACCAGGTCCTTTGTGTATAGTGTATTGTATATTGTATATTGTATATTGTGTATTGTGTCTAGCCTGAACTGATACCTTCCTACAACATCCGCAGGGAGTCGGCTCCCCGATATCTACAGTAGACAAAGAGGTGTGAAAACACCACCTTCAATGGCAGACTCTTTGTCTATTGGAGGAATGAAAAAGGGGAGTTGCGAAAATAAAAACTTGTTGGCCGGCAGAAGTTCTCTATAATAACCTTTTAATACTAAGACACTATTTTTATTTTATTCTTTGTCATTGTGTATTGTATGTTTTGGGTAACATCTACAGCACGTCTGTCCGTCCAGGGAGTGGATCCCTCACCTGTGGTTCTCCCTAAGGTTTCTACCCTTTTCCCTGTTATAAGGGATTTTTCCCTGGTAGCTTTTCCTCACCCTGGTCGAAGGTCTAAGGACAGAGGATGTTACCAACCCTGTGAAGTCCCGTGAGACAAACTATGTTTTGTAAACTGTGGGCTATACAAATAAAGATTGATTGATTGATTGATTGATTGATTGATTGACTAAAAACTCTCTGACAGTCTCTTTAGTGTCTTGAGCAGAAGAACGATGCACGGATTGCGGAGGAAAAACTAAGTCCCGGTGAGATTCATTATTGAGCGTTCAAGCATTTACAGGTTTAACAATCAAATATGAGACAAAAATAGATAATTTAGGAAATGTATTGGTTTAAAATAACAACTTGAATTTGCCACAAACTGTGACTTGTACACTCTTGGAAATAAGGGTTCCAAAAGGGGTTCTTCTACAAGGGCTGAGCTTCTACCTGGATCCATTTGCTTCTGAAAAACCCATTCCCGAAGAACAAATGGTTCCAGTAAGAACCACTTTGATCCAGAGAACCCTTTAAAACCCCTTTCCAGAATAAAGGGTTTTAAAAGGGTTCCAGGTGGAACCATTACAAAAAGGTTCTACCTGGAGCCAAAAAGGGTTCTCCTACTAGGACAAGCTGAAGAACCTTATATGGTTCTACTTAGCACTCTTATTTCTATCTTAAATCTGCTTCAGTCACACAAAACCCAAATGTTTGCGTTGCCTTTATCTCACAATATTCACACTCCTTTAAGACCGATGTGTGTGAGAGAATAAAATGTCATAAAAAAATGTTCTCGTCAAACTAAATTTCCCCCCCTGAATAATGAACGAGCCCGAGTCCAACTTTGAGAATCACTTCTTCTTCTTTGAGCCTTTGAACATATGGTAGATGTTTAGTTGACGGACTTTGACTGTGAAAACTTGGCCAATCCAAACGTGTGTCAGTTAGACGTCAGTTCTCACAACACAATCTGTTTGACTGGGCTCATGTTTTTTTTTTCTTTTTGTATGAAATTGGCATTTTTGAGCAGATAAACAATTAAAAGAAAGAGTTTCTAAAAGTCTAAAAAGCAGTCAAGGACAAAGAGGAGGCGGTGAAGGTCGTGGACGGCGCAAAAGAAATGGACCTGTGGTCAGAACCAGGTTGTACAGCGTGGAAAGCACCTAAGACAATAATATAGCAGAGAGCGAGTGGAAGCAGGCCAGGGTAAATACTCAGGGCAGATAAGAGAATAGAGAACAGATGAAGAGTTTGGTGTTGCTGCACGGCAAAGCAGGCTGAAATGACAGGAGTGGAGCTGCGTTCAAGACGGATATGAAGTCAAAAAGGGTTTCCGTCTGCCAAACGTTACGATCGAGTGTTGGACGAAGTCGCGTGAATTTGAATCTACTCTGAACTTCATGAAGAAGAAGTTACCCGAGGTCTCGTACACATGAGGAGAATCCGCACAATTTGGATTTGGAACAGCTTTTTATCCACATGGAAGCAGGGTTTTAGGAGCCCAAAAATCCCGAAACAAAAACCTGTTAAAAAGTTTGGGGTCACTTAGAAATGTCCTTATTTTTGAAGGGAAAGCACTTTTATTTTCAATGAATATAACATTAAATGAGTCAGAAATAGACTCTTTACATTGTTATTGTGGTAAACGACTATTCTAGCTGCAAACTTCCAGTCTTCTAATGGTACATCGCGTTTGCTAATAGCGTTTGAAGGCTATTGGATGATTAGAAAAGCCTTGAAACCCCTTCTGCAATGATGTTAGCACAGCTGAAAACAGTTGTGCTGGTTCAAAAAAACATTATTTCTAATCTTGTCAATGTCTTCACTACTATTTTCTATTCATTTTGCAACTCTTTTGCGGTAAATATGAAGGAGCAGCCCAGGGCCAAGTGGAAAGAGAACTTGTCTTGTGACTGGATGGTTGGTGGTCCACCAGGTCAAGAGCTGGGGGGAATCCCCAATAGCTCATCGTTAATTGGACGCTCTAAATTGACCCCAGCCACAAAGGCTTCATCCATTGTTCTCTTAGTGTCGCTTCCAAGTCGGGATAAATGTTGTGGGTTCTGTCAAGAAGAAGGGCATCTGGCCTCGGAATTCTCTGCCAAATCATGTGTGCGTGTGGATCATCGAAGGCAGATGAATTCATGAATGAACTGTGATACTTGTGCACTCATGCTAGTATATGATCTGTACGTGGAGACTGGTTTCTTCTCTGTGCAAGTATATATTTCCAGTAAAACGTCCCCCGTTTCCAAATAATAAGTTGAAAGCAAAGCTTTACAGCAGGGCTATTCAACTAAAATGCTATTAACAAAATGTTTTCAATTATTTAGCACTTATTTATTGAAACGGCTGCTAGTTTTGTGCTAAAAAGCTAAGTAACAAAACCACCAACATTCAGCTGCAATACAATTTGCGTATAGTGCAAAAAGGTTTACAGTTACAGTACAACCAACATTTGGGTATAACGGCATTAAGGTGCAATGGCCACAAAAGGCTATTTTTGCAGAAATATAAGTAACAGTACCAATAATATTCAGGTACAATTGCTTCAGTTAGCCAACTTTAATTGCAAAAAATAAAAGTTACTGTTCCAACAAGACACAGGTATGGCTACAGTTGGCTCATAGTGCAAAATATTCTGGTACATAGACTGCCTACAATTACAGCTGTACTAGTATTTGCCAAAAAGGGACGCAAAGTGTCACAAAGTGTTTAGGGTTAGGGTTAGGGCGAAGTGTCGCAAAGTGCCAGAAATAGGCGAAGCTACATTTTTATTGGCTTTTTAATAATACATTCATTATTTATGGGTTAATGGGACACGGGCCGGTCCAAATTGCTTGAAGGGCCTGATCTGGCCCCCGGGCCTTAAAGGGATAGTTCATAATTTTGGACATCAGACCTATTTTCCAACTCAGCCGGTGGGATGGAGACGTCTGGAGACGTTTTCAAGAAATTTCATTCAGTTCTTCTAGTTGCCGAGTTCGCTGGTGCTATGGCTAGCGCAAGTCAATGGTACCTGCTAGCATGGCATTAGAAACACTTATACCGACTCCACAGTGCACCCGAGGCAAATCAGTTGTAACGGCAGACTATCGATGTTCATATCTGTGTTGATAGAATGTTTGAAATAAAACCAACCTTGCAATTTGAAGGATTTATGTCTCAGCAGCAGCAGCAGCAGCAGCGCGTCATACTTCGGGCAGCGGCGGACTGATTCCTGAGAAAGTAGTCCCTCAAAAATTCATGCGATGCGAGGTTAGTTTTGTTTCAAATATTATTCTATCAACACAGATATGTACATCGATAGTCTAGTGTTTTAATTGATTTGCCTCAGGTGCACTGTGGAGTCGGTATGAGTGTTTCTAATGCCATGCTAACTTGTACCATTGACTTGCGCTAGCAATAGCACCAGCAAACTCGGCAACTAGAAGAACTGAATGAAATTTCTTGAAAACGTCTCCAGACGCTTTGCTTTACTGCATTAAAACGTCAATGTTTAGATGATCGAATCTTCCAAGGACCGGACAAGTTTAGTGATAATGACAATACAGTTTTATACAGACGCAGCATATTTACTGGGCTGGGGGGTGAGGGAGGTACCAAGTGATGGAGCGGGAGAGGGGTACAAACGAGAGTAGGAAGAGATAGACGGGACATGGAGAATGCTCCAATGCTACAGCGAGAGTGTTAGTGGCACCACTGAGGTTGAGGACATCTGCTTCGTGTTACGGAGCACACTGGGCCTCCCACTTGATGAAACCCAGCCTGGTGCTCAGCAGCACAGTCAGACACTGCCATTGGTCTCTCCTCCTCCTCCTTCCTCCTCCTCCTCCTCCCCCACCAGCCAACGGGGAGCCAAAAGACCCCGAGGAGACGTTACCCTAGACCTGCAATCCATCCTCCTGCAGCCCTCCGTACCCTGGTCCCTCTCTGCTGCCGTCACGCCGCGCTCACAATCACACCAGGAATTGCCTCGTGAACATCTTCATGTAATCGGATAATGAAGCTGTGACACATGGTGACGCACAACACGTCCACCGCAGTTATTCTGCACAGTTCTTGTCTTCTCGTGGAACGTATGATCACAAACTGACAGTCGCAATCACGTACATGGAACTCATGGACGCCGGCGGGAGAAAGCGTCACCGTCGACCAACTATTTCAGCCAGAATTCCCCAAACTAAAAGAAAAATAATGCACACGAAAAACAGACTTTCTCATACGAAGCCGTGTCTACATTTTCCTCACAGGACTTGAATGTAACAT
Organism: Microchirus variegatus; assembly: GCF_963457635.1. Taxonomy (NCBI): domain Eukaryota; kingdom Metazoa; phylum Chordata; class Actinopteri; order Pleuronectiformes; family Soleidae; genus Microchirus; species Microchirus variegatus. The sequence continues at coordinate 35,348,537 of NC_139805.1, forward strand.
TAGCTGGACAACAGCTGTGTGGGTTTCCCCTGCTGTTGCCCCGGCGACCAGAATCCCTCACAATAACACACTGGTTAACATTTCTTTTCTTCTTGTTTTCCCTCTGCTGGATCTTACCTCATTTTTTTCATTTTTTTTTTCAAACATTTTTCACTCTTTTTTTTATGCGCAACCACCGCCACATTTTTCTCACTCTCTCACTCGCTGCTATGTCTCATTCTATGTGCAGATGAATTCAGAGCTGTTGGACGGGCATGAAACGCCCGGTGCTTCAAAACAAACCCTGCAACCCTGTCAACGCTGCGTCACTCCTCGTCGGCGTCTCCCGTGTTTCAGAATGCTTGTTTTGCCTCTGCTGCAAATTTGTGATCAGTTGAGTTGGCGTACATGAATATATATATATATATATATATAAATAAATCTAAAAAACAAAAAAGTTGATGTAGTTACGTTCGAGAAATGAAGCCAACGAGGCCAAATCATTTTCGATTGCCGTCACGATCGCTGCATTAGCAGTCAAATCAAATGTTTTATTCGTATGGCACCAAATCGCAGCACACGTCATCTCTAAAGAGAGAACAGAAACCCAAAAGTTCACACATTGAGCAAACACTTGGCGTCCTCAGGGAGAGAGAGAGTGTGAAAAAACTTCCTTTTTAACCGAAACCGACTCAGAGACGAGCGAGACGTGAGAAGTTGTATTGCTCTGTTCTGTCAGGACGGTACTAAAATATTTATATCGTGTTATAATGTCATTTACACAAGCTGTAGCATCATTTGTCATGGAATTTAGATCAGTTTTAATCGTAATACAACAATAATCATTGCAACCGTGCTGATATTAACACAACTGGATCTGGATCCTGCAGTACCTGAAGTGAGGACGTAGTCAATATAGCTAAAGTAAGACGTAAGTGTGCAATATCTCTACTTTCCATTTGTTTTTTTGACCCTTTGTTTTACTGCGTACGCGACGATAAACTTCTTGAATCTGTTGTAAAAGTTCTGGATACAGTACAGATACAGCAACTTCAAACGTATATACTTCGTTTTGGTGCAATACGGTATGTTATTTTTTGCGTTTTCATTGGGAATAGTACCACAGTAACCGACCCCCCAACCGTACCATTGTACAGACGAATTCCCCCCACGACAGTCGGCTGATTGGACGACAAGAAAAACGTCATTCCCTTTGCGACCGGGCAGAAAGAACTGCTGGACGTCCTCCATTGTTGGCCACTGGTTTGGCCATCGTGTCGGCCCAAGTTGAAAACTTTGCATTAAGGAAAAGATCACAAAGACATTTGCAAAGACTGGAACTGCAGCAGGAGGAGGTGAAAATCAGTGATGACGGAGAACAGGTGAGTTGGAAGGAAAACCAGAAGTAGAACCCGTCCCACACTAGAGGACAATTGTCCAGAATTCAGTCCCGATCTGGTCCTTTCGACAATCGTTTTCATTGGGAATAGAACCACAGTAACCGACCCCCCCAACTGTACCATTGTACGGACGAATTCCACCCACGACAGTCGGCTGATTGGACGACAAGAAAAACGTCATTCCCTTTGCGACCGTTGTTTCTGTTCTCATACAAACTTTGACGACTTGTTGAGACAAACTGAGCAGGAATAAAGAACTGCTGGACGTCGTCCATTGTTGTCGCCACACCGGTACGACGACACGCTAGGTATCGTTCTTTCATCGGGCACAGTCCACACCAAGTAACCAGGTACTGTTTTTAGTGGAAATGCAAGCCTGACGCCAAGCTTTACTGTTCTAAACTGAACCGTACCATGATTGAAACACAGCATTGGACCCCATCCAATGCATGTAATTAGTTTAATTAAAAAAAATTGCCATCTGCATTTTTCAGGAGCCAGAGTTGTCGTGCTGTGATGTAATCAGATTTTCTCATGCGCCATCCAAAGAAGTGGAAAATCTCTAAAACTGAGACAAACCTAAAGGAATCAGTGTGTCGATCTGATTTCAAGGTTCAAGAATCTACTAGAATTACTACTCTGCAACAACACAAGATTGCACAATAATGTCGTGTTGTTCACAGGTTGGCGGTCAAACTTAGAAATGTCCTTATTTGTGAAGGAAAAGCTATTTTTTTCCAATGAATATAACATTAAATGAATCAGCCATTTCCAGTGTTCTAATGGTACATTGTGTTTGCTGATGGTGTTAAAGGCTATTGGACGATTAGAAAGCCCTTGTGCAGTGATGTTAGCACAGCTGAAAACAGTTTTGCTGGTTCTTTGACAAAAGGGCAAAATCATTATTTCTAATCTGGTCAATGTCTTGACTATATTTCCTATTAATTTTGCAACTCTTTTGATGAATAAAAGTCTGACTTTTAATGGAAAACACAAAAAGATTGAATAGGTGACCCCAATTTTTTTGAACGGTAGTCCCGTGGTTACATAAACTCTTAAACGGCTCGTTCAGGGATGTTGTGACAGAGCGAGGTTCCTGCAAAACATGTGGACGTAACCGTCTCCAATCTCCTGCTGCTGAATGAGTCTAAATCCCTGCTTCATCCATTCGCTTTTCCTGCGACCGGACACGAGGCCAGAGGCATCGTAGGCCGAGGAGAGAGGAACGGCCTCAGGACCAGGGCTTAGCTCTTATCCTCACTCTCTTCCTTCTGCCTCTGGCTCGTGATGACGACCATCAGCTCTGGCTGAAGATACCGAGGACCAGGAGATGGTTTCTGAAGTTCTGCTGCGCTGAATACAAATTCGTGACCTTCAGTCACGACTAATTCTATGTAACTAAAGGTAAAAAAAACAAATAATCTGCATCTGCTACTGTCATTTATAATACCATGATGTCATCTGGGTTAACAAAGCAGGTTTTTACTCGGCGTTTGAGCACTGAGGGACTGAACACCTGCGCTTGTTGCTCAACACAGCGAGCAGCTCATCAATGGCTGTGTTTGGGCGATCACTCAGGTGTTATTAGGCGGCTCCTGCACTTCATCGAAGTTGGTTTTTAAGTATTTTTTCAGAGATGAGGAGTTAATGATGATTGGGATGTAGGGTATTTGCTTAACGACCATAATCAATCCTTGTCCTACCTAGGTCATACTTGGCTGCACTAATGTCAGTGCAGTGGTCCTAAAGAGCCAGACATAAGAGAAGGACTCGCGAAGAGTGAATGTTGTTCACATTATTGTAATTAAAGATTGAATTTTTTTGAAATGGGAATCATGTTGAGGGAACCGGAGGAACAATGTTCTCGGTGTAGGCGGCAAATGAGGTCCAGGGGAGGGGAAATCTGGGGATTCGATGAAGATGAAGGTGTCGAGTATAGCAAGACGAGCGGTCAATCGCGTCTACATTTTGTGACTTGATGGACACGAGCTACGGGGGCTGAAGTCAACGGTTAGACTCGCCAAGTTGGTGTTCTTCGGTTTCTTCTCTGCAGGACACATAGCACCCCGTGACCTAAGATCTCCGAGTGTCCACACATGAAGAATTATGCGATTCTCCTTCGAACTTTGCATGAAGAAAAAGATCGCAAAGACATTTGCAAAGACCGGAACTGAAGCAGGAGGAGGTGGTGATCAGGGATGACGGAGAACAGGTGAGTTGGAGGGAAAACCAGAAGTGGAACCCTTCCCACACTGGAGGACAATTGTCCGGATTTCAGTCCCGATCTGGTCCTTTCGACAATCGTGGCTGTCTTCTTCTGATTTTAGGCTGATTTGAACACATTATCCAGGTATTAACAGACGTGATTTTAACGTCATCGGAAGCATCAGAGTCTTCCCGATTTTAAATCGTAAATATTAAACAGGTTTGATGTTTACGACTGAACGATTATTGGGGGACGTGAGCAGAACCAATGAGTGTGAGTTGACCGGGAAACGGATGTTGCGTACGTTTGTAACGTCCAAGTCAAGTTGATTCCGTCTCCTCAGTCACGTGAAATCACGCGTGTTTCAGCGAGATCCCAAATCCCTGGAATCTCCTCCCTAAAATCGAAGTGAGTCCGTGCTTTCTCAGGGTTAAAACGTCTTCGTTGTGTCCATGTTTTTTTTTTTTTAAATCAAGTCAGATTTGAAAATCCTCTAGCGTAGGGGGAGGCGGGAATGAACTAAAGTCAAAGACTTTCGACAGCAGCTGTGGAAACAGGCTTTAATGACGCGACGTCTTACTCGATTTCATATTCGACACTTTTGCCGCAGCTGCGTGATCCCACAGTGAATCTGCAACTCACACCACGTCCACATCATCCGCATCCTCCACAGTGATGTGACAGTGTCACCATGAAGTCATGAAAACACACACACACACACACACAAACAACTGGTGTGAGAAGTCACACGGTGGAAAGTTCTTCTCACAACTGCTGCTGAAACAGCTCCGTCGTGTTTGTCCTTCTTCCTCTTTTTCCCTCTCTGAGCTGCTGTGTTTTTGCTGTTTCGGTTTCAGTCGTAGACGCTTTATAGAAAGTAGTGCTGGGCAGGTGAACGGCGTTAGCGGGGTCAACGCTAACGCACATTAACGCATGACGCGTCTCCATGACGACTGACCGGAAAAAAGACACATGTGACGTCATGTTTACCTGCCGCGGCACAGGAGTCCAGGCACCGTTTACCAGTTAGTTCCGTTAGCGCCGTTACATTCGAACTGGAGCGGTTTGAAAGCTACAAATAACTAGCGTACCTGTGTACTGGGTATGTGTGCCTCTGTTTTTAAAGTTTAGCGTTACTTAAGAGACTTTTTTTTTAACAATCGGGAGTCACGTAAACATGACGTCACACGTCTTTTTCCGGTCTGTCGGCATGGAAGCGCGCCATGTGTTAATGTGCGCTAACGGCGTCAATGCTAACGCACATTAACGCATGCCGCGTCTCCATGACGACTGACCGGAAAAAGACGCGTGTGACGCCATGTTCACGTGCCGCGGTACAGGAGTCCAGGCACCGTTTACCAGCTAGCTCTGTTAGCTCCTTTAGCACCATTAGCGTGCCTACAGTGGAACTGGAGCGGTCTGTTTATTAAAGGAAAAGAGCAACGCTACAAATAACCAGCGTACCTGTGTAACCGCGCATGTGTGCCTCTGTTTTTAAAGTTTAGCGTTACTTTATAGACGTAAACATGACGTTGCGCACGTCTTTTGCCGGTCAGTCGCCATGGAAGTCAGCATGCGTTCATGTGCGCTAACGGCATCAACGCTAACCCAAATTAATGCCGTTTATGCGCCCAGCACTAGTTTTTGTGCGTGTAATGAGGTCAAATTAATAGCTAACGTGATTCAATGACTAACTAAATAATATTTCGTACATTTTTGACAATTCTACGTAGCTTTGCTAAGTTAAACTGCGCATCCATAGTGTGTTATATACAGTAAATACTCTATAAAACACTAAATCTAATAAAACACAATAAGTGTGTCTTTTCTTGCCTTAAGTGTCTTTGAGAAACCCAATGGTGTGGTCTACGGGACACATGTATACCCACTCAAAAAATAAAAGGTGAAGATTTTCATTAGAAAGGTTGTTTAATACGATATTTATTCTATGCGATATAGAATTTTACCAACCTTTTAGGTCGGATTTATGGATTATTTGTTTACCAATGTGGAGGTAAATTAGTTGCACACCTCGGTTCATGTTATGATTCATATTGGGAATCGCAATCGCCACCGACGACGCTGCGTTCCGACAAAAACGCTTGTGAACGCGAGCGCGTTTGGATGGCGTACAGTTCACAGATTAAAGGCATTGACGTGATGTTGCAGCTGAACATCTCTCAGCATCGCTCGCTCACTCGTTCCTTCCAAGCGTGATGGAGAACACGTGTAGCCTTCAGTTAGCATCAAAAACTCATGTTCGGTTTGTTTATTGTTAAGCAAGTAACACGACGGTCCAAGATGGAGTCCTCTGAAGCGCCGACACGCGGCTCCCGCTATAAATATAAACAACAATTAATTCAATCAGTATTAAAAGTGTAATATTTTCCATTATAGGTCTGTTGATACGACTCGTGTGTTATTTTGCGATGGTCAGGAAGGATATTTTACAACCTGTATAATGTGAACAGCAGCAGCATATACAGCGTGTGATTTAAATTGTTTATGCTCCACCTGTTGGAGAACGCACCAGGCGTCTCTGACTCTTGTCATTATCGCAAGTTTTTCTTCAGAATTCTTTTTTTTTTCCCCGTCTTTCCCACACTCTGTGTTGCTTGGCTCCGGCCGTCTCTTACTCTCCTCGTGTGCTGTGTTACATCATTTCTGCTTTCACTCTGACGCTGTTTCTGAGGTCAGTGCAATCGCAATTTTATCATCACTCACACACACACACACACACACACAGCTGGGCCTGAGCTCATTCTCTCTGGTGGACGACGCTGGGTCACTCCCTGAGTGTGTGTGCGTGTGCGCGCGTGTGTGTGTGTGTGTGTGCGTGTGTGTGTGTGTGTTGTACTCCCTCTGTGGTCACAGCAGTGTGATTTAGTGCAGTAATATATGTATTTCCCCCTCTGTGACAGCTCCTCGCCGGAGTTCTGAGAAGGCAGCTCTTGACCAAACCTCTGGACGTCACAACTCAAAAAGTTTTTTTTTTTTTTACAGCCTAAAGCTGAGATTTTTTTTTTTTTTTTTTTTTTTTAATAAATAAATAAAAAAAAGAAAAGAAAATGATGCTCCATGTGTTTTCAATGACATTAAACACTCTTGTAAACATACCAGGGTGTAAAGCTTTAACGCTATGAGATCTGGGAATGTTGTCATGTTCTCATCCAATTTAGTTTATGGAACAGAAAGAACACAACATTTTTGATGGCGGATTTAAAAAAAAAAAAAAAAAAAATACATCTGTTGGACAGCCACGGTGTCGATTTATTGCATTTTATTGACAAATCTACATAGTTTTGCTAAGTTAAACTGCGCATCCGTAGTGTGTTATATACAGTAAATACTCTGTATTACAAAAAAATAACCTTAAACTAATAAAAGCACAAACTTCTATTCAATAAGTGTGTCTTTTCTTGCCTTCAGTGTCTTCGATAAACCCAATGGTGTGGTCTACGGGACACATGTATACACACTTAAAAAAATAAAAGGTGAAGGTGTTGTTTAATATCATCGTGCTGTTGGTCTGGTTACCCATGCTGCGTTTAGTGTTTACCTAGAACATCAAATACAGTAGACCACAAATTAATTGTGTAATTATTATTAATAATAAAGTAAATGCATCTGTCAGGACCAGCAGTCTTTAAGGGAGCAAAAAAGTCTGCTCCTAAACAAGGTTATCGTAGTTAACGAAAACTGTGTTCATAAAACATATTGTAGCAAAAATGTGCTTAGTTTTTGACTTTTATTTATTTATTTCATACAGAATTAAGTGTATTTTTTCTTTTGGCAATTTTGAAAGGTTGTATTTGAGACACAATACCAACTAAGACCTCCGCCAAGGCAGCTCAGACCCCCACAAAATAACGATAAAAATAGTGATAGCATCTACGGATCGCGCCCAAAATGTCATCACTTGTTTCTGGTCCCATTGCGGACATTTACTGACAATTTAATCCAAACCCGTCCGCGAATATTCGAGTTATGTTGCTGACAGACAGACAAACGAACTCCAGCGAGGTCGACAATAATTATGGTCTTTTTGAATCTTGCACCTGGCAAATAGTATTACAAAAAACTAACACTAAAACTAATCAAATCTAAACTGTTATAACCTTGGTTCTAATGAGACAGAACTGTCTGTTTGAAGATAGAAGGACAAACAGTATGAACTGTGTTTGGATTTTAAATGGTTTTGATTAAGGTTTAAGTTTGGCTGATAAAATATTCTGGTCAAATTCACCGGGGAAAAAGTAAAGTCTGTTTCCATCCAATAAAAAAGTACCTAAAGATCAGTGAATTGGTTCATTGAGAGAGAGATGTGACAGAATGTGAGCGTGTGCTACGCTACGAGCTATTTAAAGACTAATAAAGAAAAACAGATGAGTGTAATTGTGTATAAAAAAGACTGTATTGGACTAATATCTGTGTTTCATGATATGAAAATGTGGGATCAATCCACCGCTGCTGTCCGAGTGAATTAAAGTGACTGTACGTGACCTCACGAGATTCAGAGCTGCTCAGAACCGTATGTTTCAATGTATGACACAACTATTTCTGTTGTGCGTTTGTTTTTATATTGGACACTTTTATTTATCTCTTTTATTCCAAGTGTGTATTTTCTGGCCTTAAGTGTCTTCGAGTAAGCCAACTTTGTGGTCTACGTGCACGGCCACTTAAAAACGCACAATGATTTGCACTCGAGCAATTTGTTTATGCAAATAAAAGGTGAACACACGAGTCGTTTTCAATAGAACACTAAACCTTTTAGTGTACCTCGGCTTCACAGAACAACAAATACAGTAGACCACAAATTAAATGTATAATAATAATAAAGTAAACACACGAGTCCACAGAAGAAGAGCTGTGCAAACTTCTCTCTGTGTGTGTTTTGCAAGAGGACGATTTGCAGGGCAACTTCCCCTGTTGTTCTATCAGCGAGTGTGTGTTTGTGTATTTGTGTGTTGAACATATAGATGCTGCAGCTGCATCTGACCACAATGGTAGGCCACACCTGCCACAGCGCTGCGACAGGCCCGGTGCCCTGGCATCGGAGTGAAACTGAACTGCGGTGTGGAAATGAGGACGTGAACCCGGCCTGAGCTGTGGCAGATCACACGAAGGACACACACACACACACACACACACACACACACACGTACAGCAGCAGCAGCAGCAGCAGCAGCAGTGTCTTCACATGGGTTTTTGAAGACACAACGCGACGTGACAAACAGCAACACAGCACGACTCGGGCAGCTCCTCGTTCGGGGGAGTAAGAAATGACAATTGCACAAAACGCTTCCCAGCGAGTTTCATTTTGAGAGAGAGAGAGAGAGAGAGCACTGCAGGCTAAAGACGAGCTGACTCTGAATTCCAGGAAATTACAGGAAATGAATGCACTTTCGTGCAACACTGAGACTGAGAGTGTGTGGTGGTGACTGTGTATTTTTAAATATATATAAGATATATAAGATGACCTCCACCTACACTCACAAACTCATCACCGATGTCAACACTCATACACAGATTGTCCAACATTGTCACCGAGGACAGTCATAGACTTAACGGATTCACTTCTTAAATTAACCTTAATCTAAACCCAGTTCTACCCCAACCCTAAAACCAGGTCTTAAACTCCAAACAGACCGTTTTAGGTGAGACAGAATGTAAGGAAAAGCTTAATTTCCATTAATTTGGACAGTCTAAACAAAGTATTAACCTTAATCTTAACCAGTTCCTCAGAAATGAGGTTCTTAAAAAGTTCCTAAAGAGTCAGCAAAGTCCCTTAACTGAACCTTAGCCCTTACAAGTAAACACCTAACCCTAAAATCAAGTATCATCCTGAATCTACAGCCACTTTAGAAAAGAATGAGTCAGCAGAAAAAAGCACTGACGCAACAACCTGATGCTAACACGACTCCCACTGCTAATTCAGAGTTACGGATAAGACGAGTCAGCAGATATTACTGTAACAGCTTGACCGTACGTATATATTTCACTTTTTTTCTTTCTGCTTTTAAACACAGCAGAGGATGTTACTCAACGTGTGTGAATGCAAATACGATAGCTGATAGCATTAGCTTGCTAGCACCCTTATCTGTGGTTAAACCCAGGTACGGCACAGTATTTACGCCCGTTTATAGTCCATTTTCTTCTGGGTTTTTTTTTACACAAGTCTGCTCGTCTCAAACGTTATCTCGTGTTAGTATGGACTTTTACCTTGACACAATACTTCCTGTAGAGGGCAGTGCCGAGTACCAAGTAGCAGGCATCAACAAACATGGAGACCATTGACGAGATTATTTTACTTATGTACTTGATGGGAAAGGACGTCAACACCGTTTTTTAAAAGCCTGTTCTTCATGGTTTTCCTGACTGATTGACTGAACTGTTGACTCTATACTGCCCCCCACAGTTTCCAGTGGTATTGCTCACAGGAGAGCTTACAATGATGGATGAAATTAACTCAAAGTATGGACAAAAGGCTCTTTCTGTCTCCATCTTTTGCGTAGATCTCTGTGGGTAAACCCAGGAACGAAACAGTATTTACGCCCATTTATATTCCATTTTTCCCAAACACTATCTTGCGTTGGTATGGATGTTTACGTTTACACAATACTTCCTCTAGAGGGCAGTGCCGAGTACCAAGTAGCAGGAATCAACAAACGTTGACAAGACGTGAACACCGTTCAACGTTTTTTAAAAACCTGTTTTTCGTTGTTTTCCTGACTGATTGACTGAACTATTGACTCTACACTGCCCCCCACGGTTTCCAGTGGTATTGCTCACAGGAGAGCTTACAATGACGGATGAAATGAACGCAAAGTATGGACAAAAGTCTCCCTCTGTCTCCATCTTTTGTGCAGATCTCTGTGGGTAAAACCAGGAACGAAACAGTATTTACGCCCATTTATATTCCATTTTTCCCAAACGCTATCTTGCGTTGGTATGGACGTTTACGTTTACACAATACTTCCTCTAGAGGGCAATGGCGAGTACCAAGTAGCAGGAATCAACAAACGTTGACAAGACGTGAACAGCGTTTTTAGAAAGCTGTTTTTCGTTGTTTTCCTGACTGATTGACTGAACTATTGACTCTATACTGCCCCCACGGTTTCCAGTGGTATTGCTCACAGGAGAGCTTACAGTGATGGATGAAATTAACTCAAAGTATGGACAAAAGGCTCCGCCCGTCTCCGTCTTTTGCGCAGATCTCTGTGGGTAAAACCAGGCAAGACACAGTATTTACGCCCATTTATATTCCATTTTTCCCAAGCGCTATCTTGCGTTGGTATGGATGTTTACGTTTACACAATACTTCCTCTAGAGGGCAGTACCGAGTACCAAGTAGCAGGAATCAACAAATGTTGACAAGACGTGAACAGCGTTTTTAGAAAGCTGTTTTTCGTTGTTTTCCTGACTGATTGACTGAACTAGACTCTATACTGCCCCCCACGGTTTCCAGTGGTATTGCTAACAGGAGAGCCTACAATGACGGACGAAATGAACGCAAAGTATGGACAAAAGGCTCCCTCTGTCTCCATCTTTTGTGCAGATCTCTGTGGGTAAAACCAGCCACGACACAGTATTTACGCCCATTTATATTCCATTTTTCCCAAACGCTATCTTGCGTTGGTATGGATGTTTACGTTTACACAATACTTCCTCTAGAGGGCAATGGCGAGTACAAAGTAGCAGGAATCAACAAACGTTGAAAAGCCGTGAACACCGTTCCATGGTCAGCTTACAATGACGGATGAAATGAACTCAAAGTATGGACAAAAGGCTCCGCCGGTCTCCGTCTTTTGCGTAGATCTCACCAAATAAAGTCAATTGTCATCAGTCACACTGCAGACACTGCAGACACAGAATGTCTGGCGTTAGCAGGATGAGAACTTTCCCCCCGTTTCTCCCTCTTAGAAATTTTAATTTGTCTAAAAATGTCTGGCAAAAGCTTTTCGCTCCAACTCGGAAAGTCCCGGTGCCAAATGTGACCGGACATCTGAAGAGTCGAAGGCACTCAGAGGCATTCTTCTAAACCTCACCCTCTCTCTGCTGCGGTCGAACAGGCTTCACTTCACACAGTTTTTGTCCCAAATCGTCCTCTGTTGGACACTTTTCAGGGTTTTTTCTTGCGTTGAGAATCAAGGTGCGTGACTTTAGAGGCCGACGATGACGGTTCGGTTTTCTCGTCAGACAGACTCGGAGTCTTCTGAAGACATTCCTCATTGTCAGACTGTGACATCTGTGCGTCAGACTGGAGAATATCCGCAATTTTCTTAAGACTTGACCCGGCGTCAGAGCCAAGGATGGAGTTTTTGTAGTTGTTTGTGTCTTCATCAAAGCCCGACCGCGGACTTAACTGCTCTAACCGCACAGTTAAAGTTGGAAGGCACATCCAAGTGCTTTACTCGCAGTTTCTGCCAGTGTTGGATTTGTCATGAACATGAATGCTCAGGACACGACTGCTTTCCAAGTCAGAAACTAGTGCAGCGTTTATTTAACATGTGCCTGTTCTTTGTGTTTTTGTGTGTGTTTGTATAATGAGGTCAAATAAACAGCTAACATGAGTTAATGACTAACTAAATCAATGTGAAATCGACTGATTAAGGCCTGGTTTAAATTGGACGCGTCGCATGTGCGTCACTTGGTTGTGTCCCGTTATGATTCTAATTTCACTAATTCCCATGTTTACAGTTTACACTGCTTTCTACATTTTTTTATTTCGGGATGTGGTCTATTTTTCACAGTATAAAACAGTCAGCAAAACGTTCTGTGGATGATGCACGATTACATAAAACTGACACCTCTCACTGTATTTTTAGTGTCTCTGCAGAATCTGCATGCACACTTCAGTATAATATCTTTAAAACTATTTTAGCAGCTGTGCAGATTCTCTCTCGCTCTCTCAACCGAGTAAACAAAAAATCACGTGATGTTTTCTGTCAGAGATAAATCACAGTGAAGTGAAGTCATGATCATATTTGCGGTGCGAGGAGACGCCAGCGTGAACCAGGGATGTAAGTCATTCAGCTGCAAACACAGTTCACTCATTCCACTGTAACTTATTCTTATTCATTAGGGAGCGTCAACCAAAATAAACTTTAATTAAACTTAAATTGTGATCGGTCAAGGCCAGGGACCCAAATTGGACACAAATCTAAATCAGAAACTCTGAAAAGGCCCTCGACTTAACCCTTAGTGCTCATGCAGCACGGGCGTAGAACATACACATATCGTAGCAAAGACTATATAATATATATAATTATGGAATATTGTGTGATATTGGATTTTTGTCCTTGTCCTGACCAGACAAGACGCTGAGTGGCCGCCACATGAGTTGAGTTTGAGACCCCTGCTCTAAACTGAAAAAGCAGGTGATCCACTGTGTTGACCCATAGAATGGAAGAAGCCGAAAGAAGAAAAAAAATTGTCTGTACCTTGGATCAGGCGTTTGCAGGGAGAGAGATGGCACCAGACCTCATTGGAACCAACTGTAAGGAAAAAAACAGAGTTATAGCCATGCTATTTCTAGACTGTTTATGAAACCAATGCTGGGCAAAAGGAAAAAAATACCTTTACAATCTAACTATAAAGCAAGTTGTGTCTCGGTGTCTGTGTGTCTGTCTGTGACAGGCACATCTCTCTGACCGTTTGTCACTTTGGATATGGGTTGAGCATGACCCGATGGTGAGCATCCTTGATTTTCAAAAGTATCTCGGAATGACTTGAAATTTACCATCATAATAGTCGGCATTGCCCTGAACAGGGATCCGTTGAAAATATTTGCAAAGGTTTTAAGGAATAATTTTAATGAATTTTTGAAATTCAGGAAATGATCCATTTGCCCTGATGCACTTTGACAGTGAGCTGACTTTCTTCTCAAAAACAAAAAGTATCTCGGAATGACTTGAAATTTACCATCATAATAGTCGGCATCGCCCTAAACAAGGATCCGTTGAAAATATTTGCAAAGCTCTTAAGGAAATTTTTACATGAATTTTTGAAATTCAGGAAATGATCCATTTGCCATGATGCGCTTTGACAGAGCTGACTTTTTTCTCAAAAACAAAAAGTATCTCGGAACAGACCACAGAAGTGAAATGTTGTTTTGTGCCTTATAGCGATTTGTCTCGATGCAATGCTTTGCGCTGTGCACTGCAGTCGTACCATTTCTCAAAAATCACCCGATCGCCTTGATTGTGATACCGATCTGGTTATTATCCAAAAACAGACCTAGAATGTCTGTACCGCTGGGTTTTTCCTCTCACGTTCTCCTTGCCAAAGCCCTTAGTTCACACCTTCTTGTTCAGATTGTGTTCAGGTACAGAGTCGGAGCTTGTATCGGACTCTTCTATCCTGACTCTATTGTTCTTCTTTATTTTCTGCAAGCTTGCACCTGGACACGTGCCTCCTATAATCAAGCAGATCTTGACAGTTTCTGCCGTGCATGTAGTCACTTGCTTTCACTGGTTTGTCAGTTTGCTGGCCTGGACCGAGTTCTTCCAGCCCCATCTCTCAGGATATTACTGTTCTGAACTCTGGATTAAGGTCCAAATGCAATTTATGCTCTTTTGATTTAAAAGGACAAATAATTGCTTTAGCTACAGGAGACTGTTAAGGTTTTTTGTGTGTGTGGAATGACATGGAGCAAAGACAATAATGTCTGTTAGTGTAACTTCTGGCACCGTGTGACTTTTTTGAAGTTTCATGAGTCTGACAGCTTTCAGGTTTTTATCCAAGTGTTCAGTTTTTCAGCAGAAGATCAAACTGCTTTCATGCACAGAGTGTGTGGACTGAACGTGTTCCTCAAAGCTGCTTTCATAACAAATCACTGCATCCTCTGATCTATACCGCCATACCTCAAAGATACGATCAAGGTCGTCAATTTGGCGAGGTGGAAATGAAACGCGGGACACAAGATATCTGCGGCTAAGCTGCCTGCAAATAAGTTCCCTGGTTAATTGCAAGAACAAAACTTCTTCTTCTTCTTCTTCTTGCGAGTCACAAACCACTGCAGGATATGAGGGAACAACATGTTTAGCTTGCAGCTTCCTCAGGTTCACTCAGACCAATTTGGTTGCTATTCTCAGCGTGGTGAAAATCACGTAGCAAATGCAACCCACTGCATTTAGGAACGTGGACAAAGGTGAAGATGACCTGATGGAGCTCAAACCCAGCATCAGAATCAGGAAGAAATGTGATTTTTAGTGACTTTGAGTGTTTTAACTATTGATCTACTAGGATTTTCTGGTACAAAATAATAGTTTAGTTGATTACAACGCAAATTGCATGAGATCCAGAACATGCATTACCGGCTCCACTGTTGCGATGAAAGGGGCTCGATCTACTAAACTATCTTGGTTCCTACCGTCACCTATAATCATGACCAAAATGGGTTTTCTCAGAATTGTGGCAGGAGTCTCCCTTAAAGATAGGTAGGATGAGAAGCTCAGCTATCCGGACTCGGGAGTAGAGCCACTGCTCCTTTGCGGGGAACCAGGAGCCAGTTGAGGTTGTTCAGGCATCGTTCGGGTAACGATTCCACCTGGACAACTCCCAAGGTATTTGTTCCTGGCACGTCCAACGGGGAGGAGACCGAGACTGCGAGTCAGACCAAGGACGAGGTGGAGCGATTATATCTCCTCACGAACCCCGAACCCTAACCCAGTACAACGCAATTTGCATAAGATCCAGAACACGCAATAACGGACATCCGGTATTCGGTTTGCTCCACCGTTGTGATGAAAGAGGTTTGATCTACCGGTCTATCTTGGTTCCTACCCTCACTTATGGGGCCAATTCCAATTCCTATCTTAACCCTCAAGCTCAACCATTAATCTTAACTGGCCTCAAAACCAAGTGTTGAGGGTTATTTTGTCACTCAGAAATGGGACACCCCTTAAATGCAGATACGTCTTCAGACTGCGGGGGGCAGAATAACGCTAAAGCTGTGTCAAGTTTGTCAACTCCAAAAAAGAAGAAGAAGAAGAACACATTTACGGCAGGATTATTTATTACGATCCGTTTGTCAGTCAAGTTATTAGGTTGTCAGTTAGTTATAAGATGATACTCATACAAATACCACAACCACGGACATATTCAGCTGACAGTTACCACACACCACGGCTTATTGAAAAGTAAACCATAGCAAACCATCGATTGTCCGCACCAGCTGACTATTGACAAAAGATCGTAAAATAAAGATAAATGTTACGCAACAATGATGTCAGTAATCAATAATATGGGCCTAAACTAAGATAATACAATGGTTTTCATCATTTTTATATCTCTATTAACAAAGAAAATACTTCATTTGTAGCGTACTCGTTTCGCTACTTTTGGCGCCATCTTTGTTGTACGAAAACATGCAATGCATTCTGGGTAGCCCTTGCGCCCAAGGGTGATCAAGGGGTTCGAGCTACCGGTCTATCTTGGTTCCTACCCTCACTTATGGTCATGACCGAATTGGGTTTTCTCAGAAGTGTGGCTGGAGTCTCCCTTAGAGATAGACCAAGAAGCTTAGCCATCCAGGAGGGACTCAGTACAGAGCTGCTGCTCTTCAGCGTGGAACCAGGAGCCATTTGAGGTGGTTCTTGCACCTGGTAATGATTCCAGCTGGACCTGGCCTCCATATGCATGTGTTCCAGGCATGTCCAGCTGGGAGGAGACCAAGACTGAGGGGCAAACCAAGGACTAGGTGGAGTGATTATATCACCTCACTGGCCTGGGAGAACCTGGGGATCCCCCCCAAAGCCAGAACTAGATGACGTGGTCAGGGAAAGAGGAGTCTGAGGCCTCCTGGTAGAGCTGATACCTCTGCAACACGACCTCAGATCAGCAGTTGAAAAAGTAATGATGATAATGTCTTGATGATGTGAGCTTTAGACATCTGAGTGGGTGAGAAATGTCCAGAAAAAGGAAGATGAAGGAGTTCAGATTAGACTTAAAGAAGTTACTAAACAGTGGAGTTCATGGTAGAAAGACTCCCTCTCTCTCTCTCTCCAGCTTATATAAAAAAAAAAAAATTAAGAACAGATTCTGATTAAATTTTCTGGCGACGTAGATTACGGCCGGAGAAAGAAATGATTAGATATTGGTGGTCTTGGCAGACGTTTGAAGCTCTCCCGAGTGCTTTTCCTCTATTTTTATAGTTTCATTCTCAGCATTTTAAGAACACAGCTGTCACCTTTGTTGTGTTTGGTTACCACGGTTACAGGTGCTGCTGTCGTCTGCAGTTCTTACCGGGGGGCTGGGGGGCCGGGGGGGGCTTTACTTTTTTGTGTCCAAAACGATAGCGATATCAGTGTTTAGATTATTTTGATATCGAACATCAGTCCAATACAGTCTTCTCTTAAACGATCTCAGTTTATGAAGTGGTTTGTTCTTAACTCAGAGATGTCAAACTTAAATGACCTGGGGGCCATCGAGCATCTCGTCTTAGCCTTAGAGAGTGGTCATTAGCATGTGGGCAATAATGTCCTTTAAATGATCACACGTTTAGGCTGTTTTTTTAATGTTAAAACCCGTTTTTCATCATAACCTATAGGCAATCACCAACTTTATAAACACACCTGAGCAAAAAGTTAAAAAAAAATCTTAAAAAATTGAATATGTGAAATTTCGGAATACGTAAAAAGTTCTTGGCTCCAATTCATAAACAAAAACTATCTATTATTGTCTATTTGTATGACTTTTGCACACTCCCGTATACAACGCATCAGAACTTTGACTCAAGACGACGAAAAATAAACATATACCCCCCCAGGACGTCCATATAAGGGCGCACCGTGAGCGCTAAGGGTTAAAGGGAAAGGAGGTCGCAGGCCATGTTTTCATTATAATTGGATATTAAGAAGTGGACCACATATATACGATTAGGGGGCCAGTTTAAAACCTCTGCCTTAACACCTAGCCACATGCTCTAACAGTATAAAAATTATTCTGTTTTGAAAGACGAGGTTAGTTACATTCAAGTGTTGTTACTGCTTTTTATTCTCACTGATGTAGTCATGTGATATTTAGATTTGACAGATTATATCAAATTTTGTGTTTTTCCATTATCCAATCTCGTAGTTTTTGACCGGTATACCGATACAGAGGGTTGTTTTGGGTCATCCCAAGTCGTCTCCACTCTCCAGACACAGAGTTGGTCCCATGCAGGTTTCAACAAGTCAACTTTAAGACTTTTTAAGACTTTTTTAAGACGATAATGAATACAATTGAAGACGCATTTCAAATCCATACTGGCAAAAAAAGTAGAAAAGACATGAAGTAGAATTGGAGCCACAAATCGTTGAATCGTTCGGCTTAGCTGTGGGCTTTCATTAAGTTTTCTCCGCTGCTATGCTAAGCTAAGCTGTAACACACCGCGGCGCGTGCACACTACACTAGCTAGTGGTGCTCGATAAATTCTTAGTGTTTCTGTGTTGTAGTTGTTATCGCATCCTCAAAAACAAACATTTCAAAGCCAGACTGAAGTTTATGCATGCTTTAAATAAAAGTATAGATTTTTACGTACACGGTAAAGTACACGACTCCTCGTTTGTCGTAATTGTTTCACGTACGCCGCGTTTGCAAAGAGCGAGGGTGCATCCAGGACTGTAAGAGCATTTTTGGCAGTTACACTCTGCACCAATATGAATTATATACATGATACATCTGCTATGACGGCCGGAGCTGCACTGCTTTTGCAAATTAGGTTTAAAAAAAAAACAAAAAAAAAAACAGCTATGATGAAGTAATAACCCACGAGGAGGAGGAGGAGAGCTGCGTCGTGATTAATGCTAACAGTAAAAGGTTAAGTCACGGATATTAATTTCAAAACTTCATGTCGGCCTCGCGCAATTAATCGCCCGTTGCTACGCGACGAGCGCTCGTGAGACAGAAAACACGTGTGTGTACATCTAAAGAAGTCAAGTCATGGAAAAATCTCTCATCCAACAGCAACATGGGGCTCAAACACAAATGTTGCATAAAATGGCTCTAATGTGTGTGTGTGTGTGTGTGTGTGTGTGTGTGTGTGTGTGTGTGTGTGTGTGTGTGTGTGTGTGTTTACAGTGCACACATGATGATGATGATGATGATGATGATGAGACTAATGGTGAACACGTGTGGTGTTTTTTGATCACATGTTTCCACTGACCCAAAGGTGTAGGAATGTAATATTAACCCAAAAATACTGGAGCATGAAAACAGACACATGTGCTGCCCGTCATGAAACATCGGCCGGTGCTGCTGTGACAGACGCTCGGGTAATCGGCCGTGACCGCGCTGCCTCTCCCTCTCTACGTACACTTTATTTTACCTGTGTAGTTTTATATTTCCATCATTTTAGTCATCAGTGTTTGTTCCAACACAAATACATGATCACTGTTATTAACTTTCATTTGATCTAATCCCTCAATTAAAGGCAAGAAAAAGACCCAAAATATCTTTAAAAAATAAAAAATAATACTTGTTTGAACACAGGTAGACCAGTATTAGACAACACCGAAATGATACCTAGCCTTAGAATCAATAATCTGTTGTGACTACGTCATTTAAACTAATTATTAGACGTCAAAAGCCTCGTCACGTATCGCAGTTTCTATGAGCCGCCATGTTGGCAGGCAAAGATTCTGTACTTGGGTTAGGGTTAGGGTTAGGGTGGCTGTATGGTAATATTTTCTTGTAAAGGACAATAACACTTCATTTAATCTAATCTCTCTCTCCATTAAAGGCAAAAAAAGCACCCAAAAATATCTTTAAAAAGTAAAAAATAAACGTTATCGGCTCAGGCACTGTTTTACGGAGTCCCCGAAGTGACATGAGAAAAAAAAAAATGAAGAAAAAAAAAAAATTAAATCTCGAGTTTCAAATTCGAGATCTCGAGTTTCCCAAAAATTATGAAAAAAAAAACATTTTCAATTTTTTTTTTTTTTTTTGGAAAGTCGAAATATAACTTATTTTTACCAGTATTGGACAAAACCTAAATGATATCCAGCGTTAGAATCAATAATCTGTTGTGACTCTGTCATTTAGACCAATTGTTAGACATCACGTAGCGCGGTTTCATGAGCCGCCATGTTGGCAGGAAAAATAAACAGGACCGGTGCTGGATTCAACCTCATTCAGAGTTCATATATTGCAAAAACTTGACGGACTGAATATATACCCAAACCCCAGATTTACAGGACGTTATTCCAGCACTACAGTATCCTGACATTCCCGGATTAACTTCCCTTCATCTTAATCCAAAGAGTCACTTTAAGTTTACCAGAGATCTGTTGTTGTTGTTTTTTGACAAACATTCAACTCTGGAGCATCAGTGCCACGTTAGCATAATGTAGCATAGCGTTAGCATTAGCAAAGGGCAGCGTAATGTAAGGAACTGCTGCGGTCACTGTGTTGCTCTTGGTAAATCTAGTCCGAGTCCGTGATTTGCCAAGATTTAACCACAGAATCTGTCGCTCTGTCGTTCACCGTGAGCACGTTTAAATATCAGTGATTCACCTCCACAGTCTCTCTGGATCTGTAGGGATGTTGTTTAGGCACAACAATAATCCACTATCCTCTCTTTTATGATGAAAACAGCCGGTGAAGAGACAATTTGTCTTCACATATCGCCTGATTTGTGTGTTGCTCAGTATATGGAGGTGAGCGGCGTTGTTTCCTGCCAGAGGACGTTACCTCAGATATCAGAGCTCTATACTTGTACTTAAAGTTAATCATTCATTTACCACCAGTACCAGACAAAATACCCAGCCTTAGTAACAACAGTTTGTGTGACTTTGTCTTTTAGAGGTCCGACGAGAGTCAATAATCAGAATCAGATTCACAAACATGTTATTAATCATTTATCCCCGGCGGGAAAATTGGGTTTTTGTTGCAGCTCCTCCAACTAAGAATAGAAAAATAATATAACTATATAAGGGTTAGGTAATAATAATTAAAAAAAAAGAGAAATATGCGTAGACAGTGTGTACAACAGCTCAGATGGGACATAGTTTTAATTACTATAGATAAGAATGTTAAATTAACAATAAAAGGACTTAAAATAAACTATTATTAAACTATCACACCACCAACAGACTGGACTGTTGATGTCTACATGTTTGAAAACATGCAGAAACCTCATGATTATTAATCCTCCAAATAAAAGAAAAGTAAAAAGTGTAAAGAATTATAAACTGTAGAGACACAGTTCAGGTGTGTGTGTGTGTGTGTGCGTGTGACAGTTAAGAGTGGCTGAGATTGTGAGATTGTGACGTTTGACGCGAACGTTAAACTAAAAACTCTTTTTAACGCGTCCGTGCCAGATTCCGTGATTGGCTCGTGGATATTTGCCCGACTCCAGTCAAAGCCTGGATTGTAAAACTGCCGTCCTGCAATTACTCCACATAAACGAAAACACCTGTGAGGTGGTTTGAACAGTCGGGGTTTTTTTTTGTTTTTAAACTTGTGCAACATTTTGAGGTAGATCTGCCGTAAATAACCCCGAATGTTGTGTAATGTCAGCTGGGACTGGATCCAGCTTCCCCCTCCAAAGACTCTCAGATGATAACAAGTACGAATAGATTGATGAATGTACAGACAATTATTCTATAAAGAATACAGAGATGTGAGCGGTGTCCGCTGATGCCTGGATTTAACGTTTTTATGTGTACGCGGTAAATTTGTTTAACTGAAACACCAAGTGTCGTCCAATCAAAACACTTCAAAACACAAATATACCAACAGACACAGTATTTATCTTATCCTCCATTGCTAATAATACTCTTATTTATTTATTTACTTAGTTTTTTGACTGATTTACTTATCTATTTCACGTTATCTGTTATTTTTTTTACCTCATTTCACCTCCAGTTTTTAGTATATTACTACGTAGTGTTTTCCCTCACGGCTGTTTGTGAGTTCCTCACTTCCTTCTCTTCCCTGTTGTTTTACGACATAACAGCAGCAGCCATATACATTTATATATATATATATATATATATCAATAAAGTTTGATTGATTTTTCCTCGATGGTAATGAGCATCTCGTCGGTTCAACAAAACAAAAACACACTATTCCACCATGACGGCAACATGAGCAGAATTTCAAAATAAAAGTGCTTCTTAGTAGGGGTGGGGGGAAAATTCGATTCACATAGGAAACGCGATTCTAATCATCCATGATTCTGAATCGATTCATAAACTTCAAAAAAAAAATTTTTTTTTATTTTTTTAATTTCTATTTTGAAAAACCACACAAAACACCTGTTTGTGTTATTTGTTTATTTCTGTAACTTCTGGGAGAAAAAGGCAGCTAGCCTAAGCTTTTATTTATGCAAGTTATCTTTTTGTACAGTAAGTAAGTTTTTATTTGTTATGAATGAATCAATGTTAACTTTTGTCTTAAGTTTAGCCTTTGTGTGATCACATTATCACATTATCTTATACAAACTGTATTGTTTTGATGCCATAATTTGCCTTAACACACTATGCATTGTATACATTTTTGAATCGAAAATCGTATGAATCGAATCGTGTCCCTAAGAATCGGAATCGGAATTGAATCGAATCGTGAGCCACCCAAAGATTTTCATCCCTACTTCCAGAGGCGATTCTAGAGTCTGTAGGGGCCCTAAGCAAAAATTCCCAGGGGGCCCTTCCTTCCAACCAGTGTTCATCACCATTATGTTATAAATAATCTGACACCAACGAAAAATGTATGAGTTCAAAATATATTTTTTTTCTAAATGAATAAAAAAACCTTGTAATTAAAAAGTATGTGAAAATATAAATGTAAAGAACAATAAAATACTGTAAATAGCTTTTAAAAAAACTATATAAACTAAGTAAGAAAATACATTACACTGTAAAGAACCCACATTATACAACAATATAAATATAAAGAACAATAAAATACTGTAAATAACTGAAAAAAACATATATAAATGGAGTAAAAAAGATATGCATTACACTGTAAATAATCCTCTTCATTTTCCAACTTGCAGAATGATAACTTCACACAGGTTAAAGTGAGGTGGGGCCCCTTTAGGGGGGGTTTCCTACTGAGATGTCATTGCAAATCGCCCATTGTTTTTTAAGGTGGACGGGGAGGCGGCTGTTCACTGCACATTTCAGTAAAAACAGCCCTCAGGCTCCGAGTGACGGGGGGCCCTCTATCGGCTCGGGGCCCCAAGCAGTTGCCTGCCTTGCCTGTTCAATAGCTGCGCCCCTGCCTACTTCTTAGCATATGGAACGATACGAAGATTGCAAAATGAGTCAAAACCTAAATGGTAGAAGAGGTCGTGGGCCAGTTTTCATGAAACCTGAGAGGAAAGTTGAGTGGAGGATTCCTGAGTTTGGGTCTTTAAATGTGCTGATTGGTGGTCAAACAGCATCACTGACTGAGGTGATTTCCACACAGAGGACGACTCGCTGCAGTAAACTTTACGAATACCGGGGGCTGACAGTGAAAGTGGTAGCACGCAAACAGAGAACGGACTCCTAATCAAACGCAGACGTCGACTGTGATTCAGCGAGGTTTTCCCTCGTACGAGAGGAATGAAGGCTTTGTTTTTATGCACAAATCAAATTTGTATGCCGAGTTACTGGGTAAGACGTTCCACATGGAAGCAAAAGGAAAGGTGCCTCCCCACCCCCACCACCCCCGCCGCCTCCTCCTCCTCCAACCAACAGGTGCCTTATAAATCCAACTGGAACATACCAAAGAAGACCCGCCACCACCTTCCCCCATAACACCCGCCTCACAAACACATCTGGACACAGAAGCAGTTTCACTGAGTGTGATGGAGCTCAGAGGGTTTGAGGGTTTGCTGGGGATTGTTGTGGAAGTCTTTAGCAAATGTATGTTGTGTTTCCATCATTGTCCAAGGTTCTGTTTGGAGCGCTAAATCGCTGCGTTTCCATTCAGAACAGTACCTTTACTCAGGTAGGCGGGGCTGTGGGCTGTGTGCGCGACGACCACGTTAACGTAACGTCGTACCAATGCAACGACAAAAGAACAGCGCGTCGAATGGGACACAGCAGACCACAAAGGAGGACGCTCCAGCAGCTCAAGACGTCAAACTTTGTATGAGAAAACACTGCGAGTGATCACCTCGACTTTTCCGGGATATTTACACCGATCACAAGGGATCACCTGACTTATATGGGCGGAGCCACCTTAACCATACTGTACCATTTTACTCTGAACAATTATATAAAACACACCTGAGCAAAAAGTACTCAAAGTATTAAAGGCGCCATATGTAAGAATGTGGCCAAAAACGGTTACTACATTCAAATTCAAAATATTATAATTCTGACGTAACTGGCAACCCGTGGTTGCTCGGCAGCTGAGACTCTACTGACTGCAATGATTGGTAGACGGCGGTAGGTGGCGCCACATGACGCCAAAACATGATTTCAAAACATAAACATGATTTGCAGTCTGCAAAATATTTTTTTAATGTGAATATTTTGTTTGCATTTATTACATAATGCACCTTTAACTCAGCTTGAGATGTTGGCTTTCAACCCTAACCCTAACCCTTTTTTAATTTTGTATTTTTCATGTCTTTGACCAACCGTGTTGTCTTTAAAGTCCTTTAAAAATAAAGTTGGATTGGATTGGAATCGTACGTGAGTTGACCATGATTTTTGTGTTTTTATGCATTTTCTAGTAAACGGGAATTTCATTTACTGGCATCAATTTGCAATTTTTTTACGGTAAAACCATTGTTTTAAGCAAGAATGCGTGTCGTAAGTAACAAGGAGAGCTGTCACCCGGTTTATAAGAGAATCTTCTGCTGTTTTATCGTAAACAAATGCCATATGGAGAAAGAATAATGATCCAAACACTTAAACGCTCACATCTGCTTCTTTACCCACTATAATGTGACAGGCGAATAAAAATCCGGACTTTATTTACTGCCAGTTCACTGTGTCAGTGCCTGTGGACGTCGGCGCTGACGTCTGAGTTCTGTACGCTCGGCGCTCGCTGCAGGCACATTCTATCATTCTATATCACACGTAATGGAGAGAACAGAGCGTGGGATCAGGTATGCGAGTGTGGAAACTCTCTTTACAAGTGTGCTTAAAGCACTGAAGAAGGAAAAAAACACCTTCAACAAGATCAGGGAGAGAACTCACCAGGCCTCCACCAGGACTTAAACCAGGACTTAAACCAGGACTTAAACCAGGACTTAAACCAGGACTTAAACCAGGATTCAGGAGTCTTTTTCTTTTCTGGAAAAAAGCAGCTAGTTGAATAGCGCATTCCCCTCCTCGCCTGAGGGTGGCGCTGCATCAAGAATTACTGTTGTTTTAATGCAGGACAACTGATATCGTTCTACACGCGTGCATGTTTTGCTTGCGTTTACCCACAATGCCCTGCGTTGTCGTCCGCTTCCTGTATTTGGTTCACTCGAACCCTTCGATGATATCGCATGATAGATAGTTCAAAGAATTTCAAAATAAAAGCGTATGTGTTGATATGCAACAATGTGTCGCTCACAATAACAATGTATTCATAAGGCAAAATGAATATATTACTAAAAAATCAAACTCAAGGGCCCAGTTTGGTCCACAGGCCGCGAGTTTGAGATCTCTGACTTAAACACTTTTACAAACCAGCACCTGAAATATTTACATTTTAAATCCACTGGATTAAGAAGAACTGTCTTACCTTCTTATAGCTAATATCGTGTTATATAAACATCACAAAAGTCATCCTGATCTTTAAAAAGTGTCACTGAAACGAAACACATCTGAACTTGTTCAATGGGACCGAACCATGTGACGTTTAAGTTGCCGCCACATCCGTAATCTGGATCAGATTTGAATGAAACTGAGTCTGAAGGTAGATAATCTGATTCTCCAAACATTGGAACATTCATCAGTGAGTAGATTCTTAATGGAAACACACTTGGGCGATCACCGACTCATCATAAACAAATTCAGATTGACTTCAGAAAGTGTGGACAGGAAGTTGCAAACAGAACAAACAACTTACAGATAAACAGAAACTTAGAAGACAACAGAACCTGCTTTGATGGAGGAGGTTCTGAAACACTTACTGAAGCGACGCTGGATCAAAATATTGACAAACATGTAAACCTATGTAGACATTTACTTAAAAGTGAAGTCTGAATCAGCACGACAGAGACAAAGATGAGCTCATTCAACTGAAATGTCACTCAACGCCAAACTATTTGTCACAGAGACAAACTCCCTCACTCTCTCTCTCACACACACATTCTCACACACACACACACACTCTCTGACACACACACACGTTCCTTTGCGAGTTTTCTGCATGTGTCAGGACCAAAGAGGACGAGGAGGAAGGTTGGTAAGGATTAGTCAGTCATCCTGTTAAAATTCCTGCTGTCCAGGTGGAGATCTATAAAGTGCAACACACACACACACTGAACCAAGCTTTATCCCGACTTTCCAGGACCAATTCCCTTCAAATTCAACGACAGAACGTGCTGACACAGCTTATCATGGGAGTTTGTAAGAGCTCGTCTTCGTCCATGATGGATCTTGGGTCTTTGTGATTTCCCAGGGAAGTGTCCCGTGAACCATGTATGGGTCCTGACCCAGTGTTTGGGAACCACTATGTAGCCTTCAGTTAGCATCAAATCTCATGGTGGTCATCTAATTTTCTGCCAATTTTAAGGAAGAAGGAATAATGAAAGTTGGGTAAAAGCGGACCTAGACCGGAAGTTCCAATTAACGCTGTTTTTTAGTGTGTATCTGCGTCATTACCTTGTTTACGAAGCACTGAAGGTTCTAAACAAACAGTTCAGCCACTGCTGAGAACGCTGTGTTTTATTGTAATCTCACGCTCAGCGAGATCACTGAAAAAACCCGGTCCGGTTACGTAAACACCAGTTCTCCTGAACAACGTCCGTTGTGGCGGTGTTTTCACGAGCGACAGTGTCTTCTGACTCTGGGTCAAAGGTCGTCAAAGGGACTGCGGCGGGGAGTCGTGAAGAAGCTATTTTTAAACACTGTTAAAACAATGTTTTGATAATGAGGAGCAGTGCATCCACCGCTCCAGAGGGGGGAGCTGCGCTTCTGAGAGCGGGTGTGCTGAATATGTCACTTCCGGGTACTGGCCAATCACAAGACAGTTGGGAAGCCTCTACGCTGGCTGGTCAGTGGCCAATCACAACACAGTCTGTCTTCTGGGTGAGAGAGTTGAGTCTCAAATATCGCTGCTGGGGAACAGCGTCAGAAAAGAGGATTTCAATCGGCTCGTTTACAGCAACTAGGAGGTTTTTGAGCATAAAAACAAGTTAATGTATGTAAGTAGACCTCCATAACTAACATATATGTGCAACAGGACCACTCTATGTGAGCTTTAACTCGGTGCTTACTAGCATGCATACAAATAGCATACTAGCCCTTTATTAGTAAATATTAAGCACATATGTAGGAAAAATCTTAATTCATGACGTAATAGAGGTAGAATAAGGTGTTAATATGCGCTCAATGATGACTAATAAAGGGCTAATATGCTACTAATAGCTCAGCAGTTACTGAGGTCTTACTTCACTTTGTGTTAAACTGCGTATTAGACGTGAATATTTAAAAACAACAGTTTAAATTCCACTGGTCCAGTGTGTGCTGATGATATTCACACAGAGACAAAGTGATAAAGGACCATGTGAGAGTGTTGTGAGGGAACTCCCACAGCGAGAGAGAGAGACTGAGTGACTGAGTGAGTGAGTTCTATTTTTCCAAACACCAGCTCTGTTTGACACTGACAACAGCTTCAGTCCACGGTCTATAACAAACACGGAAAAAGAAGACAAAAAAAAAGAAGAATCGCCCTCCGCCCATAAAGTCATCAGTCATCTGTGAAAACAAAAAAACCCCCAAAGAGAGAGAGGACACACAAGCAAAACACTCGGGGCTGGAAACACGCTCGATAAATCAAACGCTGTCTAATTACGCAAATTAGCCACGTCAGGACTGAGCCTCTCTCTTAAATAGTGTTTATCACATGGACATTGGACAGTTTTATATTTGTTTTGGCTCAGACGGACACACCCACCCAACAACCTCCTCCTCCCCCCGTCTTTCCTTCCCCCCTCTGTTCCTCTTTATCGCTCGTCTTCTTCGCTCTTATCAATCCCTTCAGGAAAAAGCCTTAATTACTTTCCTGGGATACAAACAACAACGAACACGTGCACACATGTTCTCTGACGGTTGTCAGACGGTAAGTAAACAGCACAAATACTTATATAATACGTAATATCTGTACTTTATTTTGTTTATTTATATTTCTAGCAACTTTTAAGTTTACTCCACCACTACTAGCTAGCTTTTACTAGCTTCTACTAGCTAGCTTTTCTAGTCTTGATGAGCTGCTTTACACTCTTAGAAATAAGGTTCCCAAAAGGGTTCTTCTAGTAGGGCTGAGGTTCTGCCTGGAACCATTTGCTTCTGAAGTGCCCTTTCCCGAAGAAAGGGTTTTTCAAGGGTTCTTGGTAACACTAATGGTTCCTCTAAGAACCATTTTGATCCAGAGAACCCTTTAAAACCCCTTTCCTGAATAAAGGCTTTTAAAAGGGTTCTTGGTGGAATCCTCCAAAAGGGTTCCAGGTGGAGCCAAAAATGGTTCTCCTATGAGGACAAGCCAAAGAACCTTATATGGTTCTACTTTGCACTTTTATTTCTAAGAGTGTACACTCATTCACCCATTCACACTCTGCAACATGGGCTTAAGTGTCCAGGAATTGAACCGACAACCTTCCAGTTGAAAGGCAACTCCACCACTGAGCCATTTTGAAAACGTCCAAAATAAAGTATAAAACAAACTGCGATTGTTTAAAAACCGTAATATGAATCAAAAACGTTGACTTAGGTTAGAAAAGTCCCAAGTCTTGTGATCCGTTTAAAGTCTCAACCGCGTCTTTACGTTAAAGTACGACGAAACCGTGAGGCTCCAACTTGAGCTGGGTTGTGATCATTTTTTCGGCCGTTTCCCATTCACGCGTATGGGGAAATGTGTTGCCGTTTTTTTTGCAATTTTGGTCGATATGGTTACTCGAAACCAAGTCCACGTTAGCATCTCCCGCTAACCTAAAGCTGCTGCGACTAATAGTAAACTGGCGTGGAAACATTTCGCGTTCCTTTATGAGTTTTGTCAACATCGTCCACATTTAGTACATTTGGAACGGTTCGTTTTGGGACAGTTTTTGGCAACCTTCTCTTGGGGTACTAGAGTAAAAATGGTACGGTCCGGTCCACCCATGACAACGCCCTCAGTCTATTCTCATCGCGTCTATATTCCCGTCTTCTTGACGTCTTGTTGAGACAAACCGAGCACAGGAACGACGTCGAAGACGACCAAGTGTAAAGGTACTGTTCGCAAGTCGAAACGCACGCCTGAACCAGCGCTTAACCAGTCCAAACTGTACCGTACCATGCTGGAAAGACGACATTAGACTCCTAGACGGTGCATTTACTGCCTCTCTGGTCAAAACTGGTGAAAATAGATGAATTTTTATTGTGAAATGTGAGGGTGTGATAAAAAATGTGTCAATGAATTATTGTCAATTTCATTCCACTTATGTTGCATCACTGTTGACGTGAAGGTCAGACAGAGGGACTGTAGGGATTAAATGTGTGTGTGTGTATGTGTATGTGTGTGTGTGTGTGTGTGTGTGTGTGTGTGAGCATGCACACGTTTTAAGGCTCTCACCACATCTGCGTCACAGCTCTCTCTCTCTCTCTCTCTTTTTACTCGCTTATTTAATCTGGAAATGCTGGCAGCACCCAGAGGTGCTTTTTCTGACTTGGTGAAGCAGGCTGGCACTTTAACCGTGCAATAAAATGACCTCACACACACACACACACACACACACACACACATAGAGTCTGACACACATGTAGCTGGCACCAGAGGTTCTGGACCCCCCCCCACACACACACACACACCTCTCTTGGTGTAATTGTGTTTGCCTGGGACCTGCAGTGCTTTCTGAGCAGCATCTGCAGACGAGTAATCACAGTGGAGTTTGGCTGATGAGAGACGTGTGTGTGTGTGTGTGTGTGGAGCGACGCTGCTCTGTGACGCCTGCAGCTTCTTAAAAACGCCCGCTGAACCGCGGCCAGCGGCGGCTGGATTCCATCGCCGTCCCATCAGCTCCCCGCTGTGTTTGTGAGATTACATCAGGACGACGACCACACACACACACGCACGCAGGCATGCGTATTTTAGGAAAATAGGACGTATGGAAAACGTGTCCTGTATGTCACACATCTCCATGGATCTGTGGCAAAACAGTGTGTACAACTTTATTAGCTGAACATTCTTCACTTCTCAGTGTGTTGGGGAAACTATGTAAGCCTTTTGTAGGGTCACTTTCTCACAAAACATACCATAAAATATTATAATTATGATGATTTAAAGAAGACTAAATGTATTTCAAAAAGTCAAATACGCTCACCAGGGTGCCACCGTTGGAGTCCGTCACCACAGATAACCACCTTCCTGTGTTTTCAAGCACATTTTGTCTCGCTAAGTTAAATATCTTGAACGTCTGTAGATTTCAATTAAATTAAATCATTTTAATCTACTTACAACAAAACTACTACACGTTTATAATATCTACTTAAAGTTCAAAAAATCTACTTAAAGTTCCAAAATCTATATATAGCTACAAAATCTACTTATAAAATCTACTTAATGGTTTAAAATGTACTTAATGTTCCAAAATCTACTTATGAATTCTACTTAAAGTTCCAAAATCTATATATAGCTACAAAATCATCTTATAAAATCTACTTAATCTTCCAAAATCTACTTATAATTCCAAAATTTACTTAAAATCTACTTGTGAATTCTAGTTAAAGTTGCAAAATCTACTTATAAATTGTACTTAGTTCCAAAATCTACTTCCAAAATCTACTTATAATTCCAAAATTTATTTAAAATCTACTTATGAATTCTGAAAAAATTGCAAACTCTACTTCTAAAATCTACTTATAATTCCAAAATTAACTTAAAGTTCCAAAATCTACTTCTAAAATCTTCTTATCGTCCCAAAATCTATTTATAATTCCAAAATGTCAATTCATTTATAATCTACTGAGCTGGAGAATGGCAGACATTTAAATACAGGGCTGTTGAGACGACAAACTAGCATAACGTATGCCGTAAAAGTCACATTTTGTATTGATGTTTTGTGTCGTCACGGTGCCGACCTGAAACACCATGTTCTGCAGTGTCAATGCGGCCGTTTTCGTTTTCATTTTTTCCGTACTATCAAAACGATCTCAGAGACGGTATTTCAAAGATGGACGGTGTGTTGTAGCTTTAAATACGAGTTTCCTGGAAACTCGTCGTCCAGCTCCATCGCCAGCTCCTGATTACAGACACTGTAGATCTGCAGCGATAAGAAGTAAAAATATGTCCCTGAAGAACCCGTTTCCTTCATCGCCCTCGCAGATCTCTAATATCTACCTCCAGCGTGAAACAGGCTCCTCCGTGTGCGCTAAGTGATGATGAGACGTCGTCGATGCCGGGCCTGTACCACGCTAGTAAACCCCCCCCCCCCCCGTCAGATTAGTGTCACCACTGGCCTTTTAACCTCGGGCTCTACCTGTCATCGATGGCATCGGCTCGGCGGATTCTTATCAGTCAGCTGCGACGCTAAAGACGCTGAAATATGACAGATAACGCCAGAACGCTCACGAGCGTGTTTTCATAGGCTGCACGAACGACTGACACGGGATTAGGAAAGATTATAGGTCTGTGCGAGGTCAACTGTGTGATCACACACGCTATCACGCTATCATGCTATCACTTCTTTGCTTTAGCATGCTAATAATGTAGCTCTGTCCGTCTTACGGTCGTCTTAAAGTTAAAGTGGGTCACACTTTAAGACAAGTGCAGGAAGTTAAAGTGATGGGAAGTCCCTGTTCTGTTTATTATTCACAGACACATTCTGTCATCTCAATATCAGCTGGAAAGACTCGGAGGAAGATATTCAAGGAACTGCTGACAACAGAAGGTGAAACCCCTGTTTGATATTAGCGTCGCTCTGCATCAGTGGAGTCTGAAGCAGGTGACTGAAGAGATGATGTTTGATGATGAACAGGACTGATATTAAAAAAAGAGCTGCTCATAATGACGCTGCAGATGAAGTCAAAGTAGATCACGGTGTGTTTTTCCACGACACAGTTACAGCTCGACTCTTGTGTTTTTGCTCTTCCATCAGTGATAGAACCTGGTACCTGGTGTGTTTTTAGTATCTGCTCTGACGAGGTGAACAAGTGAACTGAGCCTATGCTAAAACGTGACGTCAACACTAATTGTCGTCACTGTCATGAGCGCAACGTCCGACACAAGAATCACAGCCAACAATGTTGAACTATAAATCAGTTAAAAGGACTTAAAAATCTACTTAAAGTTCCAAAATCTACTTAAAGTTCCAAAATTTACTTAAAGTTCCAAAATTTACTTATAGTTCCAAAATCTACTTAAAGTTCCAAAATCTACTTATAAATTCTACTTAAAATTCCAAAAATCTACTTATAGTTCCAAAATCTACTTATTGATTTCACTTGAGGTTCCAAAATCTACTTATAGTTCCAAAATATACTTATAGATTCTACTTAAAGTTCTAAAATATACTTAAAGATTCGACTTAAAGTTCCAAAATCTACTCAAAGTTCCAAAATATACTTATAGTTCCAAAATCTACTTAAAGTTCCAAAATCTACTTAAAGTTCCAAAATCTACTTAAAGTTCCAAAATTTACTTAAAGTTCCAAAATTTACTTATAGTTCCAAAATCTACTTAAAGTTCCAAAATCTACTTATAAATTCTACTTAAAATTCCAAAATCTACTTATAGTTCCAAAATCTACTTATTGATTTCACTTGAGGTTCCAAAATCTACTTATAGTTCCAAAATATACTTATAAATTCTACTTAAAGTTCTAAAATATACTTAAAGATTCGACTTAAAGTTCCAAATTCTAATTATAGTTCCAAAATCTACTCAAAGTTCCAAAATATACTTATAGTTCCAAAATCTACTTAAAGTTCCAAAATCTACTTAAAGTTCCAAAATCTACTTAAAGTTCCAAAATCTACTTAAAGTTCCAAAATGTACTTATAGTTCCAAAATCTACTTAAAGTTCCAAAATCTACTTTAAGTTCCAAAATTTACTTATAGTTCAAAAATCTACTTAGAATTCCAAAATCTACTTATAAATTCTACTTAAAGTTCCAAAATCTACTTATAAATTCTACTTAAAATTCCAAAATCTACTTATTGATTTCACTTGAGGTTCCAAAATCTACTTATAGCTCCAAAATCTACTTATTAACTCTACTTATAGGTCCAAAATATACTTAAAGATTCTACTTAAAGTTCCAAATTCTACTTATAGTTCCAAAATCTACTTAAAGTTCCAAAATATACTTATAGTTCCAAAATCTACATAAAGTTCCAAAATGTACTTAAAGTTCCAAAATGTACTTATAGTTCCAAAATCTACTTAAAGTTCCAAAATCTACTTTAAGTTCCAAAATATACTTATAGTTCTAAAATCTACTTAGTATTCCAAAATCTACTTATAAATTCTACTTAAAATTCCAAAATCTACTTATAGTTCCAAAATCTACTTAAAGTTCCAAAATCTACTTATAGATTCTACTTATAGTTCCAATATATACTTATCAACTCTACATATAGTTCCAAAATATATTTATAGTTCCATATCTACTTATAGATTCTACTTAAAGTTCCAAATTCTACTTCGAAATTCTATTTCTATTCTAATTCTAAAATCTGCAAAAATCTCCGTACAGTCTAGTTTTGTTCCATTACTCAATTATAAAAACACAGTATTTTAAGTTTGATTCACTGACATTTCTAAATGAAACCAGGCTTCTTTATCATTTTTTCCCTGATTAATCCTGTACAGATTATAGAGAAACATCAGAATTAGGTCATTTTACACCACAGTGTAAATTTAGCCTCGTTATCATTAAGTTTCTCAACGTGTTTCCTTTTTTTTCAAGTCACAGAATCATCAAAATGATTCTGAAACTGTGTTTTTAGGGTGAGAAAACATACAAAGCACAGACTCCAGAGTACATTTTACACATGGCTTTAAATTTGCACAAATTTGTTGCTTTTGCTGTTGCCAAAATAAAAGAAAGAATCCAGTTGGTTGTTCGTTTTAAGAGACTTAAAACTCTTATTTTGACACACAAAATTAAAACAGCACATTTCTGCATTATAATATAAGTAAATATCAGTATTACAGTGAAAATTAGAGCAGTTGACGGTGTGAGCGTCCCTTCATTTTCTGCATGTGCTCCTTAAATCTTCACTTAAAGCGAACTGCATAGTACTGCTTTAAATCTGAAATCAACTTTTTTAAAGTCTAACTTTTAGTTAGTTCTTGTGCTCAGAAAGAAACAGGGAAACGAGACGTGGGAACACACACACACACACACACACACACACACACACACACACACAGAAAACAGAAATGTCACTGTCAGTGTGAACGTCGCTGCTTTTATACCGGCCCCTAAAATAAGAGCGCCGTGATTGGCCGAATCGCGCTTCTTCCCCGAGTCACCCCCAGCCAATTAGAGAGCAGAACTTCCTGTTCTGCGAAAAGATGTTTCCTGTAGATAGTCGAGTGGTACAGGGTTTGTTTGTGTGTGTGTGTCGTTGTGTGTGTGTGCGTGCGTGTGTGCGTGTGTGTCGTTGGACCAGTGTTCGGATCGGTGGAAGTGCTGACTGTGATAGCGATGTTCGCACAGTGTGTGTGTGTGTGTGTGTGTGTGTGCGCGTGGAGCCAATGTTTTGGTCGGAAAGTAAACAGAGTGGTGACGCATTAAGCACATGTGCCGGAGCACATCTCTGTCCTGTAGTAACCCCCCCCCCATATACCCTGGTTTGTACCGAATGTGAAAGGACATGTGGTGTCCACGCACGTTTTATCAATAATAAAGTACATAGAAAGCATCTTAATAAAACTAATACTTCTAATAATGACGGAACAAACTTTCTTCTTCGTAATAAAAGTCCAAATGAAGTGCTCAATATTCAGCTCAATAGATAGCTGGATAGACAGCCAGGTGGATAGCTAGCTAACTAGATACATAGCTAGCTAATAGCTAGCTAGATAGATTTCAAAGACTTTTGTCCTTTGAAATCAATTTTCAAAATGTAAAGAACATACAGAAAAACAGTTAAAGTTGTCATATGTAACAAACTTTAGTCTTAATAATAAAAGCCCAAATAAAGTACTTAATATCTAGCACAATAGAAAGACAGATAGATAGCCAGGTGGATAGCTAGCTTGATAAATAGCTAGCTACATCTCAAATACTTTCATCCTTTGAAAACAATTTTCTATATGTAAAGGACATACAGAAAAATCAAAATACTGTTAAAGTTGTAATATTATGTGAATAAAGTAGTAATAGTATTAACGTGGAGCATCTTCAGTTTTGTTTCCCAAATAATTAAATACTTTTGTCACATCTTGCGCCACATGAGTGAACTGTTTCTGAAAGGACATGTGTCCATGCACACGTTTTATCAATAAAAAAGTGCATAGAATACATCTTATTAAAAGTAATACTTATAGTAATAATGGAACAAACTCTAGTCTTAATAATAAAAGTCCAAATAAAGTGCTCAATAGCTAGCATGATGGATTGCTAGCTAGACAGACAGACAGATAGATGGCTAGCTAGATAAATAGCTAGCTAGATAGATTTCGAAGACTTTTATCCTTTGACATCAATTTTCTAAATGTAAAGGACATACAGAAAAATCGAAATAGTGTTAAAGTTGTAATATTATGTGAATAAAGTAGTTATAGTAGTTTGGTTTCCCAAATAATGAAATACTTAATCTTTTGTCACATCTTGCGCCACATTAGGGAACTGAATCTGAAAGGACATGTGGTGTCCATGCACATGTTTTATCAATAAAAAAGTACATATAAGACATCTTAATAAAACTAATACTTCTAATAATAATGTAACAAACACTCTTTTTCATAATAAAAGTCCAAATAAAGTTCTCAACATGGAGGGAAACAATAGAGGTTAAATCATACAAGCAGCTGACTACGAAGACTTAGAGTGAGATGCACCATCAAAACACATGAAATAACAAATAAAAATACAAAAACAAATAATTACAGCGTACGATAAATGAGTGAATCTTATATTCCCCCAAAGCTTTTGAGGCCTGAAATGTAGTAACTACCAATCACATAGTACATTTTCCACTGTAAATATAATGAAAGCCAATAATGTAATACATTTTTAACCATAACGTAATACGCTATTACATTATTGGCTGGATGAAGGGTGGAAAACATTATTAAAAGTGTAATAACTGAACACAATAGTTGAACCATATACCTATATCATTATTAAAGGGCCAATTCACCCAAAAAATATAGTTTTTTAACTCATTTCCAGAGATAAATGAGTTCATCAGACAACAACAGAGGAAGCTGGGATTAAAAGAAATGATTAATACAAAAGTATCCCGGAATGACTTGAAATTTACCATCATAATATTCGGCATCGCCCTGAACAAGGATCTGTTGAAAATATTTGCAAACCTCTTAAGAAATAATTTTAATGAATTTTCTAAATTAAGGAAATGATCCATTTGCCCTGATGCACTTTGACAGTGAGCTCTTTCTTCAAAAAAAGTTCCAAAATCAACTCATAATTCCAAAATCTACTTAAAGTTCCAAAATCTACTTATAGTTCCAAAATCTACTTAAAGTTCCAAAATCTACTTAAAGTTCCAAAATTTACTTAAAGTTCCAAAATCAACTCAAAGTTCCAAAATCTACGTATAATTCCAAAATCTACTTAAAGTTCCAAAATTTACTTAAAGTTCCAAAATCTACATATAATTCCAAAATCTACTTAAAGTTCCAAAATCTACTTAAAGTTCGAAAATTTACTTAAAGTTCCAAAATCTACATATAATTCCAAAATCTACTTAAAGTTCCAAAATCTACTTAAAGTTCCAAAATTTACTTAAAGTTCCAAAATCTACTTAAAGTTCCAAAATCAACTCAAAGTTCCAAAATCTACGTATAATTACAAAATCTACTTAAAGTTCCAAAATTTACTTAAAGTTCCAAAATCTACATATAATTCCAAAATCTACTTAAAGTTCCAAAATCTACTTAAAGTTCCAAAATTTACTTAAAGTTCCAAAATCTACATATAATTCCAAAATCTACTTAAAGTTCCAAAATCTACTTAAAGTTCCAAAATTTACTTAAAGTTCCAAAATCTACATATAATTCCAAAATCTACTTAAAGTTCCAAAATGTACTTTTCTATTTTCAAATTCTATTCCAAAAGTGCGACGTCCGACACGAGTCAAAGCCAACAATGTCCAAATGTAGATTTAAGATAAAACGAAAAGTATCTCGGAATGACTTGAAATTTACCATCATAATAGTCGGCATCGCCCTGAACAAGGATCTGTTGAAAATATTTGCAAACCTCTTAAGGAATAATTTTAATGATTTTTTGAAAATCAGGAAATGATCCATTTGCCCCGATGCACTTTGAAAGTGAGCTGACTTTCTTCTCAAAAACAAAAAGTATCTCGGAATGACTTGACAAAACTTCAGAGAAAATAAAAAAAAGCCCTGCACTGCTCTTTACTGTGTCTCTGTCAAGTTTTAGCAGCATGATAATATGATTTTAAGTTTATTCTGTTGTGGGGGGAAAATGGCTTTATGGCATTATCCCTTTACTTAAACCATAACCACAATTCAAATCTTACACCAGTTCCTCAGAAAACGAGTTTCTGCCTCATTAGGACCAGGTTTTGGTCTCCTCGAGGACGACTGGTCCTGACAATATCAGTGTTTATATATCTGCTGTGAGCAATAAGATTGAATCTCCTTTAACTTCTTCTCCTTTTCCCTTCATTCCCACATTACTGGCCCGTTATTACATTTACTGGTTTTTATTACGCTAAGAAGAAGAAGAAGAATTATTACATTATTGCTGGTTATTATATCATTGGCCGCTTTAAAGGCTCTGAGAAGTGATTTAAAAGAAGGCAGGGATGTGATTTGTCTCAGATCAATAGGGGGAAAAAAAAAGAAGGTGTTGAATGTCAAAGGCTTCGCTTTGCTTTCATCACGCACTCGAGACTCCAGACGCACACACACACAAGCATCATCATCATCATCATCATCACAGAAAGTTAAATTTCCTCTTCAAGTATCTGTTTCCAGTCCAAATTTACGACTGTGCTTCGTCCACTAAACTGTAACAGAAGTGTTTTCACCCGTGGATCTGAGCCAGCACGAACCGGGAGATGGGACCATATCATATCTAGCGTTTTCTGGTCAGGTCCCAACTTCCATAACTCCTCGGAGGAAATAGTTTAACAGCGCTGACGTTTCCTCGGGCGCATGAATTTCCTCTGCATGTTTGAGTGTAACATGATCAGCTGTTTCTCTGCAGTGAGTGAGTGAGTGAATGCACCACAGGCAAGAAGACACACTTTATATTCACTGGAATGTAAGAGAATAATGACTACAGACAATTAGTGCTTTTCCATGATACAGCTCCAGCTCCACTGCACTTTTGTTTTTGCTTTTCCATGAGGAATATGTTTTTAGTCCCTGCTCTGTCAAGGTTCAGCTGAGCCGATACTGAAATGTGACGTCAACAGACTGCCGTCCTCTGATTGGTCAGAGAGCGTCATGAGCGCGACGTACGACACAAGAATCAAAGCGAACAATGTTGAACTAATGTGAAATTCTTACTTATAATTCCAGAATCTACTGATAGTTACTACTTTAGACCTCCTAAGACCTGGCGTCCAGTTGCG
Organism: Microchirus variegatus; assembly: GCF_963457635.1. Classification (NCBI taxonomy): domain Eukaryota; kingdom Metazoa; phylum Chordata; class Actinopteri; order Pleuronectiformes; family Soleidae; genus Microchirus; species Microchirus variegatus. The sequence goes on from NC_139805.1 coordinate 35,386,985, forward strand.
TGGACATCACATTTTGGGTTGTCTATACTACTTATAATTCTGAAATCTACTTAAAGTTCCGAAATCTACTTAAAGTTCCGAAATCTACTTAAAGTTCCAAAATCAACTCATAATTCCAAAATCTACTTATAGTTCCAAAATCTACTTAAAGTTCCAAAATCTACTCAAAGTTCCTAAATCTACGTATAATTCCAAAATCTACTTAAAGTTCCAAAATCTACTTATAGTTCCAAAATTTACTTAAAGTTCCAAAATCAACTTAAAGTTCCAAAATCTACTTAAAGTTCCAAAATCTGAGTATAATTCCAAAATCTACTTATAGTTCCCAAATTTACTTAAAGTTCCAAAATCACCTTAAAGTTCCAAAATCTACTTATAATTCCAAAATCTACTTAAAGTTCCAAAATCTACTTATAGTTCCAAAATTTACTTAAAGTTACAAAATCAGCTTAAAGTTCCAAAATCTACTTATAATTCCAAAATCTACTTATAGTTCCAAAATTTACTTAAAGTTCCAAAATCAACTTAAAGTTCTAAAATCTACTTAAAGTTCCAAAATCAACTTAAAGTTCCAAAATCTACTTAAAGTTCCAAAATCTACTTAAAGTTCCAAAATCTACGTATAATTCGAAAATCTACTTAAAGTTCCAAAATCTACTTATAATTCCAAAAGTGCGACAAAGCCAACAATGTCCAAATGTAGATTTAAGTTAAAACGACTTAAATTAATAATAACAAATAATTAATCTCCAACATTTAGCAAAGCGTTCAGTGGTATTTCAGTTGAGTGATTGTTGCTCCGCTCATGCAGGAAATAGTGAACGATTCTGTCAACAAATGTTTTTAATCGACTGATTCTTATGATTCAGTTACAATAAGTCACAAGTTTGTGTGTTTGTGTCGCCATGCTACGATGACTCCGCCCACGTTGAGGAGGTACAATGAACTAATGGAAAACCAGTAGAGCCGAGACGAGCTAGAACTATAAAATGGAAAAACGTGATCAGAGATAAACGACACACTCTGTCATACCAACTAATGGTTAATTATTAAAAAAAAAAGAACTGAATTCTGTGTTGACACATGGTCAGATTTGATCATTACGTGACGGAGTGGCGTGATAAGAAAAGTTTGAGATACGCTTCCACTCTACTGGAGCTCTGTGACTCACAGTCAGACAGCTATCTGACTTACTGTATCAGTCTGTGCACATAGCTGAATCACCAAATCACCGCTCCCTTTATTTATCATAGATACTGAATTTATAGGAATATGTGTATGACATTTACACTGATTGATTTAGATATTTTCTATATTATCACCAATCTATAGATATCATAGACCCACGTTTGTTATGTACCTGAGTGTAAACACTTTCACGTCCTACGTGACCTCCACCTCAAGCAGCCTTAAACGAGCTTTTATAGGATTATAATTTTTAATCATTTAGGCCTAGATTTGTAAACACTGGGTCGGCACCCACATATGGGTCACAGGAAATGGTCTACGGTGGTCTACAATCACATTTTTGCTGTGGTCTATAGTCACACTTCTACGGTGGTCTACGGTCACATTTCCATGGTGGTCTACGGTCACATTTCTGCGGTGGCCCACAGTCACGTTTCTACAGTGGCCTACAGTCACATTTCTACGGTGGTCTACGGTCACATTTCTGCGGTGGTCTATAGTCACACTTCTACGGTGGTCTACGGTCACATTTCCATGGTGGTCTACGGTCACATTTCTGCGGTGGCCCACAGTCACGTTTCTACGGTGGCCTACAGTCACATTTCTAAGGTGGTCTACGGTCACATTTCTACGTGTTCTACATATGCGGTGGTCTACAGTCACACTTCTACGGTGGTCTACATATGCGGTGGTCTATAGTCACACTTCTACGGTGGTCTACATATGCGGTGGTCTATAGTCACACTTCTACGGTGGTCTACGGTCACATTTCCATGGTGGTCTAAAGTCACATTTCTGCGGTGGCCCACAGTCACGTTTCTACGCTGGTCTACGGTCACATTTCTGCTGTGGTCTACAATCACATTTGTGCAGTGGTCGACAGCCACAGTGGTCTAAGGTCACATTTCTACTGTGGTCTACAGTCACATTTCTGCAGTGGTCTACAGTCACATTTCTACTGTGGTCTATAGTCACATTTCTACCGTGGTCTACAGTCACATTTCTGCAGTGGTCTACAGTCACATTTCTGCAGTGGTCTACGGTCACATTTCTGCAGTGGTCAACAGCCACAGTGGTCTACGGTCACATTTCTACTGTGGTCTACGTCACATATCTACTGTGGTCTACGGTCACATTTCTGCAGTGGTCTCCTACATTTCTGCAGTGGTCTACAGCTACATTTCTGCAGTGGTTTACAGTCACATGTCTGTAGTGGTCTACAGTAAGCTTTCTAGGGTGGTCTACACTCACATTTCTGCTATGGTCTACGGTCACTTTTCTGCAGTGGTCTACAGTAAGCTTTCTACAGTGGTCTACAGTCACATTTCTGCGATGGTCTACAGTCACTTTTCTGCAGTGGTCTACAATCACATTTCTGCAGTGGTCTACAGCTGAATTTCTGCGATGGTCTACAGTCACATTTCTAAGGTGGTCTACAGTCACATTTCTTGGCCATAAACTTAACCAGCTCCTCAGAAATTAATTGATTCTGCCTCATTAGGACCAGGTCTTGAGGACTACTGGTCCTGAAGAGGTCAGTGTTAATGCCAGAAAAGAGCTATTGTCTTGTGTTTCTGTTTCTGTGTGTGTGTGTGTGTGTGTGTGTGTGTGTGTGTGTGTGTGTGTGTGTGTGTGTGTGTGTGTGTGTGTGTGTGTGTTTTCAAACTTAGTCAAGTGAACCACAGCTGTCTGCAGATGTGGTTTAGAGTCAGTCACGGCTGCTGGTTTGGTGTCGGTTTGTGCAGAGGACCTCAAAGTTTCATTTTCTGTTTCTCACCTACAGGGTCAGGGGTTGTTGTAAGGTTAGTCGTTTCACTTTGGACAAAAGCAATCGAGGATGTCCCTCGTGTTTCCACAGTCCTAAGTCGGCCAAAAGTGGTCGAGGAACAAAGAAAACAACCAAAAAAAAAGATCTAAGAAAACATGTGAGAACATTGAAACTGGATAAACATCACGTATAAACAAATACTTCTTCACAAACACAGTTCAGGTCTTATTTTCTCTTTCTGTAACTCTGTCTCACACTCACACTCACACACACACACACACACACACACACACACACACACACACACACACACACACACACACACACACACACACACACACACACACACAGGTATAAAGGTCATAGTGAACTCTTCCTGGCCTCTTGTGGTTTTCAATGTACTTACACTCAACTCTCAACTCTAAACCAAAACAACTGCATGAACCTGCACACACACACACACACATTTGTACACACACACACACATACATACACACACCGCAAGACCAGGAAGCCTTGAGCCATTGTCTTTCCTGAACTCTGACATCAGCAGGATGGGAAATGACTGCATTCTGAGGACTTTGCTATTGATTACAACACACATGCATGCACGCACACAGACACACACACAGACACACACACAGACACACGCACACACACAGGTTTGCACAGCTGTTCTTTAAGGACACTGCACAATTCAAATCTCTTTTATTGATATATCTGTTGCATTTCTAACTACGTAATAATACTAATTAATACTAATAATAAATAATGTATTTACAGATTGCTGTGCAAGAATTTTGACAATATAAATACATCAATAATTAAAATACAACAGAAACACTACAAAAACTACAAAAAAATGCAAAATAATGTAGATAAATAAGGACCAAAAGTCTCTCCGTCTCTTGCATTTCTTGTTCAAATAAAGTCATGCACACGAGGCGAGGAGCGAGCAGCGTCCGCGGCCTTCCTTTCTGCAGAGGCGTTTGAACGAGAGGTGGTCGACTGTTAAACTAACGACAACCCGTTGTTCACCTTTTTCCAAACAGTTTTACTACAAATGTCTGCAGTTAAAGCCAAACTTAGACTCCTGCTGCTGCTGCTGCTGCTCAGCTGGAGGTTTGTGACCGAGAGGCTCTGAACGCCTCTACATGTGTTTCCACACATGCAGTTTCCTTACTACAACACTGTGGTATATTCACAATAAGTAGTAATTCAACTATTTATTTATTATTTAAATACATAAACACTTTAATTTACATATGTAGTTTTACCTTTTCACCTATAAATAGCACTTTTTTTGAATGCTGTCCTTTATTATCTATCATATATTTAAACATTGAACATAAAAATTTATAAATATGTATACAGGGCTGGTTCTGTACCAAAGAAAATAGCATTTTGGCTCAGGAAATGCAAATAAATAAATGTGTCAAAAACCATTTTTTCCCTCACCGTCTTTTTGGAGTAGATGTAGATGCCACTGTGTACATGGAACACAGCATAACTGAAGGATTTTTTTTCTCTCGCCTAAAAAAATATTGCATTTTAAAGCAAATATCACCTTTAAAATATGCTGTAGGAGCTTAAAAACACATGGAGGTCATGTAACATGTGGACATGAGATGTGCAAAGTCTGATGCTGCTGAAATGAAGCAGAGTGAAATAACAGAGGTTTTAGTAAAGCGATTTTAAACAGATTTTAATGTGTATATATTAACAGATTTATTTCAATAAATTGGTATTATTATCATAATTATTATGATAGTTGTTGTACTGCAGAGTACTTTACACAGATTTTGTTAATTTCTTACTAAAACAAAAAAAGATTATTTTCCACTGTGGCGGGTGCAGGTACTCTTAAAGGGAGAGTTCAGAGTGATTTTATGAGGTTCTGACTCACCGTAAGCTCTGACTGCATGTGCCAGGAAACCAGTGTGAGACATGGACGCTTGGCCCTACTGAAACATGGCTGCCAGACCAGAAACACATTTTTACCCCTTGACAAACGGCTCCGCTAATAAAATCTACACCTGCTTAAGACTACTTTACCTTAAGAACATGTGCTCGCCGTTCTGCGTCGCTACAGAAAATACAGAAAGCAGGGAAACAATTCAGCTGAGTCATGTTGTGGGCTGCTAATGTCTTATTAGATAGGTAGATAAAGTGATAGCTAGATAAATAGCTAGCTAGCTCGATAGATAGCTAGCTAGCTAGCTAGATAGATAGATAGATAGATAGATAGATAGATAGATAGATAGATAGATAGATAGATAGATAGATAGATAGATAGATAGATAGATAGATAGATAGATAGATAGATAGATAGACAACCAGATGGATAACTAGCTCGATAGACAGATAGCTAGATTGATAACTAGCTTGATAGACAGACAGACAGACAGACAGACAGACAGACCGATAGCCAGATGGATAACTAGCTCGATAGCTAGCTAGCTCAATAGACAGACAGCCAGATGGAAAACTAGCTCGATAGCTAGCTCAATAGACAGACAGCCAGATGGAAAACTAGCTCGATAGCTAGCTAGCTCAATAGATAGACAGATAGCCCGATGGATAACTAGCTCAATAGACAGACAGACAGATAGCCAGATTGATAACTAGCTTGATAGCTAGCTAGTTCGATAGACAGACAGACAGATAGCCAGATTGATAACTAGCTCGATAGACAGATAGACAGATCATAACTAGCTTAATAGCTAGGTAGCTCGATAGACAGACAGATAGCCAGATGGATAACTAGCTTGATAGCTAGCTAGCTCGATAGACAGACAGACAGATAGCCCGATGGATAACTAGCTCGATAGACAGACAGATAGCCAGATGGATAACTAGCTCCACAGCTAGCTAGGTAGATTTCAAATACTTCTATCCTTTGAAATCAATTTTAAAGGACATACATAAAAATCAAAATACTGTTAAAGTTGTAATATAAAATGAATAAAGTACTAATATACTGATGTGGAGAAGTTTTGGTTTCCATAATAATGAAATACTTCATCTTTTGTCACATCTTGCATTAGCATCATCAGTATCAGGACTTTGATAAGATTGTGCAAGAAACTCTCCTGAAAGAATCCCACAGACATGGAGGAAATCCTCTCTTTTTGTGGGGGAGGAAGTGACTGATAGGGTTTGACTGTAAAAAGGCTTCCAGGAGGAGTGGAAGTCCACAGTCGTCAGTTTTGTAATTATGTTGATGGAGGCGTACGCCACTAAAAAAAGGGGGAAAAAAGATGGAATATTACAACATTTATTCCCCTCAGTATGGCCCTAATACTCCGCCGTAGCGTTGATCATACAGTCAAATACTGCATGTCTCTGTTTACAAAACAAAATCCAGGTTTTGTGTCTGACATTTTGCGTGTGAAAGTTTTACGATGAGCAAACACTGATATATTGCTGCGGATGACCTTTTTGCCGACGCACGGCTGGTTTTTGATGTCTTCCCGACGTCGTCCTCCTCAAGTGTTTGTCGTGGACAACTCCCAGGATGAGCTGCTGATTAACTTCTCTGGATAAAGGTTAAGGTGTAGAGCAAATGTTAGTACGCAGCCTTTCACAATAGAGCATCAAAACATGACACTACGGTGTGTGTGTGTGTGTGTGTGTGTGTGTGTGCATGTGCGGCTGTCTCACGGTGACGGTGTTTCTGTCGGCTATAGATGAGAGGTCACGCTGAGACAAAACTGGGCCAACGGTGCAGAGAACAAACGGCTCACGGACATATGATCGAACCCCTGCGTGGCTCTCACACTTTATTTAGTGTGTCAGCATGACGCTGTGTCATTGTTCTTAGACACAGGCAGTGAGCTCAGTTCATGGGAATGCTGTGCAGTTAGAATACAGGCAGGTTACTCTGCTTCCTGTCGCCACTGCAGCAGCAGCAGCAGCAGCTTTCCCAGGAATGTACACACAGTTCCATTCTCTCTTTATTTCACCTTTAAAAATAGATGTTTACACCAGGTATTATGTGTCCGACCTGGTATGAGGTCATATCTGCTTTACTGTACAACAATTCTCACATGCACCCACACACACACACACACATGGTCTGTGTGGAATGATCAATCCCACATGAGTGCAGCAAAAACAAAACAAAAAAGCAGCCAGCGGCACAGACAACATCACTATGAAAGTATCAGAGGTCAGTAGGTTTTATTTAATATTGTACAACACAGGTCTCACACTCATATAAACATCTAGTCTGGCCAGTCAAGTGAAACAGTCGGTTTTCAGTCGGTCAGTCAGTAGGTAGGTTGATTGTTAGGTAGGTCAGTTGATAGGTAGGTAGGTAGGAATGCTGGTAAGTAGATAGGTAGGTCAGTTGGTTAGTATATAGGTAGATAGATTGATAGGTAGGTAGATTGGGCAGTTGGTAGGTAGGTAGATAAGTAGCTAGATAGGTAGGCTGGTCGGTCAGTCAGTCAGAAATTAGGTAGGTAAGTAGATAGGTAGGTCAGTTGATAGGTAGGTTGGTCAGTCGGTCAGTAGATAGGTAGGTCAGTTGATCCGTTGGTCAGTATATATGTAGGTAGCTAGGTAGGTACATTGGGCAGTTGGTAGGTAGGTAAGTAGCTAGGTAGGTAGGTCGGTTGGTCAGTAGATAAGTAGGTCAGTTGATAGGTAGGTAGATAGGTTGATCTCAGTCAGTAAGGAGATTTGATAGATCAGTAGGTAGGTAGGTAGGTAGATAGATAGATAGATAGATAGATAGATAGATAGATAGATAGATAGATAGATAGATAGATAGATAGATAGATAGATAGATAGATAGATAGATAGATAGATAGATAGATAGATAGATAGATAGATAGATAGAAAGAAGTCGGTTGGTTGGTCAGTAGGTAGGTCGATTAGTAGATAGGTTGGTCAGTAGATGGGTAGGTCGGTAAGTAGATAAGCAGGTCAGTCGGTTAGTATGTAGGTAGGTAGCTAGGTAGGTAGATTTGTCAGTTGGTAGGTAGGTAGGTAGGTAAGTAGATAGGTAGGTCAGTAGCTATGTAGGTAGGTGAGTAAATAGGTAGGTAGATAGGTAGATAGGTAGATCTCAGTCGGTTAGGAGATTTGATAGATCAGTGGGTAGGTAGGAATGGATGGATAGATAGATAGATAGATAGATAGATAGATAGATAGATAGATAGATAGATAGATAGATAGATAGATAGATAGATAGATAGATAGATGGATAGATGGATAGATGGATAGATGGATAGATGGATAGATAGATAGATAATTGCTGTCACTGCAGTTCCAGTTGTAGAAAAGAATGACAGCAACATAAAAACAGTTCACCACATAATATAATTAGACTCATTACAATCGACCACTTAATACAATCAACCGCACAAAACAATCGTAAATCAAAACAGACTTTTCATTTGACCAGAATTCAAGTTCATCTTTAAGTTTCAGGATCACAGAAGTGTAAACGTGTGGTTTGAAGGTTACAGTTCACGTAGAGCTGTTAACACATCACAGGTCGCTCACAGTGGCCAATAAAACTGAACATAGATCTGACAAAAGGTCCGACTCGAGAAATAAAAGCGAAACTGTCGAGTACATTCCATCCTGGTAGATAATTAAATCACGAGGGTGCTCTCTCTCTCTCTCTCTCTTTTTTTAATCTTTACTTTCATTTGGGAGGAAATTCCTTCCCTCGTGTTTTAACTAGCTGTACCACTTCAAAGACCATGTTCCATCTCTGCTTCCAGTACCAGAGTGAAATCCTCACAGAGGAATGTGTGTGCACGCTACAATACAGGGCATAATGGTGTGCGGCTTAAGTCCGTCATGTGTGCTCAAGGCACCGCTGAAAGGCCGTTAACTACCTATGAAAATCTCATCTGCTCCATCTGTCAACATGTAATAATGCAATGTGTCGCTGAGAGGTTTTAACCGCAGAGATAAAGACACAGAGTCACCGAACATGAACACAGTCAGGAAACCTTCACTGTACAAGTTCAGCAGGAGTTTGTTTTCCCCCCAGAGGGAGGAAATCACTCTGAGAGTGGGCTCCATCTGAGAGTTCATGATATTAAATGACAGATTGTCCGATTCTTACTGGAAACTCTGGAAAAGTTGCGGTCTCCAAACACTGGGTCGGGACCCACAGATGTGTCATGGGATAGTTTTTTGGGTCCCCCAAATACATGTTTTTGTTTTTATGATTTAATTATTTTATGTTTTAATTTACGTTTTAATAGCCAGATAGATAGATAGATAGATAGATAGATAGATAGATAGATAGATAGATAGATAGATAGATAGATAGATAGATAGATAGATAGATAGATAGATATATGATAGCTAGCTTGATAGACAGATAGCTAGCTCGATAGCTAGCTCAATAGATAGATAGAAAGATAGATATATGATAGATAAACTGATAGCTAGCTCGATAGATAGATAGCTAGCTCGATAGATAGATAGCTAGCTCGATAGATAGATAGATAGATAGATAGATAGATAGATAGATAGATAGATAGATAGATAGATAGATAGATAGATAGATAGATAGATAGATAGATAGATAGCGAGCTCGATAGCTAGCAAGATAGCTAGATAGATAGATAGATGTATAGCTCGATAGCTAGCGCAATAGATAGATAGATAGATAGATAGATAGATAGATAGATAGATAGATAGATAGATAGATAGATAGATAGATAGATAGATAGATAGACAGATAGCTAGCTCGATAGCTAGATAGCTAGATAGCTAGATAGATAGATAGATAGATAGATAGATAGATAGATAGATAGATAGATAGATAGATATATGATAGCTAGCTTGATAGACAGATAGCTAGCTCGATAGCTAGCTCAATAGATAGATAGAAAGATAGATATATGATAGATAAACTGATAGCTAGCTCGATAGATAGATAGCTAGCTCGATAGATAGATAGCTAGCTCGATAGATAGATAGCTAGCTCGATAGATAGATAGATAGATAGATAGATAGATAGATAGATAGATAGATAGATAGATAGATAGATAGATAGATAGATAGATAGCGAGCTCGATAGCTAGCAAGATAGCTAGATAGATAGATAGATGTATAGCTCGATAGCTAGCGCAATAGATAGATAGATAGATAGATAGATAGATAGATAGATAGATAGATAGATAGATAGATAGATAGATAGATAGATAGATAGATAGATAGATAGATAGATAGATAGATAGATAGATAGATAGACAGATAGCTAGCTCGATAGCTAGATAGCTAGATAGATAGATAGATAGATAGATAGATAGATAGATAGATAGATAGATAGATAGATAGATAGATAGATAGATAGATAGATAGATAGATATAGACGTGACTACATTTCCCCAATTAACTGGAATAAGAATGCACGTAAAAATAGCTTAAAAATGATCATAATGGCGCGATTCGGGAATTTCTTTCACGCTGTGACCGCAGTTTGACTCTTTTTTAAGTCCACATGTTTTTGATTCCCACAATGCCCCTGAATATGAGGAAGAAGAAGAAAAGGGCCTGTCTTCACCACCACCACCATCATCATCATCATCATCATCTTTCTCTCCTCCTGTAAACATTAGCAAGCTCAGCTCCTTATCTCTTATCTCCTGGAACTCAAGGGTTCTTGCTTTAGCACGGTCAATATTGACTCTGTGTGTGCGTGTGTGTGTGTGTGTGTGTGTGTGTGTGTGTGTTTTCAGTGTACAGTAATTCCCTTCCAATAGAAGCTGAGCTGCGTTGCTCAACACTGCAAAGCAGACAAAGGCATCAGTCACGTAGATTTACTAAGACCTCACACACTCACACACACACACATACACACACACACTTGTAAACACTGTGGCGTAACATTAGGCAACCGTTCAAATTAAACATTTAAATTGCTGCTCCCTCGTGTCTGTTACTGAGGTCCAGACATTAATCAAAAACAAAATACAGCGCACAAAGGATCAGACCGTGAACTGCTGAAAGGTAACTAAGGCTTCTATAGGGTTTTTTTTTTTTTTAAATAAAAACAACTGTGCGATTAGAGAAACCTCACATATCATATCCTCATCTGACTCTGTGTTTGTTTGAAAAGCTCAGAAAACACTCCCCACATTGTCCAAACCACTTTATATCCACGTTATCTGACAGCCAGTGAAGCTAAAATGTTCCAGGAGACGGTGATGTATGGTTATACTGAAATATTTCATTAATCGGTTCCAGTTTTATTGCAATTAATTATATTAAAAACATAATTCTCTTATCTTGTGGTATTTTCACTGTATTTTCTGTACATTCATTTCTACAAAAGTTTTTTTTCAAAGCTCCTGTTACAGATTTGGACAAAACAACTCAAAACAACTGGATGAAAAAGTTCTGTTTCTTGTTAATTTGATGACAATCTTTATTTCTGGTAATAATCAGCAGTAAAAGAACAATATCAAACCAACACAAGTCTTAAAATCTGTCCTGTTTTCTGTCTCACAAAATCACTTTTGTAAACAACAGCTCAAGCGATTAATCAGCGAGCTGATTGATACGCCTGGTTTTTTACTCTGCATGGAAGCAAATAAATAAACGCTGCTGCTCGAAAACCTCACTGACATTTTGTCGGACATGTATTTTGTTTTTTTGGCGCATCACAACGGTAAATCCCGAGAACTGGAGGCAGATTTCCCAGCAGGCCGCAGGAGGAGGAGACCGGGTCAAGTCCAAACGTCGCAAACTGTCAGAATTTGTTTTTATAAACAAAAGAAAATCCTGAACAGAACAGAGACAGTTTTCACTCAGACACTATTTACCAAAATCAATAAAAGTGGACCCCGTGGACGAAGACGAAGACGTCCTCCCATCTCAAGCCGTGTCAGGACATTCGGTCCTTGAATTCAAAGGGAATTGGTCCTGGAAAGACCTTGAATTTAATGTCAACCAAGGAGTGAGAACATGGTTTCTGACGTATACAGTATATTGTGTGTAAAGAGGGGAAACTTCGCATCATAACTGGTGCTGGGCACGTTAACGTGTTGATGGCGTCAAAGTTAACACGTTTATACATGCGTGACGCCATGTTTACGTGATTGTTTAAAGGTGCCATATGTAAGAATGTGGCCAAAAACGGTTACTACAGTCAAATTTAAAATACTGAGGTCTTTTAGGTTTCATTTTCTCCGCCATTGTAGCTCAGATCTGGCAACCCGTGGTTGCTTGGTAGCTGAGACTCTACTGACTGCAATGATTGGTAGACGGCGGTAGGTGGCGCCACATGCCAAAACATGATTTCCAAACATAAACATGATTTGCAGTCTGCAAAATATTTTTTTAATGCGAATATTTTGGCTGTCCTGTTGTTGTCGGTGAGTTCAGTTTGTTACATGAACATTATTCCTGAGTCTATGTGACATATTAGGAGGATTTTATTAGATTTATTACAGAATGCACCTTTAAACGAGTCTCTAAAGTCACGCTAAACTTTAAAAACAGAGGCACAAATACGCAGTACACAGGTACGCTGGTTATTTGTTGCGCTGCTCATTTCCTTTAATAAACAGACCGCTCCAGTTCGACTGTAGGCGCGCTAACGGCGCTAAAGTAGCTAAAGCAGCTAACGGAGCTAACTGGTCAACGGTGCCTGGACTCCGGTGCTGCAGCACGTAAACATGACGTGACACGCGTCTTTTTCAGGTCAGTCGTTATGGAAACGCATTGTGCGTTAACGTTGGCACCGCTAACGCCATTAACCGCCGCTAACGCCTTTAACCAACAACAGGTCTGTTAAACCAGTGATTCCCAAACTTTGTATACGAGCAGCCACTTTTTAAAGATGACAAACTATCACATTAGATAAGAAAAACAAGGCATTGTACATTTAAAAAACTGAATCCTGGTACAAATACTTTACTTTAATTACATGTCTAGCAACTTTTACTCATTCTTTTACTACGTGGAGGTAAATAAAGAAGCCGAGTGTCCTGATCAGGATGATAAACTGTCACTGCAGGTGTTTGTTTACGCGGAGACTGTTGCGAGACAAACCTCAGGCTGTCACTTTCGGTTGATTTAATGTTTTTTTAAGTGAAGTAAGGGACAATAAAAAATCATCACAACAACAAGAACAAGAACAGTTATGTAATGTCGCAGATGTAACCTGGAGTGCCACACACACTTGGCTTCCCTTGTTCCCTGACCTGACACGAACCCTGACAGGCTGACAACTGAGCTGAGATGAGAGGGTGAAACGTGAACGCAGCTGTGGAAATTAATTAAAAAACAGTGAGGGACGCATTTTATAACGTGTGCTGGTTTAAACATGGTGTGTGTGTGGGGTTAGCGGGTTTGACTGGTTCAGGTAATGAATGTTTGTAGTGTGTCGGGTGATGTTGATCGAGTCACATAACAGGTCAGGTGGGTACGGTACAAACGCCTGTGATTGAAGGCTCATTTTCACCCCCCCCCCCCCCCCCCCACCCCACGTCACTGTCTGTCAAAATTAAAAATTAAAGTTCTTCTGCCAGCTGTGCATTTTTTGGGATCGTCTAAACCTGCAGACATTTTACAGAAGTCACAAAATTAGACCGTTTTTCTTTTGTTTTTGTTGATAAAATTGTCAACTTTAAACTGCGTTTCCAAACACCTTTTATATGTACTCCAGGCAAGGGCGGCCATTTTGTGCCTGAATGGACACAGAGCGTGCATTCACAACGCAAACAAAAAAGAATGACGATTCCATTCTGGTCTGTGAAGGCCACCGTAGTTCCCTGATGCACTTACAATCTGCACATGCTAACACACTGGGCCTTTTGGGGTTGTTTTTTAACTATTGCTTACTAGCTAACTAGCTTAGACCTCAGACGGGCGTCGGGGCAGCTTGCTTGTCATCTGGGTGTGGGAAACACGACAACTTAGCATCTTTTGCTTGCTTACATTCACTAAATACATTAACTAATCTTCGCTAGTTGCAAACATTAGCTAAAGGATTAGCAAAACACAACATAACATCTGGATTAAAATGTTATGTGTGCACAGACTCCAGAACAGCAAAGGTTAGCTAAGCGATTAGCCGCTTAACATTTAAGTCAATTTAAATGACTGTTAAACTTGTTTTTGTTTTGTTTTTTATATTTATATTTCTTATATATATATATTTGTAATAAGACGTTGCTTTATTTGTTTTGCTCTTTCGCTTCTCATGGTTCTTCTTCTCTAGTTTCCTCACCTCTACTTTACCATAACCTGTCACTAGAGACAATAATGAGTTTATGGTTTAAGGTTTAGTGCAAGAACAACAACAAATGACCTAAAAGGTGTGTGCTGTATATCCCATAAATGGACAATAACGTACACGACTAGTTTCTACAACTAAACAACAAGTTTTAACAACATAATGAAAGTAAAAAAAAAAAAAACTGGAATAATCCTTTTAAAAGTTGTTTCTTTTCATTTCCAGATACTTAATACGACTTCTCCACCACATGTGTCTGGGGCTGACATTCAGTAAAGTGGGTTAATCTGGGGAAATGGAACAATCAGTGTGTGTTGGAAGCCTCCGTGCGGCTCATTGATCTTCCATATTTATTTTCCCATTACTGCTGAGCAGAGACCTGTGTTTGAACGCCTGTCTGTCTGTGTCTGTGTGAGCGTACATGTCCTGTAGTCGACTGCGAGGACAAATTCTCTGGTCCTCATAATTTAAAATGTCCTTTTTTCAGGGTTAAGACCTGGTTTTAGGGTTAGGATTAGGATTAGAGTAAGGTTAAGGTTTAGGGTGTGTGTGTGTTGAATTGTAACTGTGTGACATTCCATCTCCGCTGAAGCCATCATCGTGCCCTGAAGCCATCGACGACTACTTTGATTTGTGCTTTTATTAGACTGTTCGTTTATGAGTGCGATTTACATAAAACCTTAGGAATGAGGAATGAAAACAAGGTTGAGTTAAAGAACGAAAGAGACAAAGAAAGAAAAGAAAGAAAGAAAGAACACCACTTATTAAATCATTAAAACATTCTCATAGGGCTCAATTGAAAAACAATGGCTTGTCGGCAGAAATGTGTCAGTTTGAGGACAGCTATAACCGAAGTAGGTTAGCAATAAATCTACAGCCTCGCTGCTTTAAAAAACCTTTACATTCTGCTTCAGATATCACTGCTGTGTCCACACAAGTCTCCAAAAACTGAGAAAATCCATAATAAGACTGTCTGTGTAGACTATTGACACTCGTTTACATGTAGCCAACAGTTTAACAAAGCTAAGGCCGTAGTCTGACTAAGACAATCGGACAACTTGCCAAGTCCGACTCCAGTAGGACTAAACGTATACATGTAGGAGTAATCAGACTATGAATCGCATTATTATCCAGTTATGTTAGTCCGACTAAGACTAGCTTGATTTTAGTCGAATGACAAAACTGAATCATTGTCTTAGTCTGACTATAATAGGACTTCACAAAAACAAAAAGGACTGTCCACAAAAACTGAGAAAATTCATAACAAAGCTGTCTGTTTACACCATTGACACTTGTTTACATGTAGCCAACAGTTTAACAAAGCTAAGGCCGTAGTCTGACTAAGGCAGACAATCGGACAACTTGCCAAGTCCGACTCCAGTAGGACTAAACGTATACATGTAGGAGTAATCGGACTATGAATCGCATTATTATCCAGTTATGTTAGTCCGACTAAGACTAGCTTGTTTTAAGTCGAATGGCAAAACCGAATCATTGTCTTAGTCTGACTATAACAGGACTTTTATCATACATGTAAACACTGACTGATGACACAAAGTTACTCACTCTGACTTCTTGATCAATCAGTCCTGACTTGACTATTAGCGAAATGCTACGCTAACACTTATGCTGGACTCACACATACACGTGGCGGTGGGCGGGTCTGACGGTGGTTACTTATTTGTACGCAATCCGGTTAAGAGAAGAACAGTATTTCTGATTTTTCACTTGCGTACCACTAGTGGTACACGCACCACAGTTTGAGAACCATTGGGCTAGTCAATAGTTATCAGTGGTTACAGATCAAGAAGAGTTAAGTAGGAAGAGCTGCTGGTCGTTACTGGGGTTGTCGGGTTCAGGTCGGGCTCAGACAAACAGTACGGCATGCTTTTCAGATTTGGGTCAGGTTTGGTCGAATATTCTCTGGGCTCGGTCGGGTTCGGACAGAAAGAATGTGGCCAGAGTTGCCACAAATGAAACAGTAGTAAGACGGCAGCTGCCAGGGTTGAACGAGTGTGCGATGTGAACCGACTGTGAGTGAGTGAGTGCTACAGCAGCACAAACTGTGTGAAGTGAACGGCAGCCAATTAAGCGAGGTGAGCAGAGGTAACATGACAGACTTGGCAGGTAATTTGTTTTTTTGTTCTGCTCCATTAGCGCCGTGTTCCCATCGTCACCACAAACATCTTCTCTTGGCGTGTGGTTGAGCTACACTCTGAGTTTACAACACGTCTGTTTTCAACCTTTTTAAAGTCTTATTTGAATAGAAACGGAATAGATAGATTTGAATAATAGTAGTTTAATTATGACATGTTTCGATTACGGTACAGTTTGGTAAAGTTCGGTACGTTTTGGAACGGCAAAACCCCTTGGCCAGGCTTGTGTTTCGAGTGAGGACAGAACCTTTACTTGGTACAACAGACAACAACGTCGGATTTGTTGATGTAGACTGTAGTAGTTTTCTTAGGACGTGTTTCGATTACGGTACAGTTCAGTTTGGTACAGTTTGGTACGGATTGGAACGCTAAAACCCTCTGTCAGGCTTGTGTTTTCGACTGAGAACAGAACCTTTACTTGGTACAACAGACAACAACGTCGGATTTGTTGATGTAGTTTGTTGATGTAGACTGTAGTAGTTTTGTATGGTATGGTGTGTTTCGTTTACGGTACAGTAGTACAACTGCACAGTAGTACAACTGCACTACTTTTATATATATTTAAATATATTTATTCACAAAAACTTATGTATATACTGTTGTTTACAAACACAATGCTGCCTCTTATTTAATTTTCTTTACCGGTTGCCAAGCAACGACATTTCGTTGCCAGTTTTTCACTGTTGTGTTTCTCTGTGCAATGACAATAAAAGGAAGTCTAAGTCTTGGTACGTTTTGGAACGGTAAAACCCTCGGTCAGGCTTGTGTTTCGACTGAGAACAGGACCTTTACTTGGTACAACAGACAACAATGTTGGATTTGTTAAAGTAGTTTGTTGATGTAGACTGCAGTAGTTTTCTTATGACGTGTGTCGATAATGGTACAGTTCAGTTTGGTACAGTTTGGAACGGTAAAACCCTCAGTCAGGCTTGCGTTTCGACTGAGAACAGAACTTTACTTGGTACAACAGACGACAACGGTTCAGATTGTGGCTTTTTGTCTCAACACTATGTCAAACTTCATGGGAGAATAGACTGTGGGTGTTATCATGGGTCTAGCTCCACCCATTCCGTACGGTAGCACTACCCAAAAGAAGGGTAACGGTAACGGTTGTACCGTACCGAACCGTTCCATTTGGTGGAAACAGGCCATTAATGAACCCAATCTGGAAGCGTTTATATGCTGAATAGCCACCAGGAGGGGGCGACTCTGATGGTTGCAAAGAGACAGTCAATGGGAAAATGAGTCCCATTCTCACTTGATCTATAACATATATAGCTAAAATAGCTAGTTTCAAGTCTTCTCTAGAACAGCAGGATCGCGATTTTGGATTTTTTTTTCCTATTTCAACCGTAAAACACCAAACATGGGACGTGAGATTATTGTTTTATGTCATGACCTGACAATATCAACTGGACACTGAGCAAACACCTGACAAAATAACCTGGTGATGTGGGTGCGAATACAACAGTGTTGTATTAAGGGCACAGAAAACTACTTTACATAACACTACAATTATTAATAATAATGAGACGAACAATAATCATAATAGTGATAATCATAGTAATAAGCAGCAGCTGTAAGTGGTAGTGATATGTGCTAAGTTGACCTCTTTAAAACAAACAAGGTTGTGCATTAGGGATGTGAATCTTTGGGCGGCTCATGATTCGATTCATACGATTCGCGATTCAAACGATTCTCGATTCATAAATTTATACAATGCATAGTGTGTTAAGGCAAATTGTGGCATCAAAACAATACAGTTTTTATAAGATAATGTGATAATGTGATCACACAAAGGCAAACTTAAGACAAACGTTAACATTTTTTCATTCAAAACAAATAAAAAACTCACTTACTCTCCAAAAAAATAACTTGCATAAATAAAAGCTTAAGCTAGCTGCCTTTTTCTCCCAGAAGTTAAAAAAATAAACTGTACACAAATAACACAAATTGGTGTTTTTGTGTGGTTTTTCAAAAAAGAAAAAATGTTTTTTCTCAAAAAACGATTTTTGAAGATTCCTATGTGAATCGATTTTTTCCCCCACCCCTATTGTGCATTGAACTCAACATTTAGAATTATATAATGGTCTAAAAAAATCATATTTTTAATTTGATTGTTGAAGACATTTTAAATAAATTTCACCAATTATTTGCGTGAGTGTCAGGATTATCAGATTTTCTTTAGCTTCTTAAATGTGAATTTATTCTGGTTTCTTTTCTCCATTTAACATCAGAATCCTTAATCAATTAAATTGATTTGGAGGATCAAAATTTTATCTAATGGACCAAACAGCTCATCGATACAATGAGAAAACAATGGACCGAACCGTTTGGAGACCTGGTCGTTTGTTTATATTCAGGAATGTTCTGAAGAACATCAGGGGCCACGTGAGGTTGAGCAGACATTTAGAAGAACAGCGTTTTAAAAAAGGGAGGATGAAAGGTTAGAGGAGTGTTTGTGTTTTTCTACATTCCCTGGAAAGACCTGCACTGGCTGAAATACTGCAGGTGCCGTTACTATTAAACTTTCCCTCCTTCGCCAGCGGTTTTATTTCAAGCGGAAATAAATAAAAAGCTAAAGATAAAGACGCTCCCTTACCTGTTGACCTTTCACCTCATTGGCTCGGCCGCGATCGCCGCCCTCTTCTGCTCGACTCTTATCTCCTGAAAAAGACAGATGGGAAATGGATTTCAATCCCAGAGAAAACCTTTTTATGGAGCCACGTTATGAATGATAAAATAACAGACGCACGAGCCAACCTATACATGTAACCTGTCATTTTTCAGGATATGAAGATATCCACGTAAACACACGGGGCGCTGCAGGTTAACGCTGATTTACGTACGCTAAGTTAATCAAACGCAGACGATCTAGTCTGTAAATGTTCAGAAATGGAAATCTGACCCGAGCCCCCGATGGGACCCTAGAAATGGTTCGGTCATGGTAATTGTAAGTTTTTTTTGGTGAAGCATAGCATAAAATGGCCTTTTTTTTTTAAAAAATAACTACTAAAAATACCGTGTAAACATTAAATAAATAGAAATTTCCTCCACAACAACTCAAAATTTGAACCACAATGGTCGGATTATGTAGTTATCAGAGGTTAGAGTTCAACACGAGCTAATAAAGACGGACTGATTGACGCCAATGGTGAGTGTGATATTTTATTACACTCATAAATGCTGCCGATAACTTATAAGGTGTGTGTGTGCGTGTGTGTGTGTGTGTGTTCATCGTGAGACTTTGTAAAGTCGTTGCTTCCGATAACTTTTGTTTCCTTTCCTGTAACCAGCGTTCATTTCGTGGGTTAAAGGCGCCATATGTAAGAATGTGGCCAAAAACGGTTACTACATTCAAATTCAAAACACCGAGGTCTTTTAGGTTTCGTTTTCTGACGTAACTGGCAACCCGTGGTTGCTCGGCAGCTGAGACTCTACTGACTGCAATGATTGGTAGACGGCGGTAGGTGGCGCCACATGACGCCAAAACATGATTTCAAAACACAAACATGATTTGCAGTCTGCAAAATATTTTTTTAATGCAAATATTTTGTCTGTACTGTTGTTGTTGGTGAGTTTAGTTTGTTATATGAACATTATTCCTGAGTCTCTGTGACATATTAGGAGGATTTTACGGCCAGTTGCTTTAGATTTATTACATAATGCACCTTTAAGGTTTATGTGGAGCAAGGACCGAATGGTTTGGTGAAAATAATTGCGACTTTTCGGACTATTTTGCGATATATTTGTAAAATTCTGCTAACTTTAGAGCTCTGGACGTTTGTTGACGCCGCCATGTTGGCAGGAAATTCACAGTGTACTTTAAATCCAGGGAGATATATAAAATATCGCAGAACTAGAGAAAAATCTTGACGTTAAGTAAATAAAAATAAAGTTGATAAGAGAGAAACTATGACGGGAATCTACTGACACTTTGATCGAACGGATAAAAACAAGACGGACGAGAGTAGAATAATAAGATGCTTTTTACACGACGGAAAGCAGCAGAAATGACGGCGATATGGTGGAATTATCACGTATGATATGACGTACATATACGAGCCAAAGTCAAAGGAAAAAAACACAACAAAGTCGTCCAGAAATCCATAGTTCAAACTGAGACAAACCACCAACGTTGATCATTTTGTATTTTAAATAAAAATTAAGATAATAAGTCCAAGTGTCTCAGTGTCTTCAGATTGAGAACTAAGCTCTTATATGTTTTTAGTTTTTCTATAAAATCCACATCTTGGTTGTGTTTAGATAGAGAAAATTCCTCATTCTCTATCACGGGAAAAAAAACAAAAACCCAGCTTTGATTATTTCACATAATTCTCTGTGCGTTTGTCACTCTGCGTTCCAACTCTATGACGCTGTCACTTTGTGTTATTGGTAGCTTGTTGTGTTGCCACGGCGACGGATCTTGGCTCTGTAGCCATGCGTGCTCATCAGTTCTTATCGTTTCATCCGTGAAACCTTGGCTCGTATCGCACACGACTCTGGCTGTCGACAGCGCGTTCAGCGCAGCTACAGATGTGCTCGCGTGGAACCGATCCACCTCTGTGACCCTCGGGCCGATGAAGTCTACGTCAGGGTTTTCTCAATCCTGGTCCCGGGGACCGGCTTCCCTGCACTTTTTAGACGATTACCTGCTCCAACACACCTGATTCAGACAGTCAGCTCAACAGCAAGCACTGCAGAAGTGCTGATAATGACCCATTCATTTGAAACAGGTGTGTTTGGAGGAAGGAAACCCCTTGAAAATACAAAAAGGATTGGCACAAAATGGATCTTTTAAAGGTTAAACAACTGTGTTGATACGTATCAATAGGCAAATCTAAGTGGTTATGCGGAAATCCTGGCCCTTGTTTTTGGGTATCACGTACACCAGAGTCTCTTTTGTGATTCCCACAAAAAAAATGGGCCGGGACTTCCGTATAACCACTTCAATTTGTGCATATTGTGTCACCATTAAGAGATCCTAGAGACATTTTGTGCCAATCCTTCATTTTATTTTCAAGCCATTTTGAATGTTTGTCTCTCAAAAAAAAAAAACCTGACACATTTGTTCTTAGCGGCAAAAAATGTCATGGTGAAAATGGTTAAAAAACCCAAAAATATCATTCATATTTGGTATATTTTTCAGTAGTTACAAGTAGTTTTAAAATATTGACTTGTTTAAAGTGGAAAAAAATATTAATGTGGCTAACATTTTTTGCCGTTAAGGACAAATGTGTTAGGATATTAAAAGGACCTCTTAAGGGTTAACAGAACTTACACACAAGTTGTGGACGTCAGAAGTTTTCATTGGAAAAACTAGTTCGATATGATCATATTTTATTGCCATAATCCAGACACAGCACAGTGTAGTGTTTGTGTGCATATGCATCAGGTGTTTTTGGAGGAAGGAAATACCTAAAATATGTAGCCTAGTCCTGAGGATCAGGATTCAGAGACTCTGTTGTACGCCATACCCACAAAAAAATGGGCCGGGACTTCCGTATAATCACTTCAATTTGTATAGTGAGATGTATCAACACAGTTGTTAAACCCTTAAGAGACATTGTGTGCCAATCCTTTTTTTTTTTTTTCAAGCCATTTTTAATCATTCGCTTGCAAAAAACGACATATTTGTTCCTCGCGGCAAAAAATGTCAGCTTCCCAAAAAGGTTATAAAAGGTTAAAACCCCCAAAATAATCATTAATATATGACATATATTTCAGGCTGAAGTCGTTTTAAAAGATTGACTTGTTTAAAGTGGAAAAATATATTAATATAACTGACATTTTTTGCCGACAAATGTGTTAGGATATTAAAAGGACCTCTTAAGGGTTAACAGAACTTACACACAAGGTGTGGACGTCAGTCGTTTTCATAGGAAAACTAGTTCAATATGATCATATTTTATTGCCATAATCCAGACACAGCACACTGTATTGTGTGTCTGAAAATGTCCAGTATTTTTATGGTCCAGCATGAACTTATATGGACGGAGAGTTTGATTTTACAATATATTACTTGACTTAGAAGTTGACATTCATGTCGAGTCATTTTTACCCAGAATCACAGGAAAGAAAAAGCTTATTTTAGAAAACAGGAATAGTTTGTATAAGTCTGGACATCCCTGAGAGATACGAGATGAAAAAAAACAAAAAAAAACATGCTGGCATTTTGTTTTATTGCCACACACTTTGGCAAAAAGCCCATTGACCTATGGTACAGTTTTCCTATTATAACCTCTACGTGCGTGTGTGTTACCTGTTTATATGTGAGAAGTGTTTTGGTATCTACGTCAGTGGGTAATTCACTGGAAAGAAGATAATAAGAGAGTAAATTAGGCAGGAGGCTGAGTGAGAGATCCCACCTGTGTTTCTCTGTGGGTTCTAAGGAGATCATGTAAAGGATTGTCTCTCTCTGTGTCTTTGTTTGCCTGTGTTTACTCAGTGATTCAGTGTGTGCTGCTGGATACATATTTACACTCAACTGCAGATGACATTTAGGAGCAGGAAACGCAACAGGAGCTCACAAAGTCCACTCACACACACACTCACTCACACAGCTATTCTTCTGAGGACACTGTACTGAACCATAACCAGTTAATGCCTAACCCTGACCTACTGTGGTCCTGACAAGGTCAGTGTTTATGACACTGAAGGTCGTAAAGAGGAAGCAAATACAAGAACACACACCTTTATTTTTGTACGACACATTTATATTTCCGTTAGGACGATGCACAGTTAATATGGGCGTACATTTTTGGTTATTTCACCGTTAAAATGACCTCCGTATGGTAAATAAAAATAAGAAACTAAAGGGTCAACACCAATCAGATACAATAAGAAACACTATATATCGACAATTCCCCAATCTTGGTGGTCGTTTATGTGTGAAAGTGGGAGGGGCTAACGAAAATGAAAAAAAAAAAATATTCATGTACATAAACGAAAAAAATTGGTACACGTGTTAATCATGTCAGTAAGGTCCAAAATGTAAATGAGGACTTTGCCGTAAGTCCTACAGGATGGCCGCCATCTTGGGTTGAACGGACATTTTTTGGGCGATTTCGCACTAATGACATTTCTTATTTATTTTTGTCATTTTGTGTGGTTTTTTTTTAAATGTTTCACGTAAGTGAACAAAAATTGGTACACATGCTCATCGTGTCAGGATGGTCCAAAAAGTGAATGAGGACTTTGCCGTAAGTCCTACAGGAAGGCCGCCATCTTGAGGTTGAACAGCCATTTTTGGGGCGATTTCGGTAATTTCGCAATAATAATATTTCTTACTTATTTTTGTAATTTGTTTGATTTTCTACACACATCACAAACCCTGGTATAAACAGTAGAACAATATTTCTGATTATCCTTCAAGTACCATCAGCGGAAGGAAAGAAAACAAAGTAAAGGAAGGAATAAGCGCTAGTTTTCTTATAGGCTTTATTTGACGTTTTACCAAAATGTCTGGAGTGGCCCAGGCCTTAAAGAGAACCGGACTATAAATGCAATAAAAAGTGTCAGTATGGAAATGTAGTTGTTTGTCTGTCCTGAGGACTGCGAGCCTTCAAAAAAAAAAAGGTTTGAAAGTTCATATTTCGTTAGCGTGTAACATTAATAACAATTACAGAGCCGTCATGAGCTGAGGACTGGAGCGTGTCAGGTGAATGACGCACTCATCAATATCATAATTCTAACCTGTGTGACAGGTCAAACGTCCACAGAGACACACACAGTCATGTCGTATGAATCATTAATTTGGTTGTTGTGGTTACCTTCAAATATAAACACCTTCACGGCAACAAGGGAAAAAAAGATTTGCTACACACTTTGACTAAACTGTATAAATGCTGTAAAATACAAATAAAAAAAAGAAAAATAGAGAAAGAGGCCAGTATGTGACTTTGTGTCACAGATGTAACTGGAAAGTACGTAGGCAGGTTACAATTCAATTACAGCGTATTATTGAATTATAGCCATGTTTTGAGCTACGACAGAAGACGGTGTCCTGTTGCTTTGGCGAGTGAGTAAAAGGTGTTGGGTAATGGAAAAACTGTGCAGCTGCAAGATGTTTGACGTCTCATCGGTGATACTGAGCTTCAACAGAGCAGAAGATCTCACTTAAAGACACTTAACCATCACGTTACATTACTGTCAAACTGCACATCACTTTAGAGTCAACCAACAACGGCTCTGACGTGTAATTTCAATGACTTTGCATCAGGAATGTATGTTTTAATCCACAATAAAGTCAATGATGTGTACAGATTATATATAATTATGTCCAAAGGTAGGATGTAGAGTTCATCTCATCTCTATATGTTTGCCCTGTGATGGATGCTCCTATGTCAACTGGGATTGGCACCAGCAACCCTTTGACGGTAGAAAGCGGTATAGGAAGAATGAATGGGTGAGTTAACGTTACCGTTTAGAGGAAAAACCAATTTGACCTGAAACAATTACTTAATTATTAAATTAATCGCCAACTATTTTGATCACCGATTTATCGGTTTGAAGCTTTATTCCATGACTAAAACCAGATTTCTGATTGGTTTTAGCTTCTTAAATGTGAATATTGTCTGGTTTATTTGCTCCATATAACAAAGAAATCATTAAAAACTGAATCATTTTGGTTTGTGGATGAAACAAGACGTTCAAGAACATTGTAATATCCAGGTTTGGCAAATACTGATCAACGTTTTTCAACATTTTATGGACCAAATGATCACTTATTAGCTATTATTATGAGAATAATCCTTAGTTTGAGCTCTAAAAACAATCAAAAGGAGTGTACACCATGGGTGTCTAACGTCCAAGAACAACGTGAGGCCTCCTTTGGCCTCCAGAAAACTAAGTCAGTTCCTTATAAATGGTTAACGATCGCAAGATTCTCCTAATATAAGTAATTATTTACGCTTATCAATCAAAATAACGCAGGAGAACGTCCTCATAAACCTTCTGAAGTTTGGTGACGCACTAAGAAAGTTCTAAACGACGCCACTGTTTCATGATGCGGCAAAAAAAACATGCGTAACCAGGGCAGAAAGTAGAAAACACAGAGAGACAAGGTTAGCTAAACACGACAAACTTGTAAAAGATGTTTTATGCGCTGCTTACAATCACGATTAAAAAAGAAAGGTTTCACTTGACCTTGTGGACGAAACAAGACTTTCAAGAACATCGTCATTTCCAGGTTTGACAAACACTGATCAACGTTTTTCAGCATTTTCTGACATTTTATGGACCGAACGATTACTCGATTAATTGATTATGAAAATATTCGTAAGTTGAAGCTCTAAAAACAATCAAATGTGGCACAAATGAGTGCATACCATAGGATCTGGGTTGCAGGAGACGTCCAAGAACGTCACAAGGCCTCGTTTGGCCTCCAGAAAACAGTCAGTTTCTTAGAAATGGTTAACGATCGCAAGATTCTCCTTATAGAAGTAATTATTTACGTTTACCAATCAAAATAATGCTGCAGAACGTCCTCATAAACCTTCTAATGTTTGTTGACGCACTAAGAAAGTTCTGAACGATGGCACTGTTTCGTGATGCGGCAAAAAAAACAAGCGCAACCAGGTCAGAAAGTGGAAAACACAACATGTAAAATGCACCTCAGCTGTGTGGGAAAGTGACTTTTAGCAAGACAGGGTTAGCTAAACACGACAAACTTGTAAAAGATGTTTTATGCGCTGCTTACTATCACGATTAAAAAAGAAACGTTTCACTTGACCTTGACGAAACAAGACATTTGACAAACACTGATCAACATTTTTCAGCATTTTCTAACATTTTATGGACCGAACGATAACTCGATTAATTGATTATGAAAATATTCGTTAGTTGAAGCTCTAAAAACAATCAAATGTGGCACAAACGAGTGCATACCATAGGATCTGGGTTGCAGGAGACGTCCAAGAACGTCGCAAGACCTCGTTTGGCCTCCAGAAAACAGTCAGTTTCTTAGAAATGGTTAACGATCGCAAGATTCTGCTAATAGAAGTAATTATTTACGTAAGAAAAAACGCTGCAGAACGTCCTCACACAACTAAAATCCTTAACTAACCTTCTGATGTTAGTGACGCCACTGTTTTTCGTGATACGACAAAAAAAACAAGCGTAACCAGGGCAGAAAGTAGAAAACACAACACGTAAAAAGGATCTCAGCTGTGTGGGAAAGTGACTTTTAGCGAGACAGGGTTAGCTAAACACGACAAACTTGTAAAAGATGTTTTATGCGCTGCTTACAATCACGATTAAAACAGAAACGCTTCACTCGACTTAAGTCAAAGAAGGAGTTAAAGCGTCTCCAAACATGATGCGACAATCGCTCACAGAGTGAATCCCCCGCCCCCCCCCCCCCCCCCCCCACCTCCGTCTGCAGACAACACAATAATCGTGGGCCAACGCTGTAGTGATCCATTAAATCCTGTCACCCACTCAAAACCACCAGCTGTGAGGAATCCAAACCACTTTAAAATATCCACTCGCGGGATTACCCAATCCCACGTCTCGGCCGCCGCTGCATGGGACCGTCAGTGCAATTGCAACACATGCCATTCCTGTTTCTCATTACAGTGTCATACTTCATCTGCAAAACACAAACACATGGGTAATGACAGCGAGAGGAGTGAAAGAAATTGAGTGCGAGAGAGCGAAACAAGTCGTTTTTTTTTTTTTCTGGTGTCAGAAAATATATACGAGAGACATGAAAGAGCGACGGAGGACGAAGAAGAGGAGGAGAGCGTTGGACGTGGAGGTAGATCATAACACGTGATAGAGAGGAGATCCAACGCCAGTAAAAGATAATGAAGAACAGAGTGAGTGCAGGGGAGGAGGGGCTTAAACACACACACACACACACAGACTGTAAACAGTCATATATCAACATCTGCCCCCAATGTTTTCATGGCGACTGGCGGATTATGACATCCTCGGTCAATTACGTCGCCGTGGATACGCTTTTGGCATCAGGTGCTGCACACGGATGGCAAAACACTTGTGGTGATGTAATAAAAATGTGTGAGCGCGCAGACACAGTCAAACGTGAGGAGACAGAGGGACGCACGTGAGACGCAAATAAGCCTAAACCAACCTGGGACAGGACTGTGAGACGAGGGCTGAAACGATTACTTGATTAATCGTTTAGTAATCGATTACTAAATGAATCGCCAACTATTTTGGTAATCGATGAATAGGTTACAACGTTTTGTCATTATTAAAACAAGTTTCCTGAATCCTGGAACCGCGTACAAAGAGCGTGAACCTCCGCCCGACCAGTAGGTGGAGTATTGAGCCCCGGCTAACCGAGTAGAGCAAACATTTCGACAACAGAAGGAGTAGTCGCCAAGGATAGTCATAGTCATAGACACGCAGGTATACCAGGGCCTTTAAATGTGAATATTTTCTGGTTTTAGCTAGTGCTGTCAACGTTAATGCATCAACGGTGTTAACGCACAACGCGTTTCCATGACAACTGATCGGAAAAAAACCCGGGTGACGTCATGTTTACGTGACTCCCGATTGTTAAAATGAGTCTCTAAAGTAACGCTAAACTTTAAAAACAGAGGCACACATACGCAGTTAGACAGGTACGCTGGTTATTTGTTAGCGCTGCGCATTTCCTTTGATAAACAGACCGCTCCAGTTCGACTGTAGGCGCGATAACAGCGCTAAAAGGAGCTAACGCAGCTAACGGAGCTAACTGGTAAACGGTGCCTGGACTCCGGTGTCGCGGCACGTAAACATGACGTCATGCGAGTCTTTTTTACCCGCTCAGTCGTCATGGAAACACGTTGTGCGTTAACGCGCGTTAACCTATTACACTATTGCAAAGAAATCATTCAAATTGAATCACTTTTCACTGCTAACACTGCTGACATTTTCGGAACCAAGCGATTGCTCGCTTAATCTAGAAAATACTCAACAGATCATTCGATTATGAAAATAGCCCTCGTTCACCGTCGCGTGGACGCAGGTCTCATGCCCAAAGTTCACTGGTTGCGGAACGGTTGCGTTAGCCTTACATCCGATCCGATGTCGGAACTGGTATGCGTCCATTCAAAGTTCATTGGTTACAATTAGTGCTGTCAAACGATTAAAATATTTAATCGCGATTAATTGCATTAATGTCATAGTCAACTCGCCATTAATCGCGTGTGTGTGGCCCCGACCCGATCGGTTAACCGTTAATCGCACGATAAAAAAACTTGTCGCCGTTAGAATGGGTTCTCGTTAACGCGTTAATTAACGCGTTTAACTGACAGCACTAGTTACAATGTGTTGGGTCCATTCAGTTTCGGGAAGGTCAGAGTGGATACGATTCAATAATTACGATAAATTCAGCACAAATTCGTACGCACGAGAGAGGAAGTAAGAGGATAAAACATTCCGCGTTGACACCACATCGTATTTCACTGAACGATAGCTTCGTTTGTTTGCGTTTACAACATTCACAGTATATATTTCCGTGCGAGAATTACCGCGATAAAACCAAGTCTCGCAACTCGCCGGATGTGAGACGCAAGCAGTGTAAATTGGGGGTTAGACACGTCTACTTTTGAGTTTCAGCTTCACAGTCTATTGGTTCCAACAGATATTGGCGTTTTACCAGCATGATTCGACCATAAGACCAGAAGATTGTGTCATGATCATGTTGCGATTGTGACGCATTCAGTGTTAACCAGGCATAACCAGGCTGTTAGCTTGAATTCCTGTGTACGCCACAGTAGTTGTGTATATTACTGTAAAACACCTGTCCCTCATGATACCTTGTGTGAATCACAGAGCGTAACCTGCAACGCTTTCCCGTCACTGAAGTGAAACCGCAGTTTTCCACGGTAACTGTGCGATTGTGAAACTGAACATGTGGGAACATCGCCTAGAAAAAACGAGATGGAAAACTCCACCTTCTTCTTCTACACGGTGAGTTTTGCCGAGTTAAAATGACAATCTCCCATTTTAAGGTTCGGACAAGATACAATCAGTATTTATGTGGAATTTAGGGTTAGCATGACACTAAATGTGAGATATAAAGAGTTAAATTGACTCTTTTAGAGTTATTTTAACTCTGCTAGCTAGCATTTCTGTGTATATTAATCGCCATATAGGTGGTTTTTAGCTTTTATTCATGGTTAGAGAAGCAAATACTATCCCCATAAACAAACACTTTCTACTTATTATCACATACTTTTACTTGTTATACATCTGTCATATTACATTTTTAATCTGTATTTTCAATAAACCATTCAAAAACGTTATTTTAACGCTGCTAGCTAGCATTACCGTGTATATTAATCGTGGAACCTGTCACATTGTTAGCTTTTAATTATGGTTAGAGAAGCAAAAACTATCCCCATAAACACAAACTTTCTATTTATTATCACTTACTTTTACTTGTTATACATCTGTCATATTACATTTTTAATCTGTATATCAATAAACCATTTAAAAGCGTTATTTTAACGCTGCTAGCTTGCTTTACCGTGTACATTAATCACATTTAGAACAATGTGATGCAACAGTTATCTGTATTCCCCATAAATAATACATGTAAAGCACTTTTGTTGCTACTAAAAATGCTCTAATTCGCGGTTAGAGAAGCAAATACTAGCAACATAAACGTTAGCCTGGTGGCTAACTGCTAGCTCTATGCTACTTTCTGGGCTTCACTTTTCAAATATCTTGTTTTTTAAACATACGGTCCGAGTCGTTCGTGTGAATATACCGAACAAGAGCAAAGAGTTCCAGCCTCCTGGTTTTCTGTTCTGTCACATCTGAGTATTCTAAAGGTAAACAGAGCAGAAAGACATGCATTGTTGTTTTTTTTTTACTGTATTTTTTTGTGTGTGTGTGTGTGCAACGATTGCTGTTAGAGATTAACAAGAGATTTGGTAATTGGAGAGAGGAGAAGAAAAAAAACCCAGTGGTAAATGTCATCGCTCAACTCTAACAACATTTGGCAAAGCAGGGGCCCAAGCCCCGCCCCCTCAGGGGTCTGCTGTCAAAACACACGTCCTAATCCTTCTCACTGGTTCACTTGATGATGTGCATGCCTGCTGCATCATCATACTCTTATGTTTGGGTTTAATCCATAAGCAAACACAGCGGACTCTTTTTTTTTTTTTTTTTTTATACTCGCGGACGTCAGATGATCTTGGCGGCAAATAAAGTCTCATTCTTCTCGACTTGTCTGTCATCGAGTCGAGGATCAGCGCTTGTTTAATGTCGCGCAATTCTCACAAAGTCCTTTTTAAAGTGGCTTTAATCAGGATTAATAGAAGGAGGAAACAGAACTCTTTGAAGTACCTGTCAGTTTGCTTTTGGTTTTGGTGTTGTGCCCACGACGCGAGGAACGGAGAGGAAAGAAAGTCCCCGTGTTGTGAGGACCTGAATCTGTAAACACACCAACGCTTTGGGGACTTTTCTTACGTATGGGGACAAAAAGCAATAATGGCAATTATTACAGTTGAAGGTGTATTTAGGATGAGGTTATGATTAGTTTAACAGCTTCAGAGTCATTGTGATGGCTAAATGTCTTTTTGCAAGGAGATTGGAGAGCCATCTGCACTGCCCCCTACTGTCTGTTAGCGGAAAAGCAACCTTGCGTTGGAGAGTCCTCAGATTCAGGAGGTTTCACAAAGGTTTCGGATCTTGCGTGAAACACAAATTGCTTCACGGCACTACACACACACACACACACATACACACGTCCTCCTAGCTAGGTACGGTCTATAAGATCATAGCATAGTGTTGGCATTATTTTAGACATTCATCAGGACATGGACACTTAAAAATGTCTTTATTTTGAAGGAAAATTGTTAATGTGGTAAACGACTATTCTAGCTGGAAACGTCTTTTTTTTCAAAGGTGAAGTAAGTAGGTTATAGTGCCATCTAGAGGAGAGGCTGAAATTTACAACAAAGAACTGCTCCTCTGCTCACCCCCTCCCTTCCCTGAGCGCTACGGTATCCTCAGCCGGTCAAATGTCGTCCTCGTCGTCTTTCTCCGTGTCAGCAGATGAGGTTCGTGAGGCGAGGGAGAGGGCGAGCTACCGCGGCCGTAGCAGACGAAGCGGAGAGAGAGGAGGCGGGACTTCTGCTACAAGTAAAGCGACGCTTGATTTGTTCTCTCGCGTTTGTCCTTACAGGCTCCGGTAGAAACATGGCGTCTCGCTGCTAACAGTGGCTATGCAACCGCGGCCCGCGACCATGTTATTTTACATGACTTTTTTGAAACACTACGAAAATGAAACAAAAACTATTATACAGCGACTAGACAATGCAGGAGCACATAATATGTATAAAAAAGTGGATTTTGGGTTATATAAACCCATAAATACTACACATTGTCCCTTTAATGGAATATGTACATAGGGGTATAGAGGCCCATTTCCAGTGTTCTAATGGTACATTGTGTTTGCTAATGGCATCAGAAGGCTACTGGATGATGAGAAAACCCTTGTGCAATGATGTTAGCACAGCTGAAAACACTTTTGCTGGTTATTTGACAAAAGGGTAAAATTATTATTTTGAATAAAAATCATTATTTCGAATCATGTCAATGTCTTGACTATATTTTCTCTTCATTTTGCAACTCTTTTGATGAATAACACCAACAAAATTGTATAGATGAGCCCAAACTTTTGAACGGGAGTGTAACTCCCACTTGTTTGTGTATTTTTATTATGTTGTTTTTCACCTGTATAAAATAAATAGTCTTGCAAAGTAAGGCTAGTAGTAGTAGTAGTAGTTATGGTTAAGGTTAGAGGACGTCTCCAGGAAGTGACTGTAAGTCAATGTAACGTCCTCTGAAGTCATGGAAACCAGACTCTGTCAATCAAACTCAACAGTAAACTGTAAAACTTTTCCTTTGAACCTGACATTTGAGGTGAAACTCATCTCTAATCAGCTGCGTTTAAACAGAACAGGCCACTGTTTAAACAGAACAGGCCACTGCTCCTCTTCATGTGTGGAACGACTAAATAAATGAATGAATGAACGACCGGCAGAGTCGACGACTAAAGTCACGTCAGCGCTCGACCCGGCAGGTTCCTGAAATTGGTGCGTTGGTGGCAGACGGCGCTGCAGCCAGACTGTAATTTCAGCCTCTAAAACAGTGTTTAGTCCGGTGTCTGACGTGAGCCTGCAGACTGGGCTGTTTGCATCTGCAGCCTTTTACACTCCATTAAGGTAATGCTGCCTCTCATCTGTAGCGATTGGCTCTGCTGTGGGCTTTGTTGTTTACGACGCTTTAAATACTTAAATACACCGCAGTGGCACTGCGCATGTAAACTGACCCTCTGCCTGTGCGCACGTGTGTGTGTGTGTGTGTGTGTGTGTGTGTGTGTGTGCAGCAGTGGTGCATCATCATGCCTGTGGTCCTGTCATTAAGTTACTGTAAACACGGTTTAGGAGGGTAAATGATGCCACCAAGCAAAAACACTACAGAGACATAGCCACACACACACACACGCACACACACACACACACAGTGAATAAAAACAGGGCAGAACATCAAATAAATGTTTCCAGAGTCATTAAATCAGGAGGAAAAAATGGAAAAGGTGTCGAGTTTTCCAGATTAAAGGCGATTTTATTCGTATCTGACGAATCGTGGGACGGTGTTGTGTTGCCTCGTGTTTTTCTGTGATCAGATTGTAATCCGATAGCATCCTGACCACTTGTAAGTACGGGTGTAAATACAGCCACAGGATTGTGATCTGATCTGCAAAAACCACTCCAGGAGGTGTTCGGAGACACTCTGTGTCCAGATAAAACAGAAGTGTCTTGTCTAACCAATTTTTCCTTTCACCACAACCTGTCTAGGCAGATAGCCGCACATGTTCGAGTCTGGTTCTGTCAGAGTTTTGTGTTTGGAGGCAGTACATACACCCATTTTTAACACAAAACTACCAAGAGTTGGACCTGGATCACTGAATAATATTACTAGATTAACCATATACACAAGTTTTAACTTGGAAAAAAAAGTGTTTTAGGGGTTCAGTTTGGTCTTTAAGTTTTAAGGAAGAAAAATTAGCTATTATTTGAATAGAATTTAATTGCAAATATGTCTAAAAATAGTTGTCTGTGCTGAGCTCCTCTCATCAGATAAACACTGACGAGTGTGTGTGTGTGTGTGTGTGTGTGTGTGTGTGTGTGTGTGTGTGTGTGTGTGTGTGTGTGTGTGTGTGGCACACCTGGGCCTTTGTGAGCTTTGACAAAGACATTAATCAGCGGCTTAAGACAAAAAAAAAAAAAAAAAAAACCCAAACAAACCTCCCACCGGCGCTAATCTCTGCGCTCTTATCAACCTGCCTCCTCCAGGCACAATGCTAAGCTAACAGCAGCACACTCCCTCCATAGACTAACAGTAGATAACGTCTCGCGCTTAGCTATCGCTAACACGGCTAACGCTTCACTAATGCACATTATTACACCGTTATTGCTGCTCAGCTAACGTTGTGTGTGTGTGTGTGTGTGTGTGTTAGCTCGGCAGAAGAAACAAAAACCTCGTGACTAACGACAAACACAACGCTGTGAGGGGGTGAAAAGGTAAATATGCACTCTAGCATGAATACACTGTCAATATTACTTCATCCGCTCGTGTTTCAAGAGTACAGAAGGAGGAAGGTGAAGTTATTTCTCTGATAGCATCTCATTGATAAAAAAAAAAAAAAGTATAAAGTGTTTTGCTTTAAAGTCGGGGTGGGTTATGTAACCTGTGTTCTCCACAGATATGTCAACAACGCGACTGAATCCTAACCTGATAACCGAAGCTGCTCATGCATGCAGTTCATTCATGTGTTCATATTATTAGGAGGCGTGTCTTCCTCTTAGAGAAAGTTCTGGATAGTTTCAGATTTGTTTATTTGATTGTTACGGACTGTTAACGACTCACTAAGCGAGAGGTCAAACAGATTTATACTTACTTTATGTGCTTTATTATTTTAATATTTAGTGTAAATGTATTTTTATTTGCCCAGTTTGGTCCCATTGAGATCAAAATACCTCTTTTGCAAGGGAGACCTGACCAACATGGCAGCAAATGTACATATACATGGATATGTATATCCTCATATGTATATGTATATATATAGTGTACACTGCATGAATATTATTTTTACCTTGTTGTTGTTTTGTTTTGTATATTTTGACTTATAGTACATGTACAGTACAAGTATAAGCATTACTACGTGGGTTAAGACGCATACGTAGAAAGAAACCTGAGGTATTTTACGTACGTCCTTTGCCCAAGGACACTTCAGCAGGTGGCCTGGAGGACGACGTCCGACACAAAAATCAAAGCCAACAATGTCCAACTGTAGAGTAAAGTAAAAAAGTAGTGCTGGGCACGTTAGCGTGTCAACAGCGGTTAATTGCGTCAACGTTAACGTGCGTTAACAGGCATGACGCCGTTTCCATGACGGATGAAAAAGACGCGCGCGACGTCATGTTTATGTGACTCCCGATTGTTAAAAAGAGTCTCTAAACTTTAAAAACAGAGGCACACATACGCAGTACACAGGTACGCTAGTTATTTGTAAGCGCTGCTCTTTTCCTTTAATAAACAGAGCGCTCCAGTTCCACTGTAGGCGCGCTAGTCGGCGCTAAAGGAGCTAACGCAGCTAATGGAGCTAACTGGTAAACGGTGCCTGGATTCTGGTGTCACGTAAACACGTAAACATGATGTCACACGCATCGTTTTCCGGGCAATCGTCATGGAAACGGCGTCTCGCGTTAACCCAGTGCCCACCTCTATTAAAAAGAATTTAAAATCTTTGAAAACATGCGTTAATCTCCAACAGTTAGCCAAGGAAATGACTAAAATGTCATATTTAACAGAGGAGTCTGGTGGATTTAGCGACAGCACTTCTGAGCGGAATCACAACTCAACGTTCAGCGGTATTTCTCAATTCTGTGAACAAATCTTTAGAATCAAACTGACACTAATAATTCAGTTAAACCCAAAACAACTGCGTTACAAGTCACTCGTTTGTGTGTTGGTGTCGCCCGCTCAGCCTCCTGAGTCACAAACATGCAAAAACCGTGATTCCGATGCTACATTCTGGTTTACATGTCCATGAGGAATTGGTCTTAGCCGAGAGTAAACTGTTGACCCAAACCTTCCTGCAGATAAACAACATGGCAGCCACATCAGAGGCGGAGTAAAGCCGACTGACTCCACATCAACATAAACACGTGCTACACTCACACATTTCACAGTCGGTGGTTCAGTCTTGTTTAGGTCGACGGGGACAACAAAGACGACGACGGTAACCGTGGAAACATTTGCTTGAGAGCATGTCATGAAGTCAGCTGGTGCCCACATACACTAAGTGCTCAAAGAACACAAGGCAACACTGTTCTGGTGAGAAATTACGTTACTTAAATGGAATATGAGCTTGAGTTAGCATAAATAGAACTCTAGCTTGACGCAGAACGCGGACGCTTTGACCTGGTCCTTTTAAGAATGAACGGAACGGCGGATATTTAGGCTCTCTGTGGGCGTAGAACATCGTAAATATAAGACAGCGCAAGACGGTTCGCTTGGACTTTCGTGTGGAAATTAAAATGGAGTTTACAATTGCGTGGGCATGCCTGGAAACTTTGAGTGACGCGGACAATCGTTAAAGTAGGAACGCAACCACGTCAGGTGAGATACGACGCAGCTATGCTATGCTGAGTAGGCCCGGGCTCTTTGAGAAGGAATGGAACAGCAGGAATTTACGCACATGAGCATAGTTTGGAACCAGATCTGGTTTTTAAGAATGCGCAGAAATGGGAAGCGGTTCTCCGTGGGAGCGTTAAGCGGTAATCGTTAGCCGGCTTTTCACAGTCAGAATGAATAGAAACTGCGAGCACTTGGACACATGCAAAGAAAGCAAAACGGTTCTTTGTGAGCACGAAACAAGATAAGTATGACGAGGTCTTTTAAGAGATGCAGAGCGTCTCTTTGCGGGCGCACACTACCGTTCAAAACAGTTCAGTTTTCTATTCAGAGTAACACTTTTAGTCATCAAAAGAGTTGCAAGATGAATAGAAAATATAGTCAAGACATTGACAAGATTAGAAATAACGATTTCTAAACCAGCAAAACTGTTTTCAGCTGTGCTAACATCATTGCACAAGGGTTTTCCAATCATCCAATAGCCTTCTAATGCGATTAGCAAACACAATGTACCATTAGAACACTGGAAATGGGCCTCTATACACCTATGTACATATTCTATTAAAAACCAGACGTTTGCAGCTACAATAGTCGTTTACCACATCAACAATGTATAGAGTGTATTTCTGATTCATTTAATATTAGATTCATTACTTTTCCTTTAGAATAAGGAAATTTTTTAAGTGACCTGTCCTTGTCCCTGGTTTCTTCTACTCAATCGCTAACTTTCCTGTGGTCTTCGTAGCGTCTAAAAATAATGCTACTGCTATGATCCTATAGCCACTACCTAGCTAGGAGACGTGTGTGTGTGTGTGTGTGTAGTGCCGTGAAGCAATTTGTGTTTCATGCAAGATCCGTATCTTTGCGAAACCTCTCGACTTTGAGGACCCTCCAACGCAAGGTCGGTTTTCCGCTAACAGACAGTAGGGGGCAGTGCAGATGGCTCTCCGATCTCCTTGCAACAAGACATTTAACCATCACAATGACTCTGAAGCTGTTAAACTAATCCTAACCTTATCCCAAATACACCTTCAACTATTGCTTTTTGTCCCCATAGTTGAGACAAGTCCCCAAAACGTTGGTGTGCTATACACCTATGTACCTATGTTCTATTAAAAACCAGACTATAATTAGTTACGTCAGAATATTATAATTCTGACGTAACTGGCAACCCGCGGTTGCTCGGCAGCTGAGACTCTACTGACTGCAATGATTGGTAGACGGCGATAGATGGCGCCACATGGCGCCAAAACATGATTTTGAAAACATAAACATGATTTGCAGTCTGTAAAATATATTTTTTAATGCAAATATTTTGTCTGTACTGTTGTTGTTGGTGAGTTCAGTTTGTTATATGAACATTATTCCTGAGTCTCTGTGACATATTAGGAGGATTTTATGGCCAGTTGCTTTAGATTTATTACAAAACGCACCTTTAACAATGTACAGAGTGTATTTCTGATTCATTTAATGTTATATTCATTGATAAAAAGTGCATTTCTAGACATTTCTAAGTGAGCCCAAACTTTTGAACGGTAGTGTATGGCCCAGACCTTTATGTATGAATGGTAGAGTTTCTCTGCAGATGCATAAATCAATAAGGATGACACAGCTTTTTAAGAATAAAGGGAACCTCGGGCGACCGTGAGACGCTAGCAGTGCAAATTGACGGAGCTGTGTGCAGTGCAGTGCATCCGTTCTGCAACCATTTGTATTTTGAGGGGTCAACAGTTCACTTTTGGACTTTTGTCCTTGAAGTGAAGAGGAGTCGTGACACTGAGCTGAACATGATGGCTGCCTTCATCATTTTCATCAGCAGCAGCAGCAGCAGCAGCAGCAGGGTGATTATGGTGATGTATTACCAGGAGCTGTTATGGTTAGCGCTGACAGTTGAGGCCAAACATTTTCACACAGACCTGTCTGAGGGAAGTGGAGACACTGTCAGGTTTGTTTAAGCTGCCGCACTCTTTCATAATCTCCCTCCGTCTTTATACCCCCCACTCTGCTCTCTCTTTCCCTTTCACCGTCTACTGTACCCCTGCTCCCTCTCTCTACCTAGGTGGGCTGAGGAGACGGTTCCTCCTCTTCACCCCCTGCTCCTCTCTGTCTTTCTGTCTTTCTTTCTCCTTTCATTTCTTCCCCTCTCAGGTGCAGACACATAATTACTGCATGGGCTCAAGTCAGTCTCCAGTTTCTTTTCTAATGTGCTGCCTTTTAACTGTGTCCAATCATGTGTTTGTTTGCACTGTGTGTGTGTGTGCATGCACCTACATGTGCAGTAAAACTGTCTAGATGTACTTGATGTACACAATGCATGATGTCTAAGGTCTATATGTGTGTGTGTGTTTCAAGCTTTTCTTTCACACCTAAATAATAAAAGCAGATTAAAGGAGGATGGACACACGCACGCACGCACGCACGCATGCACGCATGCACGCACGCATGCACGCATGCACACCCGCACGGACGCACGCACACACACACATGGTCAGGAAGGACACACTTGAGGAACAAAGACAGCAGAAAACAAAGAGCTGTGATTAGAGCGACGTCTCCTCTGATGTTTTGGACACTTGTGAGAGTTGTGACGTCTAATCAACGTAAAAACAGCAGCTTCGTCTTCTCTGATTACAGAGCCGGAAAAAAGGTATCACTTACTGCTCTTTATACTGTCCTGCGATTAATAAAGCCAGAGTTTCCCCCCTGTGATTATGACTGAGGAAACTTAGAGATGTTAGTGACCAAGCAACGCTGGATTTCAAATGTAAGAAACATCTGAGCAGTTGTGTTTGACAGGCTAAACATCGTTCACGTCTGGAAAGAAGCGCCAAAATTTGACTGAACGTACCTGTGGGGTCATCCCATTGGCCGCGTAAAATTTAAAACCAGAATTTATTCATTTCCTGGGCCGGTTTCAGTGATTTTGGTGTCAATTGATGAACAAAGGAATATAAAGGAAGCTTCTCAGCCTCTCCAGTATAATAATCTAATAATCGAATCGAATAATCTGACTTCTCTGTGGTCAAACGTGTATGTTTTAATATCAAGATTATACCTATGAGGCAATTATATACAAAGATATAAAAAAATATAAAAATAATATAATTTCAGAGCTTGAATTGGCAGCCATCTTGGAAAAAATGGCGGCCATCTTGATTTTTGTGCGACTAATGGGTGTTAGCAAAATTTTGGTGCACGCTCGCACGTTTGAAATATTATTCCAACATGTGACCAATCAACGCAGTGCTCACGTCGGCCATTTTTTCCCGACAAATCCTACGTACAACGTACATTTAACTCAGATCGCTGGGTTGTGTTTGTTTCCCAAAAACCCATTTGTGCACTTTCGTCCCGTATATTTGCAACGTGTCCGGTCGGCAAAGACCTTAAAAGTGTTATTTAAATATCTGTATTTATGTTCAACGTAATACTAAAAGAATAACCTAAATATTTGTTGAATAATAGCATTAACAGTCAACGTCCAACCATACGCAAAATACGCACAAAAACAGTCCTGCGCTAGTTTTATAAGCACGTAAATCAGTCGTGATGCTGCATTTTCTTGATTCTGATCACATTTCACTTCTTGCCTCTTCAGGCCGGGGCTTGTTTTATTAAACATGTGAAGTTTAAGGGGAAAATTGGACAATAGAAACATTTACTTATGACTTATCACGTCTTCTATGGCGAAATATACTAAATTTACCAACAGCGTTCAAATTCCAATAGCACTGATAAGGTCTGAAGTGCATCAAACCGTAAACCGTGTCGTTTCCTGTTGGCAGTACGTGGTGATTTGATCATGAGTGGAAAAATAAGCAGGAAAATCATTCATGACGCAGGACTCAGGCGTGGAGACCACACGTGAGGCGGAGGAGCTAAAAATACGTCTGATATTTACGTTCTCTGTAAAATGAAAGGGAAATGAAGGAATGGACAGAGCAAATATAAGAAAAACCAAAACAGGCCAAGGGGGAGAGACGTCTCCGTGACAACCACGCTTCCTTCACCCTCGTAAAAAAAAAGTGGTTCCACCGCAAAAAAGCCTGCAACTGTTAAAACAACGTTATTAATAATTTACAGCTAAATTTGGCGCTGAGTCATGAGGTCTCATGGCCCTGAAGAGCGAGCTAAGAGGTTTAAATGAACGTAAAACACCACCTGGATCTCCAGACCTCCAGCCTGGATCTCCAGACCTGGTCTCCAGGTCTCCAGGTGCTGCTATTTCCCTTTTCTGCAAACTACGGCAAATGCTATATTTGTACGTTCAGTGCAGAGGAGGAGGAAGAAGAAGAAGAAGAAATACTGTGTTGTGTAAATGGTGTGTAACATGACGGGACATTTGTGAGGAAGCAGCCGACCGCGGTTGTCGTGGCAACGGCGAAACATCGCCCACGTTGACATAAAACGAAAGAAAACCCTCTCATTCCAGAGGAGTCGTTAAACTGAAGCGGAACGCGAAAGAATAACAGCGACATTTAAATTTGGAAAAGTTGAAACAGGAAGAACAGGAAGTCGTTTGTGTTTATTTCCATCGTGTGTGAGGAGGAAATGATACTGTGAGACGTGCACACATTCATTCATTCATTCTTACATGGACGTCACTGAAAGAAGTGAAGTTGATATTTTGGTAAATGTCTTCCTTGTTTGTTTACGACGCCACCTACTGTTTCGCGCCCTGTGTTGCATGATGTACGTAGACGAGGCCTACGCAGGACACACATCCGATCATAATTACCAGCCATTGACGTGAGATTCAGTGCAGAACAATGAGCGAGTAAAGCTAAAAGCACAAGAGAGTAAATGATGACATTCAGTCCTTGAATTTGAGGGGAATTGGTCCTGAACCTCGATTTGAGGTCAACAAAGGTGTGGGAACCCTGACGAAACCTAACCACAGTTTAAATCTTGGCCCCACACTCTTAGAAATTAAGGTGCTAAGTAGAAACATGTAAGGTTCTTCGGCTTGTCCTCATAGGAGAACCCTTTTTGGCTCCAGGTAGAATCTTTTTTTTTATAAAGGTTCCACTTGGAACCCTTTTGGAGGGTTCCACCAAGAACCCTTTAAAAACCCTTTATTCAGGAAAGGCGTTTTAAAGGGTTCTCTAGATCAAAATGGTTCTTAATGGAACCATTAGTGTTACCAAGAACCCTTGAAAAACCATTTCTTTTGGAAAGGCTTTTTCAGAAGCAAATGGTTCCAGGTAGAACCTCAGCCCTTGTAGAAGGACAACCATTATTTCTAATAGTGTAAGGTTGAGGTTCTTCCTCATAAGGACCAGGTTTTGGTCTACTAACCTTGGTCACTACTGGTCCTTATCAGGTCAGTGTTTATGACAG
Organism: Microchirus variegatus; assembly: GCF_963457635.1. Taxonomy (NCBI): domain Eukaryota; kingdom Metazoa; phylum Chordata; class Actinopteri; order Pleuronectiformes; family Soleidae; genus Microchirus; species Microchirus variegatus. The sequence continues at coordinate 35,428,323 of NC_139805.1, forward strand.
AAAGACGTCCAAAAGAGGTAAAAAAAATACGTCAATAAAAGTGGGCGAAGCCAAGTTGTCCTCTCATCTAAAGCTGTGTCAGCATTCAGTCCTTGAATTTGAGTGAAATTGGTCCTGGAAAGTCCTTGAATTTGAGGTCAACCAATGTGTGGGAACCCTGACTTAACCTGCCTTAAATCAAATTCAAATGTTAGCCCTAAACCTCATTAGGATCATGTTTTGGTCTCCATGAGGACCACTGGTCCTGACAAGGTCGGTGTTTATGACACAAAACGTCTTAAAGAGGCAAAACCATACGTAAATAAAGTCCTTGAATGTGAGGGGAATTGGTCCTGGAAAGTCCTTGAATTTGAGGTCAACCAATGTGTGGGAACCCTGTCTAAACCTGCCTGAATCTAACAAGTCAACTCTTGGCCCTAAGCTTGAGGTTCTGCCTCATTAGGACTAGGTTTTGGTCTCCATCAGGACTACTGGTCCTGAGAAGGTCAGTGTTTATCCTGGTCCTGGAAAGTCCTTGAATTTGAGGTCAACCAAGATGTGGGAACCACGCTACGGGGCTAAAAACTGCAACAGGAAGTGACCACGACGGAGCACATGAGTAAAAGACGTTGTAGCTTGTCCAGAACATCACATACAACATTTAGTTTTGCACTAAATGGACAAACCTCTGGTTGCGCATTAAATCCACATCTGTCTGCGCAGTGCACGGTCAAACCAAAACATTTCATCATTCAGCAAAGAGGAAAACCATTGAAGAAAGAGAATAGCGGAACATCAGATTTGGCGTTAGCCTCTCCTGTGTGTGGGCCCTGGCCTCCGCCGCGCAACATAAGCATGAACACGAGAATGTGCCTTGCTCCAAAAAAACGGAGGGATGATTTCCTTTCATATCACATAAACAGATGGTTGCTTGGCAGACGAGCACTCGGACGACCACATGAAGCCGCCGAACGCATGGTCGGCGCTCTGTGAGCCTCTGGGAAGAAGAAGCGGCGGCAAACATCCGCAGAGCCACTTTGACGACGCTGAACGAGAACGCGGCGGATCGTCTGCGAGAGCTTTGGTCTGAGCTCAGCGCTGATGAGCTGAGCGCTGACAGAAGACGTGAAGGAGGAGGAGCTACGAGCGACAGACAACCTCCTCTCTGATGTTACGCTCGGTTTGGAAAAAACAAACGAAAACAAGTCTTATCACATGGAACGTGAGTCATCAGATAATCATCAGGGGTTCACCAGGTTCTTCCAAACACAACCGCACATCAACAGTCGTCTTTGGAGATCTGTGGAGACGCAGATATGGCATCGTTGTCCACTGTTTGCGGTTTGAACTCTGGTTCCCTCACTCTGTGTGCCAGAGTGTCCGTGAGCAAGGGCCAATGCCAATTCCTATCTTAACCCTCAAGCTCAACCCTTAATCTTAACTGGCCCTCAAAACCAAGTGCTGAGGGTTATTTTGTCACTTAGAAATGGGACACCCCTTAATTGCAGATACCTCTTCAGACTGTAGGGGGCAGAATAACGCGAAAGCTGCAAACTCCAAAAAAGAAGAAGAAGAAGAACGCATTTACGTCAGGATCATTTATTACGATCCGTTTGTCAGTCAAGTTATTAGGTTGTCAGTTAGTTATAAGATGATACTCCATAGCAAACGATCGCTTGTCCGCACCGGCCGACTATTGACAAAAGATCGTAAAATTAAAATAAATGTTACCCAACAATGACGTCAGTAATCCATAATATTGGCCTAAACTAAGATAATACAATGGTTTTCATCATTTTTATATCTCTATTAACAAAGAAAATATTTCATTTGTAGCGTACTCGTTTCGCCGCTTTCAGCGCCATCTTTGTTTATGTGAAAACACGCAATGCATTCTGGGTAGCCCTTGCTCCCAAGGGTGGTCTCGGAAAAACTCAATATTGAGGGCGATACAGCCCTTAAACTCAGCCCTCAACTTAATTTTTCTGACAATCGGGACAGCACTTGCACTAGAGGGAGCGCATTTTTGAGATTGAGGGTTAAGCAAGGAATTGGAATTCACCCCAAGACATTCGGGTCACCACCAGCCATTTTTTTAATGCACATTTTCAGAAAAAGTCTTGAAATGTTGCTTGAAAGGGTTTTTACCTTTGTGGGAAAGTGGGAAAGTTGGTGTTCCACAATTTATTATAAGGACCACAGATGTTTTTATTCCCCCAGGGTCATTAACACCGGCCAGAAGATAATTGGCTACCCCAATGATGTATACATGTTGCAAATGACAAATAAAGATTCTATTCTATTCAGTACTTTTATTAGGCTAGCTTTACACGACAACTGAGCTGATCTGAACACAAACCGCAATAGTGCCGTTGCGTTCCCACTTTTATTTCGCGTTTTAGAAGAGCATCTTTGGATGGAAATCTGCATGCGCGCGATGACGCAAAAGTGTGTGAAATTTGATGTAGTATGCATGCCAGGTGGCTAGGTGGCACTGTGAAGCACTGCCATACAACAACACCAGGGGCGTTGAAACTTCCTTCTACTTCTCTCTAGTAGCACGAAGTAGCAGCTAAGGCGACTTGTCACGTCAACACGTACGGGAGTATAGCCAGCGTTAGCAGCTCAGAGAAAACTTTTGCGTTTTCAACCCTTTAGACGGGAACGCGACGATGGAGCGTTTCTAAGATTTCCACTCTGGACGGTGGGTTAATTTTTAAGCCCCAAAAACGCTGCGAGAGATTTATTTGTTAAAAATTCCACTCAGAACTATAGATGTTGCCAATTCTTACATATTGGACATTTTAGAAAATGAAAGAAGAAGAAAGCTAGTGGATTACTTTCTTTCTGTCACTTTAGGTACAGTTTAATGTAGTTTTCTAAAAACTGTAGTTTTCTAAAGCCAAATGAGTAAAATATGTCAGAAAATGTCAGTTTTACATCAGTAAATTACCATTTTCTACCAAATAGACCTTTACAATTGCGATTACATGAAACATGTTCGGTAAAAACGTTTATTTTCAAATATTTTTGAAGGTCCAGTGTGTAAAATTTAGCTTAAAATAATTAGACTTGATTATTTGAATGCATACTATCAAAGAAAGAGGCTTTTATTCTTATAGCAGGAGCCAGGAGGCGGCCATTTTGGATCGTGTATTTACAGTGGCATCATTTCAACCCTTTAGACGGGAACGCGACGGTGGAGCGTTTTTAAGATTTCCACTCTGGAGGGTGGCTTCATTTTTTTTTGCGGCGCCGTCTAAACGAAAGTCACATCTGATCAAATATTTTGTCGGTTTCACCCGGGAGCGTTGTGGTGTAAAGCACAGCCTTAATTGGCGTAGGGAAATTCCTCTCTCTCATTTAACCCATTGATCTCGCCTGACTCTTGATCAAAATGCACCTTCATAGCCTTCTTCTGAAGTTGTAGTCGGACGTTAGAAGATAAGGGAGCATTTCCATTGAAGTGAACGGTTAAGTGGACTTCTATGGGATTAGATTTGTGCCAATAATATTATCAAAACAACACTTTCCACGAAGCAAACAGCACTTTATGAAACAAAAATGAACCACAAAAGCAAATTAAATATCGATTTAATTATTAAAACTTATTGTATTTCATTTGTTTAGAAAACACACTTTTGATTAATGATCGGAATTTCCCTCGCTCCGAATCTTTTCGCTCCTTGCGATTTTTGTGTGATATTCTGTCCATGGGGGCGGGGTTTAGGAAGCCGCCTGCTGATTGGTTACCGAGTCTTTGAGTGACCGCACAATGGACCGGAAGCTGACACGGGTTTGGAGTCGCTCGTTCATAATATCTCAAAGATATTCTGATGAACGTCCATTGAGCTGTCGATCCAAAACTCAGTAGCCAATCGGCACGCAGCTCCATAAGCCCCGCCCCCATGGACAGAATCTCAAATAAAAATCCCAGGGAGCGCAATCGCAAAAAGAGTCGGAACAAGCGAAAGTCCAATCATTGCAAACGGACAAAATACAATCATTTTGAATGATTAAATCAATATTTAAGTTGTGATGATTTTGTGGTTTCCCAATGTTTGAACAAAAATTCAAAAACAAATAACTATTGTGATATAATCTGCTCGTGAAGATATAAACCGTGTGATTATATTGACCGTTTTAACACGATACGTTTGCCACGTTTAACAAGTGTTTCTTGCTTTGTGTCCAGAAGGAAATTTAATTACACAAAGTTCTTTAAACTTTCATTCAGAAGCAGAAATAAACGGTTTAAATCTGCACCGACAGGTAATGTTAGACATCCAGGCCCAGAGGACAGTAACACAACTCTCTGATGATCCAACGAGTGTAACGCAAGACGACGATTAACACAAACAGCTGATTATGAAGCGAGCACAGATCACGATGTGCTCAAAGTTAAGTGACGTCTTTTACTCTAATTACGTCTGATGCCATTTAATCATCCACTATATGATGTCCTGAAGTCAGGCGTGGTCTTTAAAAAAAAAATACAGTTTAATGTTTTGGCAAAACATTTTTTAAAGGTGCAGTGTGTAAACATGTTCCTACAGCAGCCTCAAAGGAACAAACTCTTAAACTCTTAAAAGTGACTTTGTGTCGATGGAAAAGTCACGAGAAACACAGATAACGCCAAGCTCTCGTTGACAATGTCATGTTTTTTGGTGTGTGAAGGCCACCGTAGTTCCCTGGAACATTCTAGAACAGGAGGTGTGAATGGAATGGAGCGATTTATTTGTTAAAAATCTACACTCTAATTCTTACATATTGGACATTTCAGAAAAAGAAAGAAGAATAAAGCTAGTGGATTACTTTCTTTCTTGACTTGATGACACTAGGAAGAGTTAAAAAAACTGTAGTTTTTTAAAGCCAAATGAGTAAAATATGTCAGAAAATGTCAGTTTTACATCAGTAAAATTCTTTTTTACCAAATACACCTTTACAATTACAATTGCATGAAACGTGTTCAGTAAAAAACGTTCATTTTCAAACATTTTTGAATACCCAGTGTGTAAAATTTAGCTTAAAATAATTAGACTTGATTATTTGAATGCGTGCAATCAAAGAAAGAGGCTTTTATTCTTATAGCAGGAGCCAGGAGGCGGCCATTTTGGATCGTGTATTTACAGTAGTATCAAAAGTGCAATTTTTTGATGCTACATTCTTAGAAATAAAAGTGCTAAGTAGAACCATATACGGTTCTTCGGCTTGTCCTCCTATGAGAAGCCTTTTTGGCTCCAGGTAGAACCTTTTTATAAACGTTCCACCTAGAACCCTTTTGGAGGGTTCCACCAAGAACCCTTTTAAAATCCGTTATTCTGGAAAAAGGTTTTTAAAGGGTTAGATGTATCAAAATGGTTCTTACTGGAACCATTAGCGTTATCAAGAAACCTTGAAAAAGAAAGGGTTTTTCAGAAGCAAATGGTTCTCTGGAACCTTTATAAAAAGGTTCTACCTGGAGCCAAAAAAGGGTTCTCCTATGAGGACAAGCCGAAGAACCTTATATGGTTCTACTTAGCACTTTTATTTCTAAGAGTGTACACTCTTAAAAATAAGGGTTCTAAAAGGGTCCTTCTACAAGGGCTGATGTTCTACCTGGAACCATCAGTGTTAAAAAGAAACCTTGAAAAAAGAAGCACATTTTTTCAGAAGCAAATGGCAAATGGAACTCTTGTCCTCATAGGAGAACCATTTTTGGCTCCAGGTAGAACCTTTTTATGAAGGTTCCACCGAGAACCCTTTGGGAGGGTTCCACCAAGAACCCTTTTAAAACCCTTGAAAAAAGAAAGGGTTTTTTCAGAAGCAAATGGTTCCAGGTAGAACCTCAGCCCTTGTAGAAGGACCCTTTTGGAACCCTTATTTCGAAGATTGTACAATCTTAGAAGTAAAAGTGTTAAGTAGAACCATATAAGGCTAGGAGAACCCTTTTTGCCCGAACCCTTTTGGAGGGTTCCACCATGAAACCTTTAAAACCCTTTATTCAGGAAAGGCGTTTTAAAGGGTTCTCTAGATCAAAATGGTTCTTAATGGAACCATTAGTGTTACCAAGAACCCTTGAAAATCCTTTCTTCTGTAAATGGTTTTTCAGAAAATCGATTCATCAGAAAATAGTTCCAGGTAGAACCTCAGCCCTCGTAGAAGAAACCTTTTGGAACCCTTATTTCCAAGTGTAAGGCTAAGGCTACGTAGCTTCTCTAACACACTTGTAACTGCTGAGGGATGTTCAGCTGCTATATTCTACACACTGTACCTTTGACAAAACATTAAAAGGAGCTTCTTTTCCGGGGGTTTTCATAAATCATGTATGACAGTTGTGTACATCAGGAGACGAAACATATTATCTAAGAGCGGCTGTTGCTTTGTCTCGATGGCGAGGAGATCGACGCCTCCTTAATTAAAGGAGCCATTATGGCGGAGGACGGCGTCCATTTGTACTGACCAAACAATCAAAGCAGGGGCTACTGTTAAAGCACACGGTGATTTATCTCACACAGTTGAGACTGTGGATGCAAACACACTCAGCATAATGACAGGGTCACGGGGTCATTACGTCGCCCTATTCTCTCCGAACTCCAGCCGCACATGGGAACGGGGTCACGGGAGATAATGTGTCCCTGATTCGTGGTCACGTCATCGTATCTGTGTTCAGACAATAAAGTGTCTCCTCATTCACACACTCTGCAGCTTTGTCCCTGCTCTACATAACCCTAACCCTCACACGGGAGATTCAATTCAACTTCATTTGTACAGCGCCGAATCACAACATACATCATCTCAAGGCTCTGTACGTAGTAAGACAAAAAAACCAAAACTTTTTACGCTATTGTAGAGAGAAGAGAAACAACGACCGTTCACACAATGAGGAACATGAAGAAGAAATCTCTGACGGAACCAGACTCAAAGATGTGCGGCCATCTGCCTAGACAGGTTGTGGTGAAAGGAACAATGGGGGACAGAAAGCACAAGAGGGAGGTGGGGTATATACGAGTTGTGTCAAGTTATAGGTTTGGACTAGGGGTGGGGAAAAAAACTTCATAAACTTCAAAAATCTATTTTATTTTATTTATTTTCTTATTTTTTTTTAAACACACAAAACACCAGTTTGTGTTATTTGTGTACAGTTTATTTTTGTAACTTCTGGGAGAAAAGGGCAGCTAGCCTAAGCTTTTATTTATGCTAGTTATTTTTTTGCACAGTAAGTAAGTTTTTATTTGTTTTGAATGAATAAATGTTAACTTTCTTAAGTTTGCCTTTATGTGATCACACTATCACATTATCTTATACAAACTGTATTGTTTTGACGACATAATTTGCCTTGACATACAATGGATTGTATCGATTTTTGAATCGAGAATCGATTTTGAATCGAATCGTGACCCTCAGAATCTGAATCGAATCGTGAGCCATCCAAACATTCACAACCCTAGTTTGGACAATTCGGAATCAGAGATATTTACATATATTTAATATATTAACATCTAACTAACGTCTAACTAACTTGTGCAGCGCCCATTCAATATCGGCACTATATATTAGCTAGAGCTGCAACTAACGATAATTTTACGTAATCGATTAATCTGTTGATTATTTTCTCGAGTAATCGGTTGGTCCATAAAGTGTCAGAAAACGTTAAAAAACGTTTGTCAAACCTGGAAATGACTCAGTTTGAATGATTTTGAATTATGTTGAAAATATACACATTTAAGAAGCTAAAACAATCAAAAATCTTGTTTTAATAATGAAAAAAGCTTCAAACCGATCAATTATCAAAATGGTTGACGATTAATTTAATAATCGTTTCAGCGCTGATATTAGCCACTACCCCACTGTGTGTCCCTTTACAGATCGTTGACTGATTTCCTTTGATTTCCAAGGTGTCGCGTGTAAATAAAGTTGGTACAAACCACGAAAACGTGAGAACAGACAATGAGGATGAAAGTGCGACGTATCACTTTTGCCCCGAAATATGGAAAAATGTTGAGTATAATTTGCAGTTATTAGAAACAGTCTTGTTTTCAGTTTACTCACTCTACTGTCACTCACTCACTCACTCTCACATGCTTCATGCAACCTGCTGCAAAACATGCCAAAGCGTTGAGTCACTTTGTGTCATCTGTGCACGCACACGTACAACACAAAGACACTGCACTGACTCATTCGTTTGGACAGCCAAAACAAAGCATTATCTCATAACCATAACCAGTTCATGCCTAACCCTAACCAGGTTTCCCATGGGTCCTTAAAATCCTTGAAAATTGGTGTATTAAAATAGACATAATGTAGGTCATTGAAAGTGCTTGAATTCTGTGCAAGAAAGAAGTGAAGTTGATATATTTAGGGTAAATGTCTGCCTCGTTTGTCACGATCGCCACCTACTGTTTCACCCTTTCGTCGATTGGCGTACGTAGACCAGGCCTACGCAGACCCACAAACGTGGAGTTATAATTACTAGCTTGCGATTCCGTGCAGAACAATGAGCGAGTAAAGTTAAAGGGATAGTTTGGAATTTTGGACATAAGACCTATTTTCCCACTCAGCCGGTGTGATGGACACGTCTGGAGACGTTTTCAAGAAATTTCATTCAGTCCTTCTAGTTGCCGAGTTCGCTGATGCTATGGCTAGCACAAGTCAATGGTACAAGTTAGCATGGCATTTGAAACACTCATACCGACTCCACAGTGCACCCGAGGCTAATCAGTTGTAACGGCAGACTATCGATGTACATATCTGTGTTGATAGAATGTTTGAAATAAAACCAACCTTGCAATTTGAAGGATTTATGTCTCAGCAGCAGCAGCAGCGCGTCATACTTCCTGTATGTAGGCTATCGCAGCAGCGGACTGATTCTGAGAAAGTAGTCCCTCAAAAATTAGTTAGTTTTGTTTCAAATATTATTCTATCAACACAGATATGTACATCGATAGTCTGCCGTTACAATTGATTTGCCTCGGGTGCACTGTGGAGTCGGTATGAGTGATTCTAATGCCATGCTAACTTGTACCATTGACTTGCGTTAGCCATAGCACCAGCGAACTCGGCAACTAGAAGAACTGAATGAAATTTCTTGAAAACGTCTCCATCACACAATCTGAGTTGGAAAATAGGTCTTATGTTCAAAATTTAAAACTATACCTTTAAGACTGACTTTGACCCAAGATCCCAAGGACAATCACTCGCTGCAAGTCAATAAAAATCTATCTATCTATCTATCTATCTATCTATCTATCTATCTATCTATCTATCTATCTATCTATCTATCTATCTATCTATCTATCTATCTATCTATCTACGTGGCCTCCTCTTGTTCTCTGCTCTGGCAGCTCAGTGAAAAGGAAGTACTGCTTTTCCCATGGAACATCAAACAGAGCAACGCAGTCATAATACTCACTTGACTGACTGTGGTGAACTTTATTGGCATACCATTGTGTTAAGCAATGTGCTTGATTACATGACAAAAAAAACAACGATCATGTGCAAAAAAGGGCCATGGCAACTATTTGCACCTGAAGGGGAATCCGTGTGCTGGAAGAACAAAGTGATCCTGTAAAGGTGCCATGTCAATTATTTTGTCCTGGCTAACGCAGATACAGTACACAGAGGCAGAGGCGCTGCACCCAACTACAAAGGCAAAAATGTGGGAGAGCTGCCAGCCACCTGGCAGCCGGTATCAGGATGAAGAACTACCTGTGGAGGTGTTACACAAGTCATTGTTCGCTAAACCGCAAATATCACTTGATATGTGAGTGTGCGCGGCTCGACCTCGTGAGCGGAGATAATGGCGGCCAACCTCGGGGCTGACGTCCTACGACAAAGCGCTCGCGTATATCTTTTAAAAGTCAGACCGTGCGATCGAGAAATGTAATTACGGTGGTAATTACACGTTTTGCTGCGTGTAGGAGAGTGGGCCGTTAACGTTCACGTTTATATTTTATGTCTGGACTGTCTGGTGCCACCATTTACAATATTTCTGCTCCTTCTTCTTCTTCCAATAAGTTGTGGCAGGATGTACGCGAAGGGTGTGTTCACACCTAATAGTCCACTGCGTTGGTCTGCACCCGATTCTTTGATCTTTCTGCCGGTTCAGTTCTTGTTCGCGAAGGGCAAATCTTAAACACGCTATAAATTATAAGATGTGAGTCAGATATCATTCACCGTCTTGTGCTTTATCCTCCACATGAGGGTCAGGGGGTCAATCCCAGACGACATAGGGCCCTGGGCACCCTGGACAGGTCGCCAGTTCATCGTAGGGCTACATAGCGACAAAGAACCATTCACGCTCACATTCGCGGTCCAACTGAACCCGGAGAAACACACGGGGAGAACATGGCAACTGTTGTTCCGTCTGGGTCGCAAACCGGGGCTCTTCATAGGCAACAACGCTAACCACTACACCAACCATGGTCAGATATGTAGGCTGGTCAAAAAGATAAATCCCTCTCAATTTCTAGATCATGGGGGTATGAGGAGGTTAAGGCCAGACACATGGGCGGGCATTGGGGGTTCTCCAGCGAGGATTGGCGAGAACCGGGAGGCGAAGCATTGAATGTCGGAAACGGGCGACGGTGGAAACGCGAGTCCTCTTTCAACTGCCCCATCGGCCCCAACTCTTCGTCCCTCATCCGCAAACGAGACTCAACTGAGGAACCTTCAACAATAGACTGTGGACGTTGAAGAAACACCGGTCGCAAGGGAGTGACATTTTCATATCAGCCTGTAGAGTGTTGTGGGTGGAGGTCTAGCTCCTGACATTACCGTACCAATTTACTCTGGTACCGCAAGGAACGGGTGCCAAAGAATGGAACGGTTGGGGCCAGTTATTCGGGTACTATTCATAATGGAAACACACACAAAAAAGAAAGAAGTACAATACTCTATCAAATGGAACGGTTCCACTCGATGGAAATACGCCTTGCAAGGACTCCTAGACCATCGTTTTCAAGTGGACCAGAGTTCAGTAGTTTGGTCCAAATCAGTGGTCTAGGATTACGTTCAAACGCACCGACGTCAAACTTTGTATGAGAACAGACTGCCTGAATGAGCGAGGGAGTGACGTCTTTCTGTCGCCCAATCGGCTGACTGTTGACGGTGGAGCCGGTCTCGCTCCACCCTGACCAGACCGTACCATTTCACTCTGGTAGCCCGAGAAAAGGGTGCCAAAGAATGGAACTGTTGGGGCTATTCATTTGGGTACTTTTCCTAATGGAAATGCAATGACTCCACTCAATGAAAAACAACGTTGCGTCCTAGACCACGTTTGTTTGGTTCACTCTGATCCAAATGAACGGTACTAAGATGGTAGACGGCGCACCAAGGTCCCACTTAACCGCACCTGACGAGGCTGGTGTGAACGCACCACGAGAGTAATTCCATAATCAAAGTTTGACGTTGGTTCTTCCGACACAGATCAAAGTTGTTCTTCATTTTTCATCCTCTTCATTCTTTTCGTTCAGCGCAGTTCCAAATTCCTTCAGGGAGATTCACACTCGAGCTTTCCTCATTTGCATATTGTTCACACAACCTCGGGCGTTTTTTTCATCTATTGTTTTGTCCCCCCCCCTTTCTTTAAGACACACAGGCAGGAACATAGGGTTCCTCATTATCAATAAGTATATTCACATGTTCCCGTGTTTGCGACTTCAAAAGCGCCCGCGGTCGTGTGAACAATATGCAAATGAGGAACGCTCGTGAGTGACTCTCACTGAAGGAATTTTATTTGAATACTTTCAACGAACCTTTTTATTGTTATGTATTTATTAACCCGGTTATTTATAGTTCAGTCAGTTTGACTTTTGGGATTTTTCAGTCCCTTTTTTCTATTTATTTAATTAGGTCCATGTCAATTTCAGCTTATTGTTGAATATATATTTACACATTAGTAGGATTTTATTGCTATTTTGTTGATATTTTGCTTAGTAGTGATTCTGCCGCTGGTGTTTCCTCAACTGCAAAGTGATGAGATAGCATTTCCGTAGAATTTCCTGTTTGATTAAGGAAACAAGTTACTGTTACTGTATATGTAACTTTGTGTTAGAATAAACTTTGATTAACTTCATTTTTATTATTTCATGAAACAGATATCAATCTTTTCTCAGTGCTGAAATGACAGTTGAGTGGAATTCTTTATTTTTATCTTTCTTTTTTAATATAAATGTTGGAGGAGAGAATATTACTCTGGTACATGATCTTGTTGTGAGAACTCTCTTGGCCGTGCACACAGTGCATACGGCAGAGTAATTAAAAGCCATTAGTTACACATGTCATGTCTGAGGGCTCGACATCACACCCAGAGACTGCGATGACATTAAATCTCTGAGTTATCCTTGAGGCGAATGTGCCGATCAGATTTCTGTACCTGGTGCAGTATCTCATTACATCTCTGACGTCTGGACGCTCTCCAGGTTTAGCTTTAATCGCTTTAATGAGCACATTTTTTTGTTCATGCAAACTGTGAAACAATGCGTCGCTATTGCGCCACCATGTGGGGAGGGGCAGGTTTAATATCATATAATAATGTTTATCCCCCTTATTCGTTTAACACGTTTCAGCGTTACACTTAATTTTCTCAAGTTTTCAGTCATTTCTGTTTTTATTTTTAAATCCTCCACAAGAGGGTCACAGGGGGGCGCTGTGACGATCTCAGCTGACATAGGGTGAAAGACGGGGTTGAAATATTATCATAGTTATTGTTATTTCGTAGTGCTGTCAAACGTTAACGCGTCAAAGGCGTTTAACGGCGTCAACGTTAACGCACGGCGTGTTTCCAAGACGACTGACCGGAAAAAGACGTGCGTGACGTCATGTTTACGTGACTCCCGATTGTTAAAACGAGTCTCTAAAGTATCGCTAAACTTTAAAAACAGAGGCACAGGTACACTGGTTATTTGGCAGCGCTGCTCTTTTCCTTTAATAAACAGACCGCTCCAGTTCGAACGGAGGCGCGCTAACGGCGCTAAAAGGAGCTAATGCAGCTAACAGAGCTAACTGGTAAACGGTGCCTGGACTCCGGTGTCGCGGCACGTAAACATGACGTCATGCGCGCCTTTTTCCGGTCAGGCGTCATGGAAACGTGTCGTGTTAACCTGTTGCACAGCACTATTATTTTGATGTCTTTTCCTCAAAAAAGTTGGACTTTCCACTTAATCCGGCCACTTACTGACCAAATTAGACACACGGTTCTGGTTCCGGTTCCGTTCCTGATCTTGATGCTTTCTGGCGAACCAGCCCGCACACACAACAGTTTAAGAGGAACCAAATTGGAACGAGGTTACTCAGGCGGTAGTAAACACACACCGGCAAAATATGACACACCCACTGATAACGTCAGGGTTTGCAGGGGAAGACCTACTTTTAGTTCCACTTTTCCGGTTCTGATACCAGTTTTTGGTATCAGAACTGGGAACCGGAGTCTCAGTTTGAGACTCCTGTCCTAAAGGGAGAAGTCAAAAGAAGAAGACGACTTCAACTCTGAAACAAATTTGCATTGCATCTCAATTTCAATCCCATTTTGTAAACACAAGTTGCATAACTCCCTGGAATAAATCATTTGTTGAGCAGCAGGTGAGCGTCCAGAGGTGTCCTGGTTCACTATGAAGGACATTTGTCCACCCGCTTGTCTCAAATATGTCCTGAAGTGTCCAGACATGCAGAAAGTTTGGCTCTGGAGCTAAAAACTAAAAAGCTCCAGGAAAACGTCTGGACGACTTTTGCTTTAACAAACAGACATTTTTTCCCCCCTTTAAAAAAATGGTCTGGAGTTTAGTTTTAGCTTTGGAAAAATCAAGAAGTCAGGCATTTATGTGAATCATAGCGAGCAGGTGACTGAGAAGGAGGATCTACTTGTCACTTTTAGATGTTTTCCGAGGTCACTTTTCATCTAACTGATGATGTTTCATTCCGGTTCCTCCGCTCCGCTGACCTGAGCACAGAGGAACAGGTTTCTGCTCAGTGTGACAGCGTCTGGTATCAGATGACTCCATCAGATGTGAGGAAACTGAAACACAGACACTGTCGCTGCTGCACTCAGACTTTCTCTGGCACGCGACCAACAGTCGATGACGCGCGGTGTCTTTGTGCCAAAATGTGGGACGAGGGACGATATTCTGCTCATCTGAGACGTTTCTGTTTGGATGGTTTTAAAAATGCCACACAATGCTATTTGTAGTCGATTTAAGGACATCTGTATATACAGATATATATATATGTATATATATATATATCTGTATATACATACATATACATACATATATACACATACTGTATATATACATCCATATATATACATGTATTCATATATATATCCATATATACATATGTATACATATGGATATATGATTATATACGTATATACAAATATATACTTATATACACATATACATATATATACATATACACATATACATATGTATACATATACACATATACATATGTATATATACACACATATATACACACATATATATACACACATATATATATACACACATATATAGGCGTATATATATATATATATACACACATATATACAGGCGTATATATATATACATATATATAGGCGTATATATATATCTATATAGATCTATATATATATATAGATCTATATATCTATAGATCTATATATCTATATATATATATATAGATCTATATATATATATATATATAGATATCTACATATCTATAGATATCTATATATATATATCTACATATCTATAGATATATATATATCTATATATATCTATAGATATATATATCTATAGATATATATATATCTATATATATCTATAGATATATATATCTATAGATATATATATATATCTATATATATATATGTAGATATATATATATAGATATATATATATATATAGATATATATATGTAGATATATATATCTATATATATATAGATATATATATCTATATATATATAGATATATATATATATATATATATCTATATATATGGTATATACTGTGGTGATATACTGTGTAAGCATTGCCAAAGAAAGATACAACATATGAGGTAAAATGTACACTATAACTTTTTTCACTTTTCACTACTACTTTTTTATCAGTAATCAAGAAAAAAAATCAGATTTTTTTTTTTTTCTTATATCTCACCTTTTTATTTTATTATTACATTCCCATTACCTATTCATGAAATTATATATGTTCTTTCATTCTGTTTATTTATGTATATGTATGTATTATTTTAAGATATGTATTAAAAATTCTTCCTATTATTTAGTAAATATATTTGAATATATTATATTTGTGACCTAGTGCAGGTGCTTACAGTTTACCTTTACCACCTGTCGGGTAATAAATGGGAATAAACTAGCAACTAGTGAGCAGACACTATGTTTTCCATCTTTTACTGCAGCTTTGTGAGGTGTTTCTCTGTATTTAAAAGTGTTTTTTTTGTACATCAACATTATTCGACTTTGACTCTGAAGCAAAGAAAAATCAATATTTAAATAGAGAAAGCACTCACGGCGAGGCCGTTTTTAGTTTCACTACAGATTAAGATCCAAATGTCAACCAAACTAAAACAGTCCAACGGACCAATATGACGTGCTAGTGTATCATTATATCAAAGCCGTGCTGATATTAGCGGAGTTATTGAGAAAATCTGGATTGAGTTTCAGACCACCAACAAACCAAACCGAGTCTTCCTCTAAGTCTAAGTGTGTGATTGCATCAAGATGAGAATCATATTGTTTTCTAGCCTTAGATTAAGTCTTTTTTTTATTGACTTTAAACAATTGCTTCATGGAGTTTTTTTCACCCTTTTTGACACGTAAAAGCCACCGTAGTCCTGATTCAGTTGCAACCTGCGACTCGTCCTCAGATGACACCGAATCTCACACACCTGTCTTTTAGAGTGTTTAGAGTTTACGCAGATGACACTCGACTCTTCGCTCACTTCCTCGTGACAACATTTGAATAAACAGGAGAGCACAGGGAGAACATATTGATTTACAGAGGACAGATAATCACGTCTCAGATGAAGGAAACCTGCCCACTTGGCATCTTAAAGAGCGCATGATTACAGAGGAGGCCGTGCCGACGTCGCATTCCAGCGTCTGCTTCACTGCTATTAAAATTTCACACTGACTTATTGTAAACTATTTTCGCTTCGATGAAAGATGCATCGTCGCCGCAAGATCGCAGAACCCGTAATTGCACCTACACACGCTGACATGATTACAGAGAGACAGCTGAGGAGCAATAATTATTAAATATGCAGTCGTTTACGTGAACGAAAAAAAATATCACAAAACAAATCTTTAGCTGGACGCTAAATCGCATGAGCTTTAGCTTTACTACTTAACTGCATCACAATGGAACGCTCCATTTGTTTGGAACCATGGTGCGTACCATTTACATCGTCACCTCCGAGTTTACCATGTTCCAGTTGGACGCAACCATATCTTACGCAATACCAGACAATAACAACAAACTGAACCAACTGAACTGCTCACTCTCCTGCACCAAATCCCATAGAGAAAATCAGCAATTTTAACTTCCAAGAACAAAGGAAATGCTAGTCGACAGCTGCCTGGTTTTGATTAGTTAAAGTCACTGAGGTAAATCCGAATGAAGGATTTCAAAGACAAAAGTAGCAAAATAAAACATTTGACCTTGGAAATTAACTCAGCCTTGGATCAACAACAACTGTGTGCTGTGATGTAAAATTGCTTGTTTTCTTTAGAAGGCAACACAACTTCAGTTTCAAGTTGGAAAAAGGCCTTCAAAGACCAAGATAATGTCGTGAATAATGTTCTTAAAGCTCCCATAGAGTGGTCCTATCGCACATAAATGTGAGTTATGGAGGTCTGCTTACATACATTAACTTGTTTTTATGCTCAAAAACCTCCTAGTTGCTGAAAACGAGCCGATAGAAATCTCTCCTGACTGAAGCTCTCGTCAGCCGCGCTGTTTCAGGCTGAAATCTCACCTCCAGAAGACAGAACTGTGTTGTGATTGGCCAGCTAGCGAGGACTTTACCAACTGTCTTGTGATTGGCCAGGTACCTGGAAGTGACGTAAATCAGCACACCAGCTCTCAGAGGCGCAGCTCCCCCTTCTGGAACGGTGGATGCACTGCTACTCATTATCAAAACATTGTTTTAACAATGTTTAAAAATAGTTTTGTCGCAACTCCCCACCGCAGCCTCCACAACGGACGTTCTTCTTCTTCTGCGGTTCAATGTACGCAACCGGATGTGCCCGGACTAGTGCCCGGAGAAGGAGGATCTGCTGTTCAGGACCTTCAGGGCTTCATAAACGAGGTAACGGTGCAGATACGCACCAAAAAAACAGCGTTAATCGGTACTTCCGTTCTATGGGAGCTTTAAGAAATCATAGACTTAATGTGAAATATATTTTATTACGTTAGCTTAATATTAAGAATGCGACAATTCCCAAAACCTGGACTTAATAGCAGTCACCAGGTGAGCCAGACTGTCCCCTGATGTTCGTAGAACCTCTGCAAAAGAAACCCCATCACCCGCCACACATACGCAAGAGCTTTGCTGCTCTCGCTGCTGCGCTTGGTTCCCACAGCCCTGTCAGTGGAAACCTATGGCGAGGGGGGAAAATATTTGGCTTTGAGGCCTGGAAGCCAGAGCAGCAGCAGCAGAACCCAACCAACCCCAGACCTGGTCCAAGTCAGGACGGAAGAAAGAGGGAGCAGCTTCGGGGCAAATACCAGGCTGTCTGAGCAAGAGCGGGGATACTTTTACCCAAACCTGACAGGACTCGATGGGCCAGGAATGAGGGAAGTAAAAATTTCACACATAATTACTTTGGGTTTGGCTCAATCAACTTTGGTGAAAAAAAAATCGATTTAGTAATTAGAAGTTTTTAAAAACATTTGAAATGTTCTGATGGAGATTCAGTACATGTTTGTAAAGCGTTTTCCAGGTGCCGGAGTCAGACGAGGGTCAGGTTCTCACCTGTGAGCCGAGGCTGGAGCGTCAGCGGTGGAAAAAACCGATTCGCACCGGCGTCAGAAATTAACGCAGCACGTGTCCAAAAAAGGGGAAAGAAATATAATAAAGTGAACGACTTGCTTGTGATCAGATGTAAGAGTCGGTGTCATTTTACCTCAAAATCAAGAGTCGGCGGAGACGGATTTGCCAAAAAAACATTCCCAAATATTAAAATGTGCCACCCACGAGTCGCAGTCGGACATTTCTCGGACATTTCTTCACTTACAACCCAACAACGCAACATGCCCGTCAAATTAAAAGCTCCTCGCCGGTGCCAACAGCTGAGGTCAGACTGGAAATGTGATCTATGGGTCGTGAAACACCGGACTGGGGTATTGTTTGGAGGATTTTTTTGGGGGGGAGCAGAGGGAAATGGTTAAAGTATTTATCATGGAGGTGGTCTACTTTAGCGTGACTTTGAGATTTTGGGGTAATGGTCCCAGGCGCCTACAGTACACTTAAAGAGCAGGAGTAGAGCCACAGTGGAATGTGCACTGGCCTGTGTTTGGGCAGAGCTTCTTAAATCATATAAGGGAACTGGAATCCTGATGTTTTTATACTTCGGGGTTTAAAAAAAGAAAATCCCCTAATGTCACGTCAGTGTATTTCAGTTTGAATTTGATATGTGTTGTAATGACTTTTTTTTTTTTTACACACTCATTCATTTTCTTACCATTTGTTTTGTTAATGGTAACACAGGGGGAGAACACACACATCGCAAGACCCACCAACAGTGGCACAGAAACATTCACACCTACGATCCATTTTAGAGCCGGGGTTCTCACACTCAAACTATCAAGTCTGGCCAACAGGGGGCAGTCAAGTGAGAAAGGCAAGTAATCAGTAGGTGTGGGCTTCATTATCGCAACATTCCATCATGATATTGCAATAAAAATATTAGTGATGACGGGATTTCAAAATAAAAGTGTCTATGTTGATATATATGTGTATATATATATATATATATATATATATATATATATATATATATATATATATATATATAAGCCGTGTTTCCATCATGGTATAGTATGGTACAGTTTAGAATGTGTTTTGATGGAGAACAGTACCTATACTTGGTAGGCGGAGTGTGCCGAAAGTGCCATAAGTAGCGTGACGTCGTACCGGTACAACAACAACAACAACATACAACAATGGAGGACATACAGCAGCTGGTCTCAAAAAGACGTTAAGCTTTGTATGAGAATAAACTGCAGGTGTTGAAGAAACACCCGAGCTAGGTTTTTTTCTGTCGCCCAATCAGCCGACTGTCGTGGGTCTAGCTCCACCCGTACCGCAACCTACCATGACTCTGGTAACCCTAAGAGAATGGTACTGAAAAATGGAACAGGTGGGGCTGGAAAGTTTGGTACAATTCCTAATGGAAATGCAAAAAAAATTACGTACCATAGTGAACCGAACTGCTCCACTTGGTAGAAACACATTATTAAGAGTCCCAATTTCCATGTTTTTGGTCTAAGGGAGGAAACTGAAGGACCTGGAGATTCAAACACTCCAGCCAATGCACCATGCCATGATCTATCACATATGAATAATGGCGTTTTTCCATAATACAATTCAAGAATTACTCGCATTGACTTGTTTTTGACTCATGGTAGTACTTGGTACCTGGTGGTTTTACGTCTGCGTAAAGTGCTCAACGTAGGTTACGGAGACCCCTCTACGTCGCCGCAGAGGCTGTCGGAGAGTCCGCCTGATCACCGCCAACAACGTCGCTTGCAAACTACACCACAGGTTTAGACTCTAAATGGCCAATTTCTCGCCTCAAATGATCTTAAAACTGAGTTCCGGGACGGAGAAAAATATTTATTTCAGGTCAGAAACGGCCACTGTTTCAATGTTATTCAGCTGCAACAACAACAACAACAACAGTCTTTCTCTCTCGGACGCCATTGCTCACTGTAGCAAGAAGCACAACAACCTTGCGTAGCGACCCCTACTGATCGGGCGGGAAATTGCAGTGCGTATTCGGCACCACGACGGAGAAGTATGAAGGCTCGAGGGGTCTCCGTGGTTACGCAGTCGGGTAACGCATTACGCAGTCGGAGAAGTATAATGTGGCCTTTAGGGTAAGGGTTAGGGTTAGGGTGGCTGACGAGGGGATCCGGTGTGTTTGTGTCGCGAGGTACAAGGTGGAAAACGACGAGTCTGATACCAAACACATCAGTAGCAATCCAGTGGATTTGACGCATCTGCAGCAACGTTGTGTTTTTGGCGTCCAATTTTATCGATCTGCAGCAACGCTCTGCATCTGTGGACATTACTGTGATTGTCCTTTTTGGGATCTTGGTCAAAGTCAGTCTTTGTCGTTTTGTCTTCGAAAGAGAGACGCAAGAATTCTCACGTCGTCATTTGCTCTCTCTTTGCTTAACTTTACTCGCTCGTTCTGCACGGAATCTCGCGTCCCAACGGCTCACCGCTAGTAATCGTCACCGCGTTTGTCCTGCGTAGTCTACGTACATTGGACGACGCAAACGAGGGAGTAATTTACTTAAATATCAACTTCACTTCTTTGTTGTACAAGGTGGAAAACGACGAGTATAGTTAAGTGCGAGAACTGTATCATGGAATGGTTCCATAAGGGCTCGATCTCAATGAGACACATCACTAAAAACACATCAATAGCAATCCAGTGGACTTGACGCATCTGCAGCAACGCTGTGTTTTCTCTGGCAGACGAGGTTTCTCATCAGCGTCTCTCTCTCTCTCTCTCTCTCTCTGCTTCAGTCGGTCGTCAAATCTGAGGCCGAACTCAAACATCCGTGACCTTATCAGTTTTTCCAGTCGAGTAAATGCAGCATGAAGTCGAGTTTTTCAGCAGGCAGGACTAAAGAGAGCTACACCGACAGGTTGGCGCGCACACACACACACACACCCCCCCCCCCCCCCACACACACACACACACACACGATTCACATCAGGGGGATTAGATTTCAAAGTCAAGTCTACACAGAACAGATACATTTACACACTTCCTGGATCGTGTGTGTGTGTGTGTTTTGTTGTGACATTTTTCCGGCATAAACACTGACCTTGTCAGGACCGCTTGTCCTCTTGGAGACCAAAACCTGGTCCTAATGAGGCAGAACCCTTATTTCTTAGGCACTGGTTAAGTTTAGGACTAAGATTTGAATTGACATTTACTGGTTATGGTTAAGGTTTGTGATAACGCTTCATTTAGGCTCCGGATGAATTAAAGTCAATGTGGTGTTTGAAGACGCTGTGTGTGTTTGTGTGTGTGTGTGTGTGTACTTATATATGAGCTCAAAGAAAAATGTATAAATCACAGGATGTGAGGACGTTTTGGCCGGTCCTCACAGTTGATCACATCTTGAAAGTGATGTTGTGTTAAGACCTGGTTTTAAGGCTTTTTTTTTAAACTCTGTTGGCAGCTCACAACAAACAGACGAGCATCATCATTTTGTGTTTAACGCTTCACGGTGGTGCCGTTACCATGGTTACGCTGTCAATAATAAAGGGCAACTAAAGGAAGATAAGTGAAATGGAAACAGGTTCGACGTAAGGACGATGTAAAGAAGGTCAAAAATGTGTCGTAAAAGAGGTTTAAACTGGTTTCCCACACCTCGATTGACATCAAATTCAAGGACTTTCCAGGACTAAATGCCCTCAAATTCAAGGACTGAATGTGTTGACACAGCGAAAGACGGGAGGACGACTTGTAAAATCTTTGTCTTCGTCCATAATGGCGTCCACTTTTTCGGGATCTTGGGTCAAAGTCGGTCTTTGTAAATTTGTCTTTGTGGAGACGGAGATGTTGGAATTCTCACGTCGTCATTCGCTGGCTCTTTGCTTAACTTTACTCGCTCATTTGTTCCGCGCGGAATATCGCGTCTCGGCGGCTCAACGCCGCTAGTAATCGCCTCCACGTTTGTCCTGCGTAGGCCGGGTCTACGTACATCGGGCAAAGCAGGGCACGAAACAGTAGGTGGCGTAGTAACAAACAAGGGAGAAATTTAGCTAAATTTCAAAATTCAAGCAATTTCAAGGACCTATGTCAATTAAGTGTGATTTTTTAAAACCTTTCAAGGACCTGTGGGAACCCTGCTCAAAACATACAGCCTAGAAAAGCATCAGAATGTCTAAAACGACCTGTGTTTCAAACCTTATATTTTGGGAACAGCAACAACAACAACAACAACAACAACTGCTTATTTGTACATTTTCTTTAACCTAATTCTTCTTAACTGGGGGTGAACTTTAATAGGAACCAGGTTACTGCCTCACAGACATGATCCAGACATTAACAACGTCAAAGACGGGAGAAACAGAACGAGGGGAGGATGAAGGACGAGTGGGAAGAAGAAGAAACATGGAAAGACGTCTCACAGCAGACGTTTGATTCCTGAGAACCCGACCGTTGTGGAAAAAAAAACCTCTGACCAGTTTTCCAACTGGATTCCTTCTCTCCAGACTGACCACTGGAACGTCACCAGGAAACAGAACTTCAGTTTGTATAATATCTGTGTTTTTATAGACTACATATGCAGAATATTCATATATATTCAACTATGTGACTGGTTATTGTGTTTATATCAAATTTTAAATGTTATTTTCATCTTCATTTGTGGTCTATGGAAAGTCAAATGGATGAAATAAGTTTGTTTTGGTCGATTTCTCTTTGTCTTTTAGCTTCTCACTTCTTCCCCTTTGGTGTTTGATGACAGTTGGGATTCTATAATTTGGCATTACTACTGTCTTCTTCTGCTTCTCTTTCAGCTGCTCACCAAAACCCTCAGAATTCTCTGAATTCTAAATGTAAAAAGTCAGCATTCAGAATTCAGAATTTAAAGTCAGAATTCTGATTTTCTTCTTCTCTTTCAGCTGCTTTCACCAAAACCCTCAAAATGTTAAGACTTTAAACTCAGAATTTTCAGAATTCTGAGTACAAAATCAGAATTCTGCGTTTTAAATTCAGAATTCTGTTTTATTAAGAACTCTGCGTTTTAAAGTCAGAATTCTGAGTTTTACAGAGTTTAAAGTCTAATTTAAACTCAAAATTCTGTGTTATAAAGTCAGAATTTTGAGTTTAAATTGAGAATTATGAGAATAAAGTCAGAAGTCTGAATTTTCTTCTTCTTCTGTTTCAGCTGCTCACCAAAATCCACAAAATGTTATGACTTTAAAGTCAGAATTTTCAGAATTCTGAGTTTTAAATTAAGAAATTCTGAGTTGTAAAGTCAGAATTCAGAGTTTTAGAGTTTAAAGTCTGATTTAGAGTTTTAAAGAGTTAAAAGTCTAAAGAGTTTAAAGTCTGATTTAAAGTCAGAATTCTGAGTTTTAAAGAGTTTAAAGTCTGATTTAAGGTCAGAATTCTGAGTTTTAAAGAGTTTAAAGTCTGATTTAGAGTTTTAAAGAGTTTAAAGTCTGATTTAGAGTTTTAAAGAGTTTAAAATCTGATTTAGAGTTTTAAAGAGTTTAAAGTCTAAAGAGTTTAAAATCTGATTTAGAGTTTTAAAGAGTTTAAAATCTGATTTAGAGTTTTAAAGAGTTTAAAGTCTAAAGAGTTTAAATCTGATTTAGAGTTTTAAAGAGTTTAAAATCTGATTTAGAGTTTTAAAGAGTTTAAAGTCTGATTTAGAGTTTTAAAGAGTTTAAAGTCAAAAGAGTTTAAAGTCTGATTTAAAGTCAGAATTCTGAGTTTTAAAGAGTTTAAAGTCAGAGGTTTTAAAGTCAGATCTCAAAATGTTTTTTCCTGTGTGGTCCTTATCCTCTTCTGTACAAAACATCACATTTATGCTTGATTGTTGTTCAAATTCAATTGTAACGTTAAAAATGGAACCCAGTTTTAGTGACACATGGTCCACCTCTGTACCCACTCCTCCTCCGTGTGAACCCAGCTCAGGTTCTAATGTAAGTTATTTCCAGGCAGACGTGACCCAAACCAGACCTGAACCCTGACATCACGTTTAAGTTTAGGTCTGAACCTGATCCTGGAGCTGTTTGGGTCTTCACGTCTGTGTAAATTTATGGAGCGTCGTCGTGACGCGGACGTTTTTCACAGGGTTCAGACGTAGATGCTGGTGCCGATGAAAGCTATAAACTATAAAAGTGAGTTTCAAGATAAATCCCCGCGATCCCTGAAGAGAATCTTGTTTTCATCAGTTGTTTTCTCGCCTCTCGCCACCCAAACGCTGACCACCAATCGCAGTTAACCTTAAAAACCGGCGCTTTTCATTCTTTAAACATCTTAAAGCTGGCAGCGCCGTGGCCGCTCTACATCATGATGTCAAGCCGGGATCCAAACTACACACAGAGAGCACATTCCACACGAGGAGTGTTTCAGCAGGATTACTGTATGTCATGTATGAGACATCCCAGGTCGAGCAGAGCAGCAGCAGACGCCGCGATTTCAGAAAAATATAAATTTCTCTGAGATGCAGAGATCGCCCAGAGAGAGAAAACACAACAGCGTGTATTAAATCTAAAAATATGGAGGCAGATATATCCACGCTCTCCACACCATGTTGGTTACGGGATGGAACCACAGCCCGGTGTAATCAGGAGAACGTTGAGTTTGTGGAAGTGTGTTTTCTTAGAGCCACAAGAGCAGCATGTGAGGATATTTATGTTTAAAGTGTTTAACTTTTTCATCTTTTATTGATTCAAAAAAAGCGATCGCACACATCGACCTAACTCGATACCCGATCACGCTGATGAGTTACGAGTGTGTAGTAAAGCACAGGATGCCTCCACATGCATCATAGGGATGTAGACGTAACTACGGCATTTGGAGCTACAAAGGTGTTTCCTTCCATGCGTGATCATGTTATTGGAAGTCAAAAAGTCCTCGTTTATGGAAATGTCCTCACCTTATGAAAAAGTCCTTAGTTCCTATAAGTCCTCACTTCCTGAAAAAAAGTCCTCACCTTATGAAAAAGTCCTCACATTATGGAAATGTCCTCACCTTATGTAAAAGTCATCACTTCCTGAAAAAGTCCTCACCTTATAAAAATGTCCTCACTTTCTGAAAAAGTCCTCACTTTCTGAAAATGTCCTCACCTTATAAAAAAAGTCTCACTGTGAAAATGTCCTCACCTTATGAAAATGTCCTCATCTTATGAAAAAGTCCTTACTTTCTGAAAATGTCCTCACCTTGTGAAAAAGTCCTCGTCTTGTGAAAAAGTCCTCACTTTCTGAAAATGTCTATCTGCACAAACTCAGTGTGTGTGTGTGTGGACACTCCAGGGGACGACTACTCATTCTGGTGACCCTTGACCCTCACTTCCTAAAAAAAAGTCCTCACCTTATGAAAAAGTCCTCACATTATGGAAATGTCCTCATCTTATGAAAAAGTCCTTACTTTCTGAAAATGTCCTCACCTTGTGAAAAAGGCCCCATCTTGTGAAAAAGTCCTCGCTTTCTGAAAAAGTCCTCTCTTTCTGGAAATGTCTTCACTTTCTGAATAAGTCCTCACTTCCTAAAAATGTCCTCACTTTCTGGAAATGTCCTCACCTTAGAAAAAACGTCCTCACTGTGAAAATGTCCTCACCTTGTGAAAAAGTCCTCGTCTTATGAAAAAGTCCTCACTTTCTAAAAATGTCTATCTGCACAAACTCAGTGTGTGTGTGTGGACACTCCAGTAGACGACTACTCATTCTGGTGACCCTTGACCTTCTCTCACACACACACACACACACACACACACACACACACACACACACACACACACACACACACACACACACACACACACACACACACACACACACACACACACACACACACACACACACACACACACACACACACACACACACACACACACACACACACACACACACACACACACACACACAGTGTCACTCAGCAGCAGTCGTTGAAGAGCAGCAGCTGGTAATCGCTGCCTGTGTCCACAACACACAGCTGTGGCGTGGTGTACAATGACCTTTGACCCTCACCTTGACCTTGACCTCCTCCTCCTCCTCCTCCTCGTCCCTGCGTGACAGTGGATGATCATCTTTTTCCTGCCAACACGGAAAGGCCAAAGGTTACAGTCATCCTGTGTGACTGACACACACACAGAAATTCACATTTGTCAATTCTGTTAAACTTCACAATAAAAATACATTCAGTCTTATTAATTATTGCCGTTATAAGCATTTATTAACAGTTAATTGATGCTATTCGGGTAAATGAAGTGAATAATTCATATATTATTATTATTATTCAAGGGTCTATAAAACTACTGTCAATGTCAGTAATAACTGTTTAAATAACCAAATTAAAAACGACCCTTAAAGCTTTGGGTAACTGTCAGTACTTTATTTAATCAACATTTATTAAAGGTTTTAGTGTGTAATGTTGACAAATCTTAAGTGACACTTAATTTGCATATAATAGACACTAAATCATCCTTACTCCACTCTTGTTAAGTATTACTTTACCTTTATTAATGCTCCTTGCGAGCCTTATTTTACCCTAAGTGTAAAACATAACATCATATACTCTTTATAAACACTATAAATTAACCTCACGCAGCCCATGTGTGTGGCAGAAGAGAGACGTTTAAGTCATTAAAACCTGTTAAATTTACATTTTTTAAACGCTACACCTTCATGACGTCTGCTTCACCACTTCCTCTCTAACGTAAAAACACGATTTAAAACCTCAAACACTGAGTTTCCCTGCTCTGAGAAGAGCGAGGGCTTTGTAAGTCTTTGTTTTCCGTGATCCCAGGTGGACACGACGACGTTGACGACGACGACGTATGTAATTTAACTTTTCCATTCCGTGAGAAAAACCTCCGCTCTGCTGCTTTCTGACTTAAAGAAAACCAAATGCTTCGCTCGGACAGTTCAGATTTGAACTTAATAGCTTTTGGATTTTCTGCCAACAAATAGTTTCTCCCCCCGTTTTTTAAAATATATATATAGTGTGTGTGTTGTGTGTCTGTGTCTTTCTATGCTTGTGTGGACCAGCCCCTGGCAAAACACCTTTTTTGTGGGCACATTTTTCCTTGTGGGGACATTATGCCCGGTGTGGTAAAGACGTCAACGTTAACGCACGTCAACGGCGTCAACGCTAACACGTGTTAACGCATGACGTGTTTCCATGACGACTGACCGGAAAAAGACCTGCGCGGCGTCATGTTTGCGTGACTCCCGATTGTTAAAATTAGTCTCTAAAGTAACGGTAAACTTTAAAAACAGAGGCACACCTACGCAGTTACACAGGTAAGCTATTTATTTGTAGCGCTGCTCTTTTCCTTTAATAAACGGACGCTAACGGCGCTAAAGGAGCTAACGCAGCTAACGGAGCTAACTGGTAAACGGTGCCTGGACTCTGGTGTCGCGGCGCGTAAACACAGTCGTCATGGAAACGCGTCGTGCGTTAACCTAGTGCCAGCACTTTGTTGAATTTAAATAAAGTTATTTGTTGCAAAACACACCAGTAATTTACACCTCACAAGTAAAGGGAACAATAATGCTGAATATCAGTGTGTGGAGTGACCGGAGTTGCCACTGTGAGGCGCTAGAGAGATGTCAGGGTGGGTACAGACAGTTGCGTCTCCAGGTTTCTGCTTCACGTTAATGAGGCGAAAAGCTTTGTGTTGTCGGTTCATCAATTCCTCGTGTTTTGCCCATCGCAAACACGAGGAGACAGTTGTGTTTCTGCGTGGAAGTGTTTCAATTGTTTCCACTGCTCTGTCTGAGTGGACACGTTGTTCCTCTGTAGCTTTGATCTTCACCTGCATCATCAAACCAAACCCTTTTGTTTCCTTTGTTAATTCAAATTACAGAAGTAAATTTAACCCGAGTGCCCGCACAGGAGGAATGTTAGCCACAGCGTTACGTGATGAGCACACACGTGTGATGGTGTGACATAACTAACAACTGTGAAGTCTTGTACCATGATATTAAAGTTCACGTGTCCAAACAGAACCATGAATTGTGTGGTTTTTTAACAGTTTAACAGTTTTTACAGCAATTTTCCCAATTACTTCCTGGTTGGAAATCTACAGTGGCTCTGAGGTGCAAAACACAAATCACAAACGCAAAACAAAAAACACAAATGCAAATCACAAAACAAAAAACACAAATGTAAATCACAAAACACAAGTGCAAATCAAAAAACACAAAAGCAGAAAACTTTAAGTAAGTTTGTGTTTGTGTTTTGCGTTTTGATTTGTGTTTGTGTTTTGCGCTTGTTTTTTGATTTGCATTTGTGTTTTTTGATTTGCGTTTCTGTTTTGTCATTTGCGTTTGTGTTTTGCGCTTGTTTTTTGATTTGCATTTGTGTTTTTTTATTTGCATTTGTGTTTTTTGATTTGCGTTTGTGTTTTGTGTTTTGCTTAGTGATTTGCCTTTATGTTTTTTGATTTGTGTTTGTGTTTTGCGCTTGTTTTTTGATTTGCATTTGTGTTTTTTGATTTGCGTTGGTGTTTTGTCATTTACTTTTGTGTTTTGCACCTCAGGGCTCCGTAGAAATCAAGTGAATATTACAATATTCAGAGGTCGACATAAACTTAAACATAAACCCCAGAGTTACTTATTTCAGACGAGGTTCTGCCTCCACATGGTGTTGTGAAACCAAAGAAGACAACCACAAGAGATAGAGTGGATATAGCAACTCGTGTCGTAGATCTCCGAGTGTCGTGGCGTCACCTGGATGATCGCGTCAGTGCGATTCTTCTCTAAATTTGAACAATTTCAACTAAAGTCACTCATTGACTTTGCGTGTCGCCCAACAAATCCACAGCATTAGCCATGGCACAAGTGCTAGTTTCCAACCGACAATAAATGACCGCGTTGTCATTTCGACTGCTAGCGTCCACACTGAGCAGGTAGCAAGTGTCCATCAGTGTGCGCTTGTGGGTGTGTTGGGCTAAAAATAGAGGTTTGTTTTCCGTCTCATTGTTGTCTCGTTGAGACGCTGACTAATAAAAACCCTGCTCTAAAGTCATTGGTGCAGCATCGTCACGCTAATTTAAGCGGTGCATTTAAAGTACGTACGTAAGAGCAAGTGTTTTAGTACTTCATAAATCTTGGATTCATACGAGTCGCACAGTAAAAATCCAGGGAGGAACAGTCGTGCACTGACGTCCTGTGGACATGAATCCAGGCGTAGGACGTCACGGCTCAAGTGCGTTAACCACCGTCACTGTTGCTGCTGCTCAGCTGCAGCACCGAGTGATTTCAGCGGCCTTCGCTCCGTCCAGCCGTCATCGTTTCATCATCTTCGTTGCCGTCATTCCTGTCATCGTTCCTGACGGAGAATCATGGAAATCAGCTCCGCATGAGCTCACTGCTGCTGCTGCTGCGCTGGAGGATGGATGACCACACTGTGAACTGATGGCACACACACACACACACACACACACACACTGCTGCCCAGCATGTGAAGAAGGACGAAGACAAACTGAAAGAACTTCTTAATGGAGAGAGGGGAGAAAAAAATGCATGTTTTCACCGTTGCCAGGGGGAACGAGGCCCAAACACAGAGCGAGGAGTTTGACATGTACTTAATTTCTCTCTCACTCAAGCACCTCGCACACATAACATGCATAAACTTGTGCATTCTTGCACATACACAAGCACGTAACGCGAGCTGGGCCAGGCCGAGCCGGGACCAGGGCCGGGGCCGGGGCCGGGCGCCCTCTCAGCTCCTCCAATCCCTGGAGAGTGGCAGGCGTTTCCAGGGAGGCTTTTCCAGCAGAACTCGGGGTATTTTCCAGGCGCTGGCCTCCTCTCCATTAGCCTGGACGGCCTACAAAGACGCTCTGGCAGTAAATCCACTGCTCAGCGTGTTATGGCGCAACAGCTCTGACAAGGAAGAAATGTCACAGGGCCTCGGCTGCCAGACCACAGCTAACGGCTGGCTAAAGACGTGAGCGGCAGCCAAGAGGGGATTCCTGCTACACACACGTCACCGCGGCGGGGGCGGGGACGGAGGGGGTGTGTGTGTGTGTGTGTGTGTGTGAACCTGAACTGGATCAAAACATTTTCCTTTGTGGATACGTGTGCGTGTGTGTGTAAAAAGGTGTGCACACATGTAAGAAATTTAATGAATCTCCAATGATTTATCGCCTTGTTCTGAAGATGTTAAAGGGACAGTCAGCAGGGTTCACTCATTCATTGGTTAGTGCCATGGTTCTCAAACTGCGGTACGTGCACCACCAGTGGTACACGCACCAGGGTATGCGATCGGAGTGGAGCTGAGGACTTTTGAAAGAAAAATAATAACGATTTGAGGACGACAAAAGAGCAAATTATCTTCTTGAGAAAGAATCCTCCTCCTCCTGTGAAAAGTATATTTTAACCCATTAAGGCCTGAAACGCCTGGAACAAAATGCCTCTAAAACCTGAGGTTCAATGCCTACTAAATGACTGATTTCTCAGTGTCTGTAGCAGACAGGAACACAATTCAAAAATTATTTGAGAGGAGGGTAGAAGGTTGTAGAAGATGGTAGAAGACGGTCGAAAGAGGGTAAAAGATGGTAGAAGATGTTAGAAGGTGGTAGAAGATGGATTGGTTGGTTCTTGAGGATAAATCTGCCTCCTGTGAAAAGTGTCTTTTAACCCTATTAAGGCCTGAAACGCCTGGAAAAAATGCCTGATTTCAGAAAGGACCTCTAAAACCTGAAGTTCAATGCCTATTAAATGACTGATTTCTCAGCCTCTGTAGCAGATATAGGAGCACAATTGAAAAAGTATTTCAGAGCTTACACCTGTGGCTTTCCTGGGAAATTTTGTTTATTTAGAAACACGGTCACAAAAAAATGTAATAGTAAATTAAATACGATTTTCAATCCACTTTCACACAAAACACTCTGTCGATTACTTTAAAAACCTTCAAACTCATCGTCGCTATCGCCGACCTTGCCGTCTTCAAACATAATTATGTCGTAACCATAAATCCCGGTCGATTGGTTCAGCGCGTTCGAAGTCATCAGCGATGATGTCATCGAAGCCGAGAAACTCCTCAAAACCACTGCCTTCAGAAATCTCTTCGCTACGAAAACCTCCATGTTTGCACGAAGAAATTTCAAAACAATGTCACGAGGAACCCTCGCACTCCCCCGAAAATTGGTAGAATTACGCAGCCGCGCTACCGACGTCAATGGTAGAAATGAGGCAATGCTTTCCCGGCGCCAATGTTAACCCATAACGGTGGTGTTACTGACAGAGATCTATATTTTCTCAGGTGGTACCATGGTATAATAAAAAAGTACGAGAACCACTGGTCTAGTTCTTTATCCTCCACATGAGGGTCAATGGAGCCAATCCCAGCTGACATAGAGCTAAAGGCGGAGTCAGGTCACCTGTCCATCACAGAGTTAAACACACAGAGAGTCTGTCATATATATGTGTTTGGGGACAACACGTATACGTAAATGTATAGACGCCATCTGAAGAATATGTTCTCTGCTTCATGTCACGGTTGAACGGTCTTTTCCCACTGGAAACTGAAGTGATGACAGTCAGAGTGTGCGTTGCTTCGAAAGGATGCACTGATGTGGATAAGCACACGTTACCTACTCAACAGAGCAATTTGTAAAATGATCTCACAAACACACACACACACACGTTTGTGCAGCAGTCATAGTGAGGACCCTCATAGATATAATGCAACACCAGGTTTTAACCCACAAAAAGCTATTTAAATATGCATGGACCAGCCAAAATGTCTTCACTCCCTATGGTTTATGGTCCTCACAAAGCTACACATACAAGAACACACACACTCACACAGGTTTGCACAGCTATTCCTCTTGGGACACTGCAACGTCTTCCATTTATATGGACAGACTAAACAACAACAACAAATCTTGGCCCTAAACTACTAACTAACCAGTTCCTCAGAAATGAGATTCCAGGTCATGAGGACCAGGTTTTGGAATCCATGAGGACAACTGGTCCTGACAAGGTCAGTATTTACGCCACAAATGGTCCTAAAGAGGCAACACATACAAGTACACGCACAGTGTGCACGTTGATTTTCACTTTCCACCAGAATCCTCACTCTCATTACAAGTGTAACCTCTCATTTCCGATTCTATTTGACTTCATTCATTGTTACAAATTGACCAGTTTGGGAAAGTGCAAGTTTAAAAACACTCACAATACCTCAAAAGCACAAACCATATGGTTGAAGACATATTTAACTAAACAAGATTTATTCGCAGCACTGGACGAAACAAAAGAAATGAGTGCAAGTCAAAAAATGTAATCCAACAAGAAACCCACAGAGGAAGTGGGGAAGAATCATCACACACACACACACAGGGTGACATTGATCCTGTGGGGTTTCCCCCGGTCCAGTCCAGCCTCTCTGATCACTTCCACATGTATCTAACAGTTTAGTGCAGGTCCTGTAACGCTGCCTCGTCTCCTGCTGCGACACTCGCTAATGCTTAACCTCAGCATTTCTCATAACTCCTCTGCTGTCATGGTCACATCTGCGGAAAGACTCAGGAACAGACGTGTTCACGAGCTCCACGGGTTCCTTTAAGCCTTTATCTCCAAACTCTGAGCCCCGTTTGGGTTTTTAAATTTAAACTGTAGAGTCAGAAGAGCCCACGTCTTTGTAGGACCCTCACATCATGAAACAATCGTTAGACTTAGGTACCGTAAAAGGTTCTTTACAAACACAAAGTGTTGAATTATGCAGGGTTTTTACCCTAATTTAACAGCCTCAGAGTCAATGTGATGGTTAAATGTCTGTCTCTACTGCCTTCCAAACCAGCCTCCAAAGTCAGGGCCGCCGTCCTCAAAATCAGAAGGTCTTATGAGAAACACATAGCCGGGTACCGGCTATAAAATCCAGGCAGTGATGGCATTATTTTTAGATGTTCATCACGGCAGAGCGGAAAAAGAAGCAGAGAAAACTGTTGTTGGTGTCTAACAGGTAGAAGATGGTGGAAGATGGTAGAAGAGGGTAAAAGATGGTAGAAGATAGTAGAAGGTGGTAGAAGGTGATAGAAGATGGTAGAAGGTGGTAGATGATGGTCGAAGAGGGTAAAAGATTGTAGAAGATGGTAGATGATGGTAGAAGATGGTAGATGATGGTAGAAGATGGTAGAAGGTGGTAGAAGATGGAGAAGGTGGAGAAGGTGGTAGATGATGGTCGAAGGTGGTAGAAGATGGTCGAATAGGGTAAAAGATTGTAGAAGATGGTAGAAGAGGGTAGAAGATGGTAGAAGATGGTCGAATAGGGTAAAAGATTGTAGAAGATGGTAGAAGAGGGTAGAAGATGGTAGAAGATGGTCGAATAGGGTAAAAGATTGTAGAATATGGTAGAAGAGGGTAGAAGATGGTAGAAGATGGTAGAAGGTGGTAGAAGATGGTAGAAGATGGTAGAAGATGGTAGAAGGTGGTAGATGATGGTAGAAGGTGGTAGATGATGGTAGAAGATGGCAGATGATGGTAGAAGATGGTAGAAGGTGGTAGAAAGTGGTAGAAGGTGGTAGAAAGTGGTAGAAGGTGGTAGAAGAGGGTAAAAGATGGTAGAAGATGGTAGGCGGTAGAAAGTGGTAGAAGATGGAGAAGGTGGTAGATGATGGTCGAAGGTGGTAGAAGATGGCAGATGATGGTAGAAGATGGACTGGTGGTTGGATAGTGCTCAAACCTTATGAAATAACATTTCAGCATAATTTTAAGCATGTGATCCAAGAGAGAGAGGTAGTGAAACACTTCTTCACCTCCTCTGGACTCTGGAGGTTCAGAGAGCGAGCAGTCATTGCTGACGGCTGTTCTGGTGGAATGATCACAACTCCAGCACCAGCAGCGACTTCCTACACTGAAACGCAACCTCATAAAGGAAAGAGTCATAAAGAGAGCTGGACTCAAAACGAAATGAAACACGTTTCTATACCAGCAGAGAGTTTTAGAGATGAAAAGTTTTTCTCTCGTCATCTGCTGCATCTGATAATCGTGTCCCTGTTAGCTTCATTACCTCCGCCAAGGAGTTTGATAACCTGTTTTTTGACTGAACCTTCCGTGATGGTCAGGTGATCACCTAAGTATGTTCCCAATAAATTTAAGTAAGAATCTCATGATGTCACAAACATTCATAAAATTCTCCAGAAATCCATATAATAAAACTGTAAAAAGAACCACATCTCTGTCGTACCTCATCAGATTTAAAGGACATTTGGTTTGAATATGCTGGATCAGACGTCAGGCGAAGGTTTAAAGCTCCGTCGATGAAAACCTGCTGCGTCTGAGCCGAGGAACAGCTGAAAACAGCTGGAACCTGAGGGAAACTTGTAAATATAAATATTGATAATGTTGCCTGAACACACACTACAGTTTCACTGTGTGGGCCCGCGACTCAGATGCGGTTTTGCGGCAACAGCAGCTTGTTGTTGAACCACAAATCAGATTAGTCTGGTATTGTTCGCCGCGGCAGTTGGGACTCGTAGTGTACAACCTCTGTCAACATGCAGAGCACTTTTTTTTATTGCACCACTTCACCTTAAGCTGCGAGGATCACACGATGGAGTCAGAGTGGGACTGAAAGAATGTATTAAAGGAGGGGGGGGGGGGATTTCACAACACACATGCTAGTTATTCATTCTCTCTGGAACCGGACCATGATGGCTGTTTTAGCAGTTGCTGCGCACACTCTCTGTTATGTGGTTCACATTTGTTTTCATATTACTCCCAGTGTCTGGCTGGGTGTCCAAGAGAGATTCAACAACCATGATATTTATTATTGCTCTGTGTGTCCATGCACTTCCCCGCAGCCCTGTTTCTCTTAAAGAATCCCATGTGTCTCTAGCTGGGACGTGAGCCCCTCGAGAGCTCTGTAGAAGAAAGGTAACAGCGTTGTACTCATTAGCGGCGGCTCCAGATGCCGAAGGATCTTTTTTCGTTGATTCACGTTCATAGGCCGAGTAATGGGGAGTAATATATATATATAATAATACCACAGCAAATTCAACCATGCATTGATTCTTTCCACATAAACCCACATTCGATAGCTAATTGTTGACTTTGAAAGGTAGTACTAGAGACATGCATCTTCTACCACCTTCTACCACGACATAGTATCACCAGTCACAGAAAGACACAAACAACCATCCACACCAAGGTCACAGACAATGTCTTCCTAAGTCACTGGACTGTGGGAGGAAATTGGAGAACCTGGAGAAAACCCATGCATACACGGGCAGAACATGCAAACTCCATGCAGAAAGGCCCTTGTTCCAACTGGGTCGGGGAGCGTTGGGTCATTCATTCATCCCTTCTCCTATATTTTTAGATTTTATCTTAAAAGAAGGTGGTAGAAGATGGTTGAAGGTGCTAGAAGGTGGTAAAATATGGTTGAAGAGGGTAAAAGATGGTAGAAGATGGTAAAAGAGAGTAGAAGGTGGTAGAAGATGGTTGAAGAGGGTAGAAGATGGTAGAAGGTGGTTGAAGGTGGTTGAAGATGGTAAAAGACCCTCCAACAACCTCCCAAGTCTTTGGACTACGGGAGGAAACCGGAGAACCTGGAGAAAACCCATGAACACACAAGGAAAACATGCAAACTTCATGCAGAAAGGCCCTTGTTCCGACCGGGTGTTGGGTCATTCATTCATGCGCTTATATGTTTATAATTTATCTTAAATAGTAGAAAGAAAACATGGGGTAGCCCATCGCCAAGCAGAAGGGGAACTTGGCTGGGGTATCCCTGAGCAAGGTACCCAATCCCCAATGAGGGCCACATCCAGTGTACTCCTAGTGTCAGTCCCAAGCCAGGACAGTTGCATCATCATAAAAACAACTTTAAAGATATAAATTACACAATAATAGAAGCTTCCAGCAAGGTTTAACTTACATTAACAACCAAAAAAACAAATAATCATCAACAAAAAGAAGAGATTCCAGCCGTTGTAGTGATTTCACGGTTTCACTCCGACAGTTTCTGTTTCCAAATGAGTTCATCGTAACTTATCCGTCATCCTTTCCATTTCCTTTACGAGGTAATGAAATGATCTCTCTTTTAATCCACTCATTTGTTTCGTTAAAGGCTTTTAATCTTCCGCTAACTCTTTCTGATGAGACAGCACTTGAAAAATGATGTCCTGAACTGCTCCACAAACACTGTGTCCATCCCTGTTCCATTCAATTCCCTCAACATCTGGTACGACTCGACCGTCTGTTACTTGATCTGATTTTTGTGATTTTGAGTTCTTAAAATATTGTTCATTTTCCAAGCAAAATTTCTTTCCAATACGTTTAAGCGATGTCTTAAAAACATTATTCCGCACGGTCACTTTTCGTCCTGTTATTTGAGAAGGAAAAGAAGAAAAAAACATGGCCATGATTGTGAGGCACGTTCCGGAACAAATTCCCAAAACAGACCAATTTAAAAACACAAATCCGTCTCTTCCACAAATGCACGGCTGCCAACTGCTGTTTGTTTCAGTTCAGCGGCTCCAACCACCGGCTGACACTAAAGAGCCGTCACAGTTGTTGTTGTCGTTAAGGCTGATAAAGTTTTGGACGAGTCTGGCGAAGCCATTTTTAAGAACATGTACGATGAATTTGTTTTGACTTTGTATCTTATAACGCGTGAGATTTGCTTAACGGCAGACAGACGCAAAACGTTGAGCTTCATAAAGCCACAGTTGCTACATTAGCTTTGCCAACTGTACAAAAGTGGACAGGTGAATTCAAGAGTCTTGAAGATGGTGACCCAAGAAAACCTTGGTGGTTTGACCTGTGAAGGACTTGGCATGGTGATGGTTTCTTCTTCTTCTGCAAAAGCACACCAGACTGGTCACGTCGCAGGAGAACATGGCTCGTTTTGAAGCAGATCCAGATGGTTTTATTCACCCAGGATGAGCGCTGGGTCCACCATTTTGAGACGGAGACAAAAGAAAGTTCATGCAGTGGAAATATCTGCTGTGGAGGACTTTTTTTGTCCATCATCAGGAGATGAGCTTCTCTTAAGAGCTAAGTATGTCTATCATCGTGAAGAACAGCGACCCATTTCCAAAACCCTACACATGTGCCGTATTTCGTCCAACGAGCAGTCAACACGGATTAAAAGAATGCTTCAAGTTCCTCCAAACAGGATGATCTAAATCACGAGAACAACAACGTCTTGACATCACATTTAATAAAAATGTGAAAACTATAATCCTCGTGTAATGACTTTATATAATTTCCAAAGGGTGGGGATGGTTTTCCTTTTCCCCACCTCTGGATATAGAGATCAGAAACAGAGCAACGATGGGCCTCCGTGTTTCGTCATTGCAGAATTAAGGGTGTGGACGTTGTTGCTGCTGTTGCCGCTGCTGCTGCTGCTTTGACTCTATGATGAAACCTTAACATCGCGCCATGCAACCGCCCGTGTTTAAATAGACACATTTGAAAAGCGCAGCTGGACCAGTGAGGTAACATTAATGCAGTCATCGTGTTCGTCGTCATGTCGAACACAAGAACCCTGACAGGTCTGATCTCCTCCGACGTCGCTGACATGTTTACAGATGGAAATGTGTGTTCACTTTCGCTCGTCGCCGCGCTGCCAAGAAGAGCATCGTGATGTTACGGCGCTGACAATGTTTGTTGAGCAACGCAAGACGTGTTGTTTTTATTTATTTATGTTGAATAAAATCACTCCGTGAGCTGTTACTTCAGCTGTTTCTACATTTGGAGAGTGTGAAGTAGGGGTTCGCGACATCGGTATTGGCCGATAATGGCTTTAAAATGTATTGTAAGATATCGGCACAACACTCCAAGGATCCCCTGAACGCTGAATAAGCTGCTACGCAATTAAGAAAATGCTGCAAGATGAATATGTAGAATATTGTGTTAATTTCAATACAGAAGAGACTTAAAGAAAGATATATCGGTATCATTATCAGCACTCACAATATATCGGAAATAATCAGATATTGGCAAAAAGTCAAAAGTCTGGATCTTTATGGGTAGAGTTGTTGTTGGAGAACGGCAATAATTTGTCGTAATCATTGGTTAAAGTCGCAGAAAAGTTGTGACGATCGGGCAAAAACGCAAGGTTGTGCAAAAGTTGAGAAAATTGGCTGGATTTACGTTAATTGCGGATATTGAAATATCGCAAAATTTTCATTAAAAATATTTCTTACACTGGATAACTTGTCGTACCAAACATTTCCAACCTGACAAAATTACAAACGTTGCTCAAAGTCACAGAAAAGTTGCCATGAAATCGTACCGATATCTAGAACAATTGCAGGAATTGGTTGAATTTGCAATAATTGCAATAAACGGTACTAAATCCTGAAGGGACTGGTTATATAAACCAGTACTATTATAGTATTATAGAGTCATGGTCTATCATTCATGGTTCACCTAATTTTGGTCACTAGGGGTTTCTCAATCAAAATAATAACAAAAGACCAAGTTTGATGACTTTGGAAAGCAGTGTTTCTCCAGGTACAGTTTAGGTTGCAATAATTCGTCGTAGTCCATTATAATCTGTGCAAAAATGCTGAATATTTCTTGCCTCACAAAAACTATGATCATTGGCCAAAGTCGAAGAAAAGTTGAGAAGACCAAGCAAAAATTCAAGGTTGTGAAAATTGGTTGAATTTGTGTAATTCACTGAGATTGTAACATCACAAAATCCTTAATATAATATAAAGGTTTTGAAAACCACCAATAATTCACCTTGAACATGAAGTTTACTTCGTCTCAAAGAACGATCCACCAAATGCCCGGCATTAATGTTTATTAGACACTATAGAGTTTCAGGAAATAATAAAATAACTCCTGTTATATAAGGAGGGAACCGTGTTTAAATAAAGCAGTGTGTCTTTGTTGGCAGTGATTCAGGCGACGAGTGCATATTTTCCAAAAAACGCTGGAATGTTGTGCTTATCTGCTGGAAGACAGCGGTGAAGGTCCGGGGTAACAGACACCCAAAACTGCAAAGCATCAATTCTCAGCAAGTATTTGTTTCATCTGCAGTAATTAGATTAAGAAGGAAAACAGTTTTCTCTCAACTCCCTGCGTTTGTGAGCGTCCGGGGCCTGATGGAAAAGGTCGAAGCCCGCTGCAGATTATGAGCTTTCTCTTCTGTCTCCTGCATCCCTGAGGAATTCTGATGGAATCCTGTCCAACTTTTCTTTGCTGTCTTGCTATGCCAGATCTGCTGCAAATGACGTGAAGTGCAGGGAAATTAGCTTTGAAAATCCCCTTCAGGACACATCTTGGCTCTTGTCCACACTCCCCGTGTGCAGCCAGCTCGCCGAGAGTGTGTGTGTGTGTGTGTGTGACAGATTAAGCCTGTATCACTGATAACTACGAGTGTGTTCCTCTACGTCTAAACTGTGAAAATACAGTCCAGACCTGAGCTTGTCTTGATAAGTTGTGAAATCTTAGCTCATTTTTCCACTTGTGCTGCCACGGTTTCATATGACTATGAGTAATAAAAGTCTTTTTTTTTTTTAATAAATCCCGTTTGAAGACCAAAACCAACAATTTAAGTCTGCGTCTCCGTGTATTTCAACTTCTCGTCTCGCTGTGTGGTAAAGTCCTTCACGTCCGAGCCCACCCGTAACACAAAGACACTCATTCACACCTGAAGCTATATTTCTTGCTTTATTGTCGACTAATGGTCCAATAAAGATTCACAGAGGTTCTCACTTCAGATCATTTACATACTCTGTGTTTACGTTGAACCAAGCGCTGTTCAATGATCTTTATTCTCTGACAGTTTGACTTATGGAATAATAATAATAATAATAATATTAATAATAATGGGAGGCAGATTTACACATAACATCTGCTGTGTTCATCAGAACTGGAGGTTGAAGCTTTGATTTGAAGGTCATTGACGACACTGATATCATATATATATAAGGACAATGTTTTCTATGTTGATATAAGGGAGATTATTTTAGAGTAATCTGAATATTTACTTCATAGCGATTAGTTGATTTGAACATTTGCTAAATTGGGTTAATAGATGGCAAACAGCAATGAGTCATCGTACTCTATTGTTGAAAAATATGTACTATAACATTTAATTAAAAAGACACACTGGATATTTGCAGCTCCAAAATTTTGGTCAAAGTCCTACAAAAGTTGTGATGATCGGGCAAAAATGCCAGGTTGTGCAAAAGTTATGAAAATTTGACGAATTTGCGTAAATTGCAGAGATTGAAACATCGCAAACCCTGTAGTTTAAAATTAAAAAAACATGTTTGTTTTTTTAAAAGATAACACAGTGTATAAGTAGTTGTACCTAATATTTCCAGCTTCAAAACATTTGGTCAAAGTCGTAGAAAAGTTGCAATGATCGGGCGAAAATGCCAGGTTGTGGAAAAGTTGAGAAAATTGGACGAATTTGCATTAATTGCCGAAATTGAAACATCGCAAAATCCTGCAGTTTAATATGAAAAAAAAAAAAAAAAAATCCAAAGACAACACACGGGATAACCAGTTGTACCAAATATTTCCAGCCTCAGAAAATTACGGTCATTGGTCAAAGTCGCAGAAAAGTTGTGATGAAATCGTCAGCAAATATCAGCAAAAATTGCAGAAATTGGTAGAATTTGCAATAATTGCTGAGATTGCAAAACCCTGGAGGGACTGGTTATATAAACACAGGTTGGTAACAGCACTATTATAGTATTATAGAGTCAAGGAATCAAAACCGCTAACATTTTCTATCATACTGTGCCCAAGATATGAGGTAAGACTTCATGGACGGCACCTAAATTTGGCCACTAGGGGTCTCTCAGTCAAAAATAACAACAAAAGACCCATTTTGATGACTTTGGAAAGCAGCGTTGACTTTGTAAGGACAGAAAAAAGTCACAGAAAAGAAGCGATGACCGAGCAGCGAAGCAAGGTTGTGCAAAAGTTGTGAAAATTGGTCGATTTTGCACTAAACGCTGAGATTACAACATCACAGTATTACTGAGTCAAGGAATCAAAACCACAAATTCTTTCTTTTATCAAACTGAGCACAAGACATGAGTTCATGGACAGTGCATTGGATCATGGGAATAGTTATCTTCACCTGTCAGTGACACATAAGTATGATGAAATTAAGTAGAGAATATTTCTTTACTCGGGGGGGAAATTGGGGATTGGTCTACTGTGGTATTATAAATGATTATATAACTTACATTTTCTATCATACTGTGTCAAAAATATGAGCCACCGTCCAGTTCTCACTGTTAAATCACGTCTAACAGGAAGTGGTCCAGAGGTAAAATATCTGGACATAAAAATCAATCCCTGTGTTGCAGAATCTCGTCTCGTCCGTCTGTTTGTCCGTGTTTGTCTGTGTGTGTGCGTGTGCGTGTGCGTGTGTGTGTGCGTGTGTGTGGTTTTATTATCACTCACTCACTTCTCACACATTTACACGGTAACAGGAGACAATAGACGCCGTTGTTAAGGCTCCAGTTTACGTCTCATCTCTCAAGTCTCTTCCCTCGTCATAAAAAGACACACACACACACACACACACACACACACACGCTGTACATTATCAGAGGGCCCCACACTTTACTGCTGAGTACACACACACACACACACACACACACAAACACACACACACAAACCAATCAGTCTACATCACATTCTGGCTTCAGTTCAAAGGCTCAGTTTGTAAAGACATGTTTCCTACAGTGTGTGTGT
Organism: Microchirus variegatus; assembly: GCF_963457635.1. Classification (NCBI taxonomy): domain Eukaryota; kingdom Metazoa; phylum Chordata; class Actinopteri; order Pleuronectiformes; family Soleidae; genus Microchirus; species Microchirus variegatus. Next base: position 35,469,898 of record NC_139805.1, read on the forward strand.
GTGTGTTCCATATGCTTAAAGTGTGTGTATAGTTTAATAGCGGCAGGCGCCTGCGTCCGTGTCGTCAGACCAGAGACAAACAGACACTTTAGAACCGAGAGAGAGACACTGATGAGCAATTAATGCAATCACACAAGAGAGAGAGGACTGATAGTTTACATATGACATACGACGCCCCTCACTGTATGTACATATATGTACATATATGTACATATACACACACGTTGGTATAATAAGATTTGATTTGTGGTTAAGGTTAAGTTTTGTGTTAGGCATTAACTGGTTATGTTGAAGGGTTTGTCAGAGGAGAATGACCACACAGCAGAGGTGGAGACTCCAATCTGGGACTTGGACTTGAGTCGCTGACAAGATGACTTCAGACGTGACTTGACTTGAACTGGAGTTCAAAGACTTGAGACTTGACTTGGACTCGAGGTCAAAGACCTGAGACTTGATATGGACTTGAGCTCAAAGACTTGAGACTTCATTTGGACTTGAGCTCAAAGACTTGACTTGGACTTGAGGTCAAAGACTTGAGACTTGATTTGGACTCGAGCTCAAAGACTTGACTTGGACTCGAGGTCAAAGACTTTAGACTTGATTTGGACTCGAGCTCAAAGACTTGAGACTTGATTTGGACTCGAGCTCAAAGACTTGAGACTTGATTTGGACTCGACGTCAAAGACTTGAGACTTGATTTGGACTCGAGGTCAAAGACTTGAGACTTGATTTGGACTCGAGGTCAAAGACTTTAGACTTGATTTGGACTCGAGCTCAAAGACTTGAGACTTGATTTGGACTCGAGCTCAAAGACTTGAGACTTGATTTGGACTCGAGGTCAAAGACTTGAGACTTGATTTGGACTCGAGGTCAAAGACTTTAGACTTGATTTGGACTCGAGCTCAAAGACTTGAGACTTGATTTGGACTCGACGTCAAAGACTTGAGACTTGATTTGGACTCGAGGTCAAAGACTTGAGACTTGATTTGGACTCGAGGTCAAAGACTTGAGACTTGATTTGGACTCGACGTCAGAGACTTGAGACTTGATTTAGACTCGAGGTCAAAGACTTGAGACTTGATTTGGACTCGAGCTCAAAAACTTGACTTGGACTAGAGGTCAAACACTTGAAACTTGACTTGGACCAGAGCTCAAAGACTTGACTTGGTCTCGAGCTCAAAGACTTGACTTGGTCTCGAGCTCAAAGACTTGAGACTTGACTTGGACTCGAGCTCAAAGTCTTGAGACTTGACTTGGACTCGAGCTCAAAGACTTGAGACTTGACTTGGACTTAGAAAAATTGACTTTTGAACATCTCTCTGTCACACAGTAACTCAAAATACCGATATATGAAGATCATTGATCATCAAACCTTAATGCAGATGAGCTCCAGCAGCAGAAAACCACACTTTATTAAGTAGATATAATATCTCTAAGTGAGTGGAAATGTTCATCTTTGTTTCCCAGTATCTTGTGACGCAGACTGAGACTAAACAGCCAAGAGAATCTGCCTACTGCAGCTTTAAAGGACAGACCTTAATAAACATACATGCAAGTATACTCCCAGGTTTTATGAGATTTCTGCTGCTCATAAATAACGTAGAATCCAGTCAGATGACAAGTTATTACATTTCAGGAATGTCCCTCATTTCCACTCTGATGTTGTAAAAACAAGGCTGTTTGTCACAGATATGATCAGGTCTTTGTCTTTTTAATTTAAGTCTTCAGTTCAGCTTCGAGAACACCGTGAATCTGCCGCAGATAAATTCATCACGGCCCGTGTTCGTTAACTCGTGACACAAAGAATCACGGGATGTTTTTTCCTCCCCTCTCTGATCATTATCTCTAAAATAAAATAAAATAAAAAAGGTCCGATGGAGAAAAAAGGGAGGAAAATTTTTGAGCGTCGTGCCGTCGTCTTGATTCATGTCGGTTAGCGGCGCGGCGTGTTTCTGCAGCGCGGCCCACGTGAAAGCTCCGTCACGCTGTTTCTGAAAAACAACAGCGCCGCAAACCAGATGTGTGATCACAGAGCCAGCAGCACTTGGCTGTTATCTGTGAAGTTACACAGAAATCAGCCAAGAAAACTATGTTGATGTTACAGAAACAAACTAACCCCACGCCCAAAATAAACACACACACACACACAGAGTACAGCACAAGTCCAGGGATTTCCAACCAATGAAACGCGAGCCAAAACGTGAATATAACGTGAAATGAGAGAATATTAACATGCAGTAAACACACATTAATAATACAATCCTGAAATATGTCCATGTTTCCATGTCCAGGAGCGTTTCAGGGGAACACATGGAAATGTCCTAAAGATTCAAAACCCATGTGGACATCAACACAACTTCATTTTGATAATCCATTGTTGACTTGTAATCAACAGATAATCAGTTGACGCTTATTTATATCTACTGTTCTCAACAGTTTTTCACTTTAATTAGATTGTCCCTGACACACTTCTACTCTCCTGTGGGGTGCTCAATCAAAGGCTCAATCCTCGGGCCCCTCCTGTTCTTGCTTTACCAGTAGAGCACAAGTCCAGGGATTTCCAGTTGACTCATCACCGACCATAAAAACCAAAGAAACTCAAGCCAAAAACTTGAATATAACATGAGACATGAGAGAATATTAGCATGCAGTAAAAACACATTAACAATACAGCAGGAGCATTTCAGGGGACTCAAACTCAAATACTTGAGATTTGACTTGGACTCGAGCTCAAAGACTTGAGACTTGACTTGGACTGGAGCTCAAAGACTTGAGACTTGACTTGGACTGGAGCTCAAAGACTTGAGACTTGACTTGGACTGGAGCTCAAAGACTTGAGACTTGACTTGGACTGGAGCTCAAAGACTTGACTTGGACTCAAGCTCAAAGACTTGAATGAATGAATGAATGAATGAATGAATCGTTTATTTCGGGCATGACAAGTAATCAACATCTGCATACATCATCATTCACTTGAGACTTGACTTGGACGACTGGAGCTCAAAGACTTGACTTGGACTCAAGCTCAAAGACTTGAGACTTGACTTGGACTCGAGCTCAAAGACTTGACTTGGCCTCAAGCTCAAAGACTAGACTTGGACTCAAGCTCAAAGACTTGAGACTAGACTTGGACTCAAGCTCAAAGACGAGACTTGACTTGGACTCGAGCTCAAAGACTTGACTTGGACTCAAGCTCAAAGACTAGACTTGGACTCAAGCTCAAAGACTTGAGACTTGACTTGGACTCGAGCTCAAAGACTTGACTTGGACTCGAGCTCAAAGACTAGACTTGGACTCAAGCTCAAAGACTTGAGACTTGACTTGGACTCAAGCTCAAAGACTTGAGACTTGACTTGGACTGGAGCTCAAAGACTTGACTTGGACTCAAGCTCAAAGACTTGAGACTTGACTTGGACGACTGGAGCTCAAAGACTTGACTTGGACTCGAGCTCAAAGACTTGACTTGGACTCAAGCTAAAAGAATTGAGACTTGACTTGGACTCGAGCTCAAAGACTTGACTTGGACTCAAGCTCAAAGACTAGACTTGGACTCAAGCTCAAAGACTTGAGACTTGACTTGGACTCAAGCTCAAAGACTAGACTTGGACTCAAGCTCAAAAACTTGAGACTTGACTTGGACTCGAGCTCAAAGACTTGACTTGGACTTGAGTTCAAAGACTTGACTCATCACTGACCATAAAACCAAAGAAAATCAAGCCAAAACTTGAATATAACGTGACATGAGAGAATATTAGCATGCAGCAAAAACACATTAATAATCCGATCCTGGAAAAACGTCCCCTTTCGTCACCATGTCCAGGAGCATTTCAGGGGACTTTTTGTCCACAAACCAAAATTATTCTGTTTGTAATGATTTCTTTGTTATATGGAGCAAAGAAACTGGAAAATATTCACATTTAAGAACATTTTAATTATTGAAAATACAAAATACTCAAACTGATTAATCGATTAAGTAGTCAACGATTAATATTCAATTACTGTCATGTTCTCAGTATTTTCTAACATATTACAATGTGTGATAAGAAGCACATCTTGCTTTTATGGGGCCAAAAAATCTCGAGGAGGTGCAGAAATATTGTTTTTCGGGTTAAAAGGTGATGGAATTATTGATCAGTAACGCCAAGAACATATCGTCAACCCCAACTTAAAATAAAAGTTTGATCTGTAAGAGCTGCTGCCACTTAGCAGACATTGTCAAGGAACATGGAATAAGATTATTTTTGTTGCTACAGTGAGTCTAACATGGCCGTCCTTCTGTCCAACAACGTCCACACATGTTAACAATATGAAAACTACACAAACAAGGAGACGTCTGTCGTTGCCTGAAAACTGAGGGATGTTCTGGTCAATAGAGTCTGCAAGATGTTGGCTCAAATTGGCTCAAACTGAAAATAACGTCAACATTTTGTGACATTTTTTGACATTTAGCTTCAAATAATGTTTTAAAAAGTCTTGTGGATGTTTTTAACGTAACATTTTACAACATTTATAGCAATATCTTACAAAATGTATTAAATAGTTAAATCTAAATATTACATTTTACACCAGAATGTTAAATGTTAAATCTAAAGTTGGAGGTTCTTGGAAAAACCAAATATTTAGCTAACACAGTTATTCTCTAATATAATAAAGAAGTGATTTTAAAGGAAATGAGGAAATGTCACGCTAATAAAATAAAATAAGGTCTCCAGCTGAAAGTTTAACTGGGACATATTTAAAATAAATGGAGCTTCTCTTTGTCCTTGAGTGTTTGTGAGCTCACTCGTTCTTTACAGCAGAGGTAGGAAACCAACCTCGTCACATTTGACTGAAGTGATTACTTTAACACACCGAGGCCTGCACATGGACGGACGGACGCTGCAGCAGCAACAGAGACTTATGTTTCTGCAGAGTCGGCCGTGAAAACTTCCGTCATCGTTGGACTCGAGCGGAGCTGACGTGAGCTCATGCTGCGCGGTCGCTAATGGAGGACAACGTCGCTACATTACAGACACCTGACAGAAGAATGGTAGTGGAGCAAGTTCTCGAAGACTTTTGATGAATTCCAATTCCTTGCTTAACCCTCAATCTCAAAAATGTGCACTCCCGCTAGTGCAAGTGCTGTCCCGATTCTCAGAAAAGTTAAGTTGAGGGTCAAGTTTAAGGGCTGTATCGCCCTCAATATTGAGATTTTCCGAGACCACCCTTGGGAGCAAGGGCTACCCAGAATGCATTGCGTGTTTTGACAGAACAAAGATGGCGCCGAAAAGCAGCGAAACGAGTACGCTACAAATTAAGTATTTTCTTTGTTAATAGAGATATAAAAATGATGAAAACCATTGTACAACCTAATTGTACTTGACTGACAAACGGATCGTAATAAATAATTTTGACGTAAATGTGTTCTTCTTCTTCTTCTTTTTTGGAGTTGACAGACGCAGCTTTCCTCCCCCCTACAGTCTGAAGACGTATCTGCATTTAAGGGGTGTCCCATTTCTAAGTGACAAAATAACCCTCAACACTTGGTTTTGAGGGCCAGTTAAGATTAAGGGTTGAGCTTGAGGGTTAAGATAGGAATTGGAATTGGCCCTTGGGCTACAAGTCTGCTCAAGTTTGTATATCGTATCTGTGTTTTACCAATACGGAAACCGAGAGGCTAGAGCGGGAAAACCTCAAAACGCCACCCTTGCCATTTCCTGTCGACAACCAAAATGTTGACGCCATAGTCCCACCCCTTTCTTGTTCATTTGTGGTGTTAAAGGTGTTGATTTGAATTGGTTCAGATCATTCAGATGTATTTGACTCTGTTCGTTTGGGGTCCTCTCTCCTGTGGGGTGCCACAAGGCTCAATTCTCGGGCCCCTTCTGATCTCACTTAATTTACTCCCATTGGGAACCAGCAGATGACCGCCAATTATGTCTTCCCCTCAGAAAAAAAACACTACCTAATCACTCCTGGATTGTCTCAAAGAAATAAAACCATGGACGGCAATAAACATCCTTAGCCCCTCATGCCATTCCCTAAAGGTGGACAGTGACATAGAACTTGATAAACAGAGTAAAAGAGTAGTTTTCCTAGATTATTGCAATGTCCTTTATACGAGGTTCGCCTACTGACACGGACTCTGAGGCATGAGCACATTACCCCGATTCTGTCTTCATTTAACATTTAAAATGTATTCTATTTGCTTTCAACTGCCTTCGTAATCGTTGTGATCTTCTCCAGCCTGATGTTCCCTCACGGTCACTAAGGTCTGCAGATGAGTTCCTCTTGATCTGAAGCTCAGAGGAGCTGTGGAATGAGCTCCCACTCCACATCAGACAGGCCCCGCTTTAAATCTCATTTAAAAAACACATTTATTTTCTTTGGCTTTTAACCCAGAGTGAGATCCTGTTTTATGTCTGCGGACGTTTCTTTGATCGTCTTTTATGTGCAGTCCTCTATTATTATTATTGATGATTTTGTATCTTTGGTCAACGATGTGGTTTATAAATAAAAATTGGATCAGACTGGATCTTTTATTTCCTGTATTCCCTCATTCTCAGTCTTTCTTCACTCGCTCTCTGTTTTTGTGTTTGCATACATTGTAATGACATGTTAGAATAAAGATTTAATTAAAAAGATATTGCACACTGCTTCATGCAAATGTTGAAACGCCCAAAAAATAGTTTTTTTGGGGCGTTTCCGTTTGGATGAAGACTTTTGAAAATTCAAGATTCTTATTGTTTATTGTAAAAATGTAGACACAATATAATAAAATAATAAACGAAGGATAAAGTGACTAGAAATAAACTGGTGCAACTTTTAAGAAGGTGGCGCCAATAACAAACGGCAGCCATTCTCACAGATGCCATCTTAAATTCTGGAAACAACTCAACGGGATTATGGGAAACGACAAAGAAAAAGACTGTTTAGAGAACGTTCTGATTCCCTTTTTTCCTTTTAAAAACACAGTAACTGACTCTGAATACGTCAGTAGTGTTTTAGAAGTTTGAGAAGATAGAGATTTGGTTTTGATTGTATGTTTTTGGGGGTCGCAGTGTTGATTTTGACTTGTGATCAGGGCCGGACCAAGCCTTTGTCGGGCCCTAAGATGAATTAGATTGGGGGGGGGGGTATGTATTACTTATGCTTGTGTTATTTCCTATATACAAAAGAGTGTGTTGATGCTGAACTTGAATTAAACAAGAAAAACAGTTTAATGACTTTGGTTTTTAAAATTTCAAACATTTGCACTAATGTCCAAAATAAAACCAAATAACTTGAGATAAACACTATTTAGTAATGTAAATATCTAGATTTCATGCATTTCTATGCTAAATATTGTGACTGAAACAAATCAGAAATTCACATGAACCTTTTGCTCCACCTGCGACGAAAAAGCTGCACAGCACGTCAGAGATCCTGAGAAGAAATGTTGTTTATCAGTTGCTTAATGTGTGTGTGTATGTGTGTGTGTATGTGTGTGTGTGTGTGTGTGTGTGTGTGTGTGTGTGTGTGTGTACGTCTTGCAGGAATGCACTGGCTGCAGTCTAGACAGCTGATCCCCACCTGTCCTCTCCCAGGATCCAAAACTGTCGCAACCCATGACATCTTCTCTGAAGCTGGGATGAAGCTCTGAAGCGGGGATCGTCTTTGTTGATGTGCCAAAAAAAAACACAAACAACAGACCCACAACCAACAACCATCAACCACAACAACAACAACAACAACAACAGAGGTACGAGGAGTCACTGACCTCAAAATCTACAAACGAATGTGGAACGAGGAAACACCGAAGGCAGATAAACAAAGATAAACTAATAAAGAGGCGATAAATTATCCATGTCTTTGACACGTCAGTAAAACCAGGTCGAAGGAAAAGAAATACTTCAAATTCAATGACATAATTATCCTGTTATTTTCAAGTGAACACATTACAACACGTTCAGCTAAAATACTAGACTATTTTGCATTATTGGTTAGAACTACTGACGTCGTCTGAATAATCTGGATTTAAGAGTTCACGGCACACAAACGTTTCTAATTAAGTCAAGCCGTTTGCCTTCACTATCATTATTGCATTTTAGTTCAAAGCGATCGGAGCTTCCTCCTTTGCTCGGACCATTTACACCACTGTATTGTAACGCTGGTGATAAATGGTGATGACTTCAAGAGCTCAATATTTTCTCAGTGGGTACTTGGTATAAAAAGTTTGATTTAAGACAAACAATGAGGACAAAAGGTAGAGCAGGCTGTAATAGAAGCTCCTTCAACACAACAAAACAAGAACCAACGCGATGCACAGCCCAAATATTAAGTATTAGTCATTTAAATCTGTTCCGAGACCATTGCTCGCCTAAAATGTGGCGTTTCATTACAAACGAGACTAATCTACGACGACAGTTTCACGGCCACGCGTGAAGAAATTAAAAAATTATTTGGTTTTTGACCTCTCTTTAGCGACATTAGCGACTTGACTGTCCGGATTCAGCGCCAGCGTTTAATCTCGAAATTACAAGTTTAATCTTGAAATTTCTCCTCATAGAAAGGACCAAAATGTGTTCTTCTTCACGCGTGACCCTCATACGCCGTCGTACTAATCTAATCAGGGATTCTCACAGTTTTTATACCAGTATTTCTGATTTTCCTCCAAGTTCCACCAGGGGAAGCTTGCATTATACTGGAAATTTAAGACGTTGTAAACGTTTAAAGGGCAGCAAAAGTATCTAATGTAGTGCTGGACACGTCCACGGATGGCGAGTTTCCAAAAGACGCGCGTGACGTCATATTTACGTGACTCCGGATCGTTAAAATGAGTCTCCAAAGTAACGCTAAACTTTAAAAACAACAGGCACACATACGCAGTGCACAGGTACGCTGGTTATTTGTAGCGCTGCCCTTTTCGTTTAATAAACAGACTGCTCCAGTTCGACTGCAGGTGCGCTAACCGGGGCTAAAAGCAGCTAATGCAGCAAATTGAGCTAACTGGTAAACAGTGCCTGGACTCCGGTGCAGCGGCACGTAAACATGACGTCACACGCGTCTTTTTCTGGACAGTCGTCATGGAGACCCATCGTGCGTTAACCTAGCGCCCAGCACTAATCTAATGTCATTATAAGTACTTAAATGTAAGTATTTGTACTTGTGCAGGCCTACCACAGGACTACAGCAGCCTGGTGTTCACCTTAAATGACTCCAGAGCATATCATCATCGTCGTCATCGCTGTTTACACAATCGTTTTAGCGACAGTTGTGAAGTGGAAAGATCTCAATGACAGACGCGGTGCGGTGGATCGCGACTGGACAAAGCCACAGGTACGCCGGGTATGCAGACGCTAACGCCACGGCTTTGTCTCGCCGTCGTCGTCGTCGAGAAAGAGAGAGAGAGAGAGAACCTTCTCGAGTCGACGGGGGGGAGGAAAAGGGGGGGGGGGGGGATGTGACACAATCACGCTGCAGCTCATGGGAATCTACTGCTGCAAGAATGCGGCTGTGAGGAAGCGCACAGGAATCCCAAACATGCGGCTCACCTGAACGGCTCGGCGAGACACGAGAGACGAGAATAGACTCCGTCTCGCACGCCTCTATCTCGCTCTTGCGCAAGCTCGTGTAAGACGGAGGGAAAAACACTCGAGAGGCATGTTTTGTTTCCCACAGATCCTGCAGACCCAGGCGGAGGAGGGGGGTGGGGGGGGGGGGGTCCGTTTCCCACTATCATAGCAACGTGGGGACTCTATTGACTTTAATGGACTCATTAGCACACGTTAGAGGACTAATATTGTCTCAGCAGACTTCAAAGGCTGCGAGGAGCGTCAGGTTTCCGCAGTCTGACTGTAGGTGATGTTGTGCTAACAGGGGAGGCAAAGCCAGAGAGGCCCGCAGGATTGTGCGAGAATACGACATGATAAAAATATAATAATAATGTGTTCAAAGAGAGCGTACGCGGCGTTTATTTCTCCATTTGGGGGAGTGTTTTTCTGCACAGCGGTTTACAAATTGTTTTACAGAGCAAGAGAAAACCGGGGGGAAAGAAGAGGAACAGGACAACCATGTGAGGAAAAATAAAGTGTACGACCAACAGGATGAAAGATTTCACTCAGGCTGAAGTTTTCACATGGAAGCCATTAAGACCCGGGTGACCTGAAGGTCAGAGGTCACAGCAGCTCATGTGTGAATGGATGGACTTAAATGATGGTTTCAGGCACTTAATAACTCTTAAATGAGGTGTGAATCACAGGGTATCTCACAATACATGGTCCACGATACCAATAATATCACCACACAACGATTCTCAATATATTGCGAGAAAATCAAAGGTCAAAGGTCTAATTTACCTTAGTTCAGGTTCATTTTGAAGCACTTTCTTTTTTACTTTTAATTGAATTTGCTGTGACTTTCACTTGCTTTTATTTCCCCCTCGTTACCATGTTTTGTCATGCACCAGAAAACACCAAAGTTTGTTGCCATCATTAAAAAAATAAATTAAAAAAAGGAGTCTTTTATAGACTTTTGTAAGATTTACACTCACATGCTGCTTTCATTTGGATTTCCCCATCCAACCAAACAACTGAAATCACACCACTGTCATCAGTGGTAATCCAATAAAGCACCGATAATGAAGAAGCTGATGAACTATAATGGACAACAGACGTACAGAGAGAGAGAGACAGACAGAGACAGTGATGGAGGTCTCCTGTCTGATTATTTTCTGGAACATTAAACATGTCAGGAATGTCGATCCGGACAAAGCCTGTTTCCTTTTCAAGTCTTTCTCAGAGTGTGTGTACTTTATGTCTTTGTGAGGTCCAGAATCTTACAAACCTGTCTTTGTGGGGACATTTGGACATTGTGGGGACAACATTGAAGGGCTTTTTTAGGGTTAGAATTGGGTTTTGGTTCAGTTTAGGGTTAGGGTGAAGGTTGGGTGCTTAGTTGTGATGGGTTAGGGTTTAGGGTAAGGAGGTTGGGAATGCATTATGTCAATGATGTGTCCTCTCTAAGATATAAAAACAAGGTTGTGTGTGTGTGTGTTCCCACAGCTGGTGAACATTCCCAGACAGCAGGTGTAGTGAGGAGAAAGTTCCAGAAAACAAACTCTCACTGCTGCTGCTCTGAAGCCGAGACCCTGACCGGTCAGATCCATCCCACAATGTCCACAATACACACACACACACACATACATACACACATATGCTGGTTTTGCATTCTTTGTGTGGACACTCCGTCCATCCTTAACCTGTACCCTAACCCTAATTCTAACCCTAAAACCAGAATTTAACCCTCAAAAAGCCTATTAAAGTTGTGTGGACCAGACAAAATGTCCTCACAAAGATAGGTTTCTTTGACAGTCGGTCTTCACAGCTGATTTAAGACATATTATAGCAACTAGCCCCTTACCTTAACCTTAAGCTTAACCATCACAAGTAAGTGCCTAACCCTAACCCTAAAACCAGGCCAAAATGTCCTCACTCCCTTAGGTTTATAAAGATTTTTGGTTCTTACAAAGACACCCATACAAGAACACACACACGCTCAGAATACATCAGAGAGAGTACATGTTTTTACACTTTTGTGACAGATTGAGATTTTGGAAAAATAAAGAGTTCCTCTGAGGATAACGACTCCCTGAATTTCAAGCGGAAAGTGACACGTGAATAAAATATATTTCAAATTTAAATGCAGAGTGCGGTGCTGAACGTGCACCTGTTCCTTCTGACTGTGAATTTAACGACAGACAGACAAACCTCTGGACATGTAAAAGTCCTGAATCCATTAAACTGCTGTAAATTCAGTGCTAGTTTGGACCCGATCTGTTGCTAAAGAACTACCTGCAAATAGAAACATGGAGTCTTACTACGTGAGAACATTGATTATATTCACTGAGCTTACAGTACATTCACTTCCTGGAAACCTACTACTTAACAGTGACAATTATTGTTTACAAAACCTGAACTGAACTTTGTCCTGAAGATACAGTGTGAGGTGGAGTCGTCCAATCGGAGAATACAGTGCTCCACACCTGTCGTACCGCAAATTCATTTTGTACGTTTTGTGACGCGATGGAGGCAAAGACAGGCAGCAGTACAGACTACAGAATATAAAATACAAATCACATAATCTGCAAATTTTTCAATAAAATCAATATAAAGTGCAACTCGGTAAAACATACGCAGAACAGATGTTTCCGCTTCCAAGCCATTCTATTCTCATGAGTCATTTTAAGGTGCGACTACGTTAATTAAACCACTCAAAATTCTGGTTTGGTGTTCAGATCCCTAAGCCCTATTCGGACAGGATTAGTTAGTTAGAACATGGGGAGGTGGAGAAATGCAATTTTACCACAGGACATCTATAATATTAACGGCCAATTCACAAGCGGATAAGAAATCTAGTAAAACTACCCAATTGGGAGAAGTAAATCGCCCCGTTACTGGGCCCTGTTGCGGATCCGCCGCTGGTTCCTTGAGCTTCCAGGTGGTGGGTGACCCCTGGGACAAGGCACATGTTCTGTAACCTTACCCAGAAACCCAGGGTTCCGCTAAGGGCCCCATCAAGGGATGGAAAGGAAGGTAGCTAACCCTGTGATCCCCAAAATGGGCCCTGTTGTGGATCCACCGCTAGTTCCTTGCACTTCCAGGTGGTGGGTGACCCCCGGGACAAGGCACATGTTCTGTAACCTTACCCAAAAACCCAGGGGTGCCGACAAGGGCCCCAACAAGGGAGGCAGCGAACCCAGTGATCCCCAAAATGGGCCCTGTTGTGGAGCCGCCGCTAGTTTCTTGCACTTCCAGGTGGCGGGTGAACCTCCTGGACAAGGCACAATTCTGTAACCTTACCCAAAAACCCAGGGGTGCCGACAAGTGCCACAACACAGGAGGTCAAAGATGTTAGCGAACCCGGTGATCCCCAACCTGACGAAGGCTGCTCGCAAACAACTTCACCCCGGACACCCAGTGGTACTCGATTTATGCACCATCGTCGTGTGCGTGGTAGGGTTTTAATGCGGAGGTATTTACGAGGTCTTGCAGCGATAACATGACATATTTGTGCTTTGGGATATTTGCCGAATGGCTCAGATGGAGCTCATCTCAATTAGAGCGAGTGAATCAAACTAGTTAAAAACAGCTCTGTTATTAGAGGGCTATAAATACACTCAAAACCTGTTACCCAGAGAATGAACAAAGAGGATTAGTGTGTGTGAGAGAGATTTGGTATGAAAGCAACTTCACAGTGTAGATGACAGTTGTACAGCAGCAGCAGCAGCCACAGGTAACGGCCTGTATTGTGTCAATGCACTGCTTGTATATTCAGAGGGCAGTTGCCTGAAGAGCAGTGAAAACAAACACATTCCTGTGCAGTTGTAACAGGTGTGTGCAGCTACTGGTGACTTGGTAGGAAAGGCCAGAGCCTCCACAGCAGCATCCTAACCTATAAACACTGGTGTGTGCTTGCTGTGACCAAACGGGAGGAGCAGCAGTCTTTGATCCCAGCGTCAGTCCACCTCAGTCCTCATGAAGAGCCACTTCAGGCACAGAAACCTCCATAACATCTCTGTTTGAGCCGAGATCTCACAAAGAAAGCTGCTCTCGTGTTTCAAACACACAATAACCAGGTGGAAGGAGCCAGCAGAGCATCATCTGGGTCACACTGTGATGCCGGAGAATTCTTTAATAAACGATTTACAGCTGTTCTGATTGGGAAAACAATGCCTTTTCGCTGTCATCTTGTGTAAATAAAATTGATTCCTATTGTTTGTTTTCTGAGCACATCCATCTGGGACGAGAAGCAGAACTCTCTAGAGGGATTACACATCCCATCAACACCTTGGATTGGGTTTTTATTAGTCAAGTTATTTGCCTGTGAAAAGCCATTACGATCCACAGTAAGCTTATTATTAGGCCTTTAAAGCAGAACTTTAAATGGCAGGATTTTAACCCTAATTTAACAGCTTCAGAGTCATTGTGATGGTTAAATGTCCTGTTGTGAGGAGATGGGGGGGGATGTCTCCACTGCCCCCTACTGAATGTTAGCAGACAACAAGGCTTTCCAGATCCAGGCTGAATCAGGAGAAACAAACACCATAGGCAGGTATCAATTATAAGATCAAGGCAGTGATAGCGTTATTTAAGACGGTCAACAGGACAGAGCTAGCGAAAAAAGAAGCAGAGGAAACCTCTGTCAGAGGAAACCTCTGTCAGAGGAAGTGAGGAAGTGGAAACGACTGTCTGACCGAGCAAGGGGTCACGCGATTTTCGAATGGACACCTCCCCGGCCCGGATTGGGCACTCCACCCCTACCCGGCTGAGGACCAAGGCCTAGTTGGAGGACCAAGCTGGACGTCAGTGTTTGATGACGCCAGATGATGACACCCTTCATTACTTTTTGCGCCTAGAAATTCTGACCATAAACGTTTTGGAACAATTAAGAGGCACAGTCCAACCCTTACCAGTAATGGGTTAGGGTTAGGGTATGGTGGGATTTGATGGCTCGTAGTAGGAAGCCATCCACTCCATACTCCCGGAACATGCCCCAAAAGATACCTCAAGGGTCACGGTCACAAGCCATCTCCAGATCCACAAAGCATATGTGGACAGGTTGGGCAAACACCCGTGCTCCTGCTTCTAAAACTCATCGATGGGCATGAGTTGTGGGGAAAGACTGAAAGAACGAGACTACAGATACAAGTGGTGGAAATGGTTTTTCTCCACAAGGTGAGGAGCTCAGACGTTCAATGTAAAGCCACTGCTTTACTGCCAGCTGAGGTGGTTCGGGCATCTGGAGAAGACTGTAGGGAAGACCTGGAATTTGCTGGAATCTTCCAAGCTGCTTGGGATCCTTTCAGAGGAGCTGGTGGAAGTGGCCGAGGAGTGGAGTGTGTGGGCTTCTCTTCTGAGACTGCGGGAGAACATGCAAACTCCATGCAGAAAGGCCTTTGTTTTTACGATCTTGGAGCGCCAACCACTACATCCATGTCCATACTATGAAAATAAAGCAGCCTTTTAAAGACGCGCATTGTCTCATTTCGCAATGTCTTAAGTCATTCAGCCAAATCATTTCCAGATTAAACATTAAGTCTCATTAATGTAGCAAGTCGCTGCAAGTCTTTTTTTACTGATTCATACTGATTATTTTTTATTGTTGCGATGAGATAACAATAAACACAAAGAGCTGCTGTTGCTATTGAAGAAGCCGGCACACTGCGTCGCAGTCAGTCGTACGCACATGTACAGTCACACCATCATGTGCTTGTGTTGAAGGTGGAATTATGCAGCAGTAGCTTCTTTATAAAAGCTTGTCTGTCACTCTCTGGAACAGTGCTTGTGAAGAATGCATTCTTTATATAGCTTTTATTTGTCCAAGCTAATCTCCTCTGCACACACCTAGGCCTCAAACCTCCCTGTCAGGTACTGAGGCACCACGCTGGGTGCAGGCCCGGCCTGGGAACTGTCGGAGCGCGAACACACAAGACTTGGCTGTTGATTTAAGACACAAGGGAAAAAAAACGCTGATATCTGCATCAGCCGTCTGTGGTCGGGCAGTAAGATTTCCTTGTGACTCTTTAACCAGCAGTAAATAACCACTAAAGCGAAGATCTGAATTATTGTTATCCACCCATTTAAGACTCCATTTTCCTCTTTACTTTAGACTTTAAGTAAAACATGAGTTTTCCATGTTGTTTGGACTTCCCCCGTTCTGTTTTAGATTTGTTTTTTTGTTGGTTTGGCCTCCGTGTAATGTTTCCATGTACAACGGATTTCAAGTTGTTTCACTTGGTAAATCTTTATTTGTCTTGTCTAATAAACTTCCTATTGTACTTGTGTGTGCGTGTGCGTGTGTTTTATTTTCCCCTCTTGTATTTTCTCCCTGATCCTGATCTACACCTGGTCCTGATTGTAGTTGATTCACTTGTTTCTCGTTATCTAAACTCCCGTTAAGCCCGCTTCATGCTGCGCTGTTTTCAGCTTTCAGAGTCGAAGAAGGGTCGCTGAAGTGTTCTGCGCGTGGCTCGGTCACTTAAACCAACAAATTTAATTCATCTTCACAACAGATGAGTTGGCTATCAGTGTATTTCAAGATTGATTTTTGGATTGCTGAGCTCTTAGGGGGCCACACGGTTGGTGTAGTGGTCAGCAATCTTGCCTTAGCAGCAAGAAGATCCGGTCAGAAAACAAGGATCTTTCTGCATGAAGTTTCTGCACGTTCTCCTCGTTTGAGTGGGGTTTCTCCAGGTTCTCCAGGTTCCTCCCACAGTCAGGATGAGGTAAATTGGACACTCTAAAGAGAGTGTGAGAGTGGACGGTTGTTTGGCTCTGCTGGAAGTCCCTAAAACCAAACTGATGCCGATAGGTGACTGAGTCTTTGTGGTGGCAGCCCACATTAGATGACTCGTGAGATTTTCAAATCTTCTTTAAAAGTCTACGTTTTCTCCTTTGGCCTGGAAAATAACTATAATAAAGAGGGGTTTGACGTGATCATGTGTTATTAAGTTATAAAGCGATTCCCAAAGTGTGGTAGACCGTGAAAAAGGTCATTAACCCTTACCGTTTACGCGATCATAGATCAGCGCCGCAGGTGCACCTTTGCTAAATTGCCCGTGGGAATGATACACAACTTATATGGACATCCTAGGGGGAGAGGGTGTTTATAGGTCACGTCTCAAGGTTTTAAAATGCGTTTTTTCCGTCTTCTTATGTATTGCTGAACAAGACAGAGGTAATTGTGCAGAAGCCACACCGTCAGTCCGTCCCTGGCCGTAAATAATACATAAAAGTGAAGCTGCGGGCCGTACAAAATCTGACCGATGGCCGTGATTACCTGCTTTAAATACTTTGACAGTCTTTTGGTACATGTTGGTGTAAAGACGTCCAGAACTCCCTGGGAAGAAGAAGAAGCTAGTGAAGAAAACCCGTTCAACTGAATCAACGCCTAATTTGTCATCGTTTTTTCAACCTTTTTATCCGCACCATAGTGACGAGACGGCGTTATTATCATCATCATCATTATCATTATTATGCATCTGAGGCTTCTCCACCTACGCCAAACTTTGAAATAGGACTTAAAGGATTTTGAAACAAAAACGTGACAACCACTGAAACCGCTGAAAAAGCTTGTGTGAATGTTTGAGTGATCACATCCTCCTCTGCATGTAGTGTGTGCAACACGGGTCCAAACCAGATGTGTGTGTGTTACCGTGTCATTGCAGAGGAATGCGCTTGGGTGCCACAGGTCTAAACACTGCCCACTCTCTGTGGTGTGGAAGGGCTTACACTCCCCATTACAGGATATGTGTGCGTCTGGCACAGCGTTCCCTCTGTGTGTGTCTGCGAGTGGCATTACTGCCAAACTACTAACCCACTCCTGCTCGTCTGGTGCGAGCAATGACTCATAACGCACACAAACACACGTTCTCACACACACACACCGATGCCATATTTAGAGCAGCGCAAACTTAGCACACACACAGACGGCGTGGTACGTAACTCGGCAGTCAATCATAATTTGACATTTAATTTGACAGGTTTGAAGACGGACGGAGCGGAGACGCAAACAAAGTTGGTTAATGTGAATGTTAATTGATAAGAAAGCTGGGTTAGGGTTAGAACCCTAAATGGGCGATGGCCAACTTCTCATTGCCGTAACTCCTAGATCATTTGCGATGTCTAGAAATTTCAAAAATACCAGAAAAGCGAAAATTGAGCTTTGCGCACATAATATGTGCGCAATGCTCAATTTCTCTATATTATACGTGTCATTACGGTAGAACCTCAGGACTTCCGCGGAACGACCGTCCAATCACAGACAAAGATTTGCATGTTTGTGACGTCAGCTTCTCAGTACTGTAATTCCTACACGGTTGAATAATAAGTGCCAGATACACAAAGTTAAAGTTATCCTAGGAAAAAAAAAGGGGGCAGAAGAACTCAAAATAAGTGCCGTATTTTTGCAGACGCATCTTTCCCTGCCTTTACGGCCAATCGTGCATAACGTCTCACCTAATCCCAAATGAGCCGGGTCACATGATTAACAGCCGCCACACCCAGCTGGGTTTTTTTGGGGGGGATTAGAGTGCTCCATTATTTTTCACCGCAAACCGCTCGCGTCTCACGGCAACAAAAAAAATAACAAAGAAAATAATTATCTTTTCACCACAGTTTCAACATCGCAAATCTGTCACACACACACAGCACAGTGTGCCACAAATCCAACACATTAAGCACCCTAACCCTCATCTAACCTAGCGTTTCAGTTCACTTTTTGAATTTTGAGTCAGCGTGTTTTGTTGATTACAGATGACAGTATTTTAACGTATATTATGGCATAATGTTCAGTAAGAAGACAAGGAGGAAGAAGATAATTAGATCATTTAGTAAAGAAGTATTAGTAAAAGATTACACCAAAAAATGTGTTTTAGTTTCTACCTTTGCCCTTAGAAAACAACATCTCAACAACTCATTCAAAATATTGATTCATTGTTTGATTTGAAATTCAGGTGTTGATGTCACACAGATGCTGATATCCATATCTAAATGTACAGTATAATGGAATTAACCAAATATAAGCAAATACTGGTTCAGATCGTAGGCAAATTGAATTTTGCTCGACAAGATTTTGGAAATCTAATTGCCTCAAATCAGATTCTTATGAACAGTTTAAAGTTCCGTTTGATATATAATTTCTGGATTACATGTACAAACGCACATAACAACAACAAAAATGAGGATTAGGATTTACACTTTTGCCTCTTTGACTTGAGTCAGTCATTATTGTCCTGTTATTGTCACGTAAAGACCTGTCCTGAGTTTTATGACTTTATTTTATGAGCGAGTTGCTCCATTTCTTGTGATGACTTTTAACAGGTACTACGTATAGGATTTAGAGGAAATTTAATCATATTCTTTCAACAGAGTTAAGTGGAAAATGTATCACCAAATATATAGACATTCGTTTTTTCCCTTTTCTTTCAAAGCCGCGCGTGTTTCTGTGGCGACACTTACCGGTCAGCTACTTCTCCTGTGTGACGTCCTCGCTGCTGCTGCAGTTCAGACCTTTAGATGCTGCAAAGACAAAGACCACAATCAGAAACATACAAGGAGTTTGACTTGGTGTTTTGGTGCATTTTAATAGAACAGTAACACAAACACAAATGCGTACAATAAGCTTGGTTTGGGTTGATATTAGGGGTGGGAATCTCTTGGCACCTCACGATTCGATTCGATTACGATCAGAGGTCAACGATTCGATTCTAAACCGATTATCGATGCATCTCGATGCAACAGTTTTTGACTTTAATACTTTGCTACTCATTTAAAAGTAAGATAAATCAACATAAATATAAAAGTGGTAGTGCCCCCTCATCTGCCTCATCTACGCTCATTTCATATCTAAAGCAGACTGGATCATTTCTCTACGTGTTTTATCCCCACATAAAAATAATGATCTTTATGACCAGGATGGAGTGGTCACGATGAATTGCAGGTGATCTGAGTAAAACGTGGTGACAGACTCTGAAGAGCAGAGCGCACTTTTCATCATTTTCACTCCGTGGTCTTAATCTTTGTGAAAGAAGACGCTTTAACGCTGCAATTACGGGAATAACAGATGCATCAGATGAGCCGATGTCTTTAGTTAACTGCTCAAAGAGCGAGAATGTTCTCTGGTGTGAAGTGAATGTCGTGGGGAGTTCATAATCCGTGCCGCACACAACCAAGTTTCACTTTTGCGCAGAGACTTTCCAGCGTTTAACAGGTGCTGTTCCACCGTGTTGAAGCTGTGTTTTTTGACCGCCGAATTATCGGTGCATCTCTAAATTTAATAACTTTATTGACAAGAACGATGTAACCGTAATAATGACGCACTTTATAGTGTGACTTGGGTTTCAATCGGCACCTGGACAAGCGTGCGCTGCGCGGATTACATGGGGGAACTATTCCGATTATTAACTTATCCGCATTGATTCGGAATCGTTCTAGAGAGAATCGCGACGCATCCAAGAATCTATTATTTTTCCCACCCCTAGTTTATATGACACATAAATCTATGTAAAAAGTGAGACACAAATCATGTGCAGGGAGTGTGGACATCACCCTGCCCTGTGTAAGTTAACTAGACAATCTCTACATACAGTAGGTTAACCGGCGTCCTACGTGGTCAAGCATCATCTGGTTGTGTGATCACACGCCATTTTAGTCCTAAAGGAAGGAACCTTATGACCCAGTCTTTCTCACGATTTCTCAAGGATACAGGAACCTCCACACTTTTCCCTATACATCCACGTTCAAATACAAATTGTGGTTTTTAGTCGGAGTCTAAAGTTTTCCTTCAACTCTGGTTTCTGGTTTGGCTTCAGAGCGGGTTTCATTTTTACACGAGAGTGATGGAGAATCTGGGCAGTGAGGAGGGGAGGAAAGAGCAGAGCGTGGACACAGAGTGACAGACAGCTAGTGTTGTCAAAGACTGTAGATTCTGCAGACCCACTCCTGTTCTTCCACTTAGTTACTTCTGGTTTGGTTTCCCCAGCTCAGTGGTTTGACGTGTGCTCATATAGAGCTGTATGTCATCTGCATAGCGGTGGTACTTTTGACCAGAGTGGTGAACGATGTGACCGAAGCCGGAGTCTTTTTAAAGCTCCAGAGATTGTTTTTGTTTTATAACTCAACAATAAGCTCAAAGTCACCGACACTGCTTCTCTGTTTGCGTGAGAGACTCCTGGTGGTTAAAAAAAACATGTTTTTATTGTGAGGTGTTAGCAACATACGGCAAAGTGGAAGGGGAATTGGGCTAGTAATTGGAGAGCTCCCTGGACAGATCAAGGGATGAGGTTCCCCTGAGCAAGGCACGTTTTTTTGGTTTATATACAGAAGTTTAAAAGGCCCTGTCAACCGATCACAACGTAAACAATCTTCCTCTTTGTCCTTCTGGAAAAGTTAACCGCAAACATTCAGGAAATGACTTCATTCACATGAAATCATGGATGTATTATAAGAACCTGTATAGAGCTCCGCCCCCCTCTGCCTTGAAGACAATTTTTCCAGTGGCCACTCATGGTACTGCAACCAAAAATACTAAAAAAAAAAAAGTACAGCCCAAAGAGCAATTTTCCCATAGACCACAATAGTAAAACGAGACATGGACACAGGCATTTATAGATCTTTATAGTCTATATTTTTAATTCACGGGGTTTCATATTTGTAAAAAAGACCAAAACAAACTCCAAGCGTAAGGACAAATACAAGTGACAGGGGTGGGGCAAATTTCTTCGAGAGCTCTAGATATTTTCTCAGGCGCTACTTGGTATGAAAAGTTTGAGAACCACTGGTGATAATAAATGTCTCGAAAGGCTGCTGCACCTGCTTGACTCACATGGTTCACGGTGTTGTTTTTCTTACCTAAGCGCTTTTTTAATCTCTGCGTTCACCAAGAAAAACATCTAAAGACGTCGTCTTTTAACACCTGGCAAAATTCTCAGCATTGTCTGAGTGATTGATCTCCCCACAGCAGATCCCTCCTCCAGTGTCACCACATTTTACTATGATGACACACAGACACACACACACAACAAAAACAGACTATGACATCTGATAAACAGATACAACACATTCAGTCCAGCGTTAAAACTGTGCCAGGATTTGAGATGCGTTTCCAGACTCCCAGCATTGACTTCACAACAGCGTTGTTGTTTTATTCGTTTATCATTGTGCAGCAGCTAGGAAATGTCAACGTTTATCAACGTGGCAAGAATTGACTGTAAACTGTAATATCAAGACACGTTAAAACGCATATTTTGGTCTGATAGCGTTATTCGTGATTTAAGTAGCTATTTAGTGTGTTTTCATTATAATCAGATTTTTGAAATTAGTATTATACAAGTATTTCGTTTAGTACTTTCTTAAGTTTTATTCCGTTAATTATCGTAATTGTAGGTTTTTGTTATTTAAAGGTGCCATATGTAAGAATGTGGCCAAAAACGGTTACTACATTCAAATTCAAAACACCAAGGTCTTTTAGGTTTAATTTTCTGACGTAACTGGCAGCCTGTGGTTGCTCGTCAGCTGAGACTCTACTGATTGCAATGATTGGTAGACGGCGGTAGGTGGCGCCACATGCCAAAACATGATTTCAAAACATAAACATGATTTGCAGTCTGCAAAAGATTGTTTTCAATGCAAATATTTTGTCTGTACTGTTGGTGAGTTCAGTTTGTTATATGAACATTATTCCTGAGTCTCTGTGACATATTAGGAGGATTTTACGGCCAGTTGCTTTAGATTAATTACACAATGCACCTTTAATATGATTGATTTCAGTGCAACGAGACGGCGGGTTGATTTACTCGGTGCAGTAATGGAACGCGGGTATTCTCAAACGACTCCACCTGACGCATTGTGCAGGTATTTGTTTTGGTCTGCAGCGTTGGGTAATCCCTGTGCGTCTGACTCACATGTGGTCACGCACGCTGCCGTGTGATTACACAGCAGGTGAGAAACATCAACCATTTAGTGTCACGTGTTAATCCCAGGAACTTCGCAGCTAGATTTATGATACAAAGGATTTTGGGCAGATTATCGCGCCGTCAGACATGTCTGGCCTTTCTGGCCCAAGAGGAGAATGGATGATGTGCAAACAGACGTGGCGATTAACGGTTTGAAGACGTTGTCAGGGCTTTATCTCTGTATTTCTTTTGTGTTTGACTGAGATGAGCAAAAACGTACAGGTCTGGACAAAAAACATACACAGATTATGCAGGCTGCCCCAAAAAGTCTGTATTTAAGATCCGAGATCCTGCCTGAGGCAGCAATAATTACAATTATTTGCTTTTATTGTGATGTGTAAGCGTTCTCCGGAATGGGATTAAGAGGAAGTTTATCTAAAAGCATGTTAGTATAATCCAGGTCTGCAATAATGTTCGCTCCAGCTGTTTCCATTCTGCTGAAGATATCTGACCCTTATCATGCTCCCCTGGTGAAAAGCACCAGGGGGCGTTATAAGGGTCAGATATCTTCAGACTGACAAATTTCGCATAATATATTGCTCAATCTCCGTGGATTAAAAGAGTGCGATGACCTGAACTCTTGACGGCTTGAAACCATCTGCCAGAAACTGATTCATAAATCGTCATAACGTTCAAATATAGATTACATCTGTGGTGATATTAAAGCCATGTCTTTGGTTGGTTTGTCTGATATCTTGGTTTATCCTTATGACTGGAAAATGACTGAAATTAAAATGATTTACAGATGTTTTTTGTAATAAAGAAAGTATAGATGTTGAAATTATCCTTATGGCACTGTAAAGTATGCAGTAATGGCTCCATAAATACTTTTATTGAGGAGGGTTGTATTATGCACAACATTTTCCTGCCATCATGGTGGTGTAAACTAACCCATCTATTCTAGTTCAAGCACAAATAAAGAGAACAAAATGGGCCCCGAGCTGGATCTTTGAGGAACGCCACTTGACAACACAGCTGTGTCTAACACAGGATACAAAGGAGAGCGACTCCTACGCCGCCCTAGAAATGCCAAGCAGGTGATGAGGCCTTTTGTATTCGAATGTGTTGATCAAAAGAACTGAATGCTAAACTGAGGTCCAAAAATAACAAAACAAAATCCGCAGCCAATAGCCCTAGTTATTCCAGTATTCAAACAAGTGGAACAAGTGACTGTTTTATAGTTTGTAAACAGGCCTTCGGTTGTCTGACAGGGATGGTCAGGGTTTGTTTGCCTCTATAGAATAATAGTGTTCTAAAAATAATATTAGAACCAAACAGAATGTCACATGTGGGTCAGTACATCCACAGTACGACTTTTATTTTTAAAATGATGACCAAATGGAGCATCAGTAGTTTTCCTTGCACAATTAATTCTAGCCAAGGCAGTATTCCAATTGAGTCAGTCAATTGGACAACTTGCTGAGTCCGAGTATACAAGCAGAGGAGAAAATCGATTGAATCAACTTCCTGTTGACTTTCACGTCGCAGATCGTTTGAATCCTTCCGTCCAACACCAGAACACCAAGTCCAACTTAGCCAATTCATGCAGGAGTTATGGGACTATGAATCGCATTATCCGGGTAGGTTAGTCTGACTAAGACTAGCTTGATTTTAGTTGGACTAACGTGTTTACATGACACAACCGCAATATTTTCTTGGCCCAAACCAAAGTAGGATTTGCTCTGGAGCTCCCCCCACAGTTGGTAAACAGTATTGTTCATAACAAATATTGTAAAATATGTCGTGGGTAACGTGCATTTGTTGACAATCCAATTAAAAAATGGCAAAAAGGTTCATATGCCCTCTTTCAGATCACCCTATAATTTTCCGACTGGCTCTTTCTCATCAATGGATGGCAACACCGGTTCTGCGTGCCAAATCAGACAAAAAGGCCAACGGCGTCCCGCAGGCTTCACTAACTAACAAATGCCAATTAAAAAGTACCCAATTACATGAACACTGCAGGTGTTTTTTTTTTCTCACACCAGTGAGAACAACCTAGGTCTGCCAAACCCCTCGTATAAATCATACCGACTTTGCCAAACCAGAAGTACTTGTACTGTATCTTAGCATGCACCTGATCGGCACAGCACATGAGCTACAAGGGCCCCAAGTGCCATCTTTGACATTGTTAAGCGATACCAATAAACAAAAAAACTGCTTTCAGCTTAACCTCCATCCTCGAACTGCACCAACGGATATTACGTTTATCCGTCTATTTCTCAAATAATTGTCCAATGGTTCGCTTAGGCTTCAAACTTAGCGGGTGACATGAAATATTTAAGATAAAAAATGCAAGAGATATCGGTAGAAATTGCTTAAAGCAAGGCCTCCACCCCATCGCAGCACCAACCGATATTCTATTCCTCGCATAATGGTTCACTTGACAGACATCAAACTTGGCGGGTGACTTACTAAGGGCACTGGGGTGCGCAGTCCTGACCTTGACCTATTTAAGATAAGAAATGCAAGAGATATTGGTAGAAATTGCTTAAAGCAAGGCCTCCACCCCATCGCAGTACCAATAGACCGTCCAACCGTCCAACGATTCTCTTGACAGGCTGATGTTCACTTGACAGACTTCAAACTTGGCAGGTGACTTACTAAGGGCACCAGGGTGCGCAGTCCTGATCTTGACATCGTTAACCTCTTCTTCACGGTCAGACACAGCGACAAAAGCGTCATAAAACCATATCTAACTTCAACAAACACAGACATGCTGCATACCCACAGAAAGGTCAGAAACTCAGCTAGAAGCTCATATAAATCATTCTTATGTTCACGAAACACAGTTAAAACACCGATTGATCAAACAGCAGGAGCGGAAAAAAAACGTCACAGCGCACACATTGAAAAGCGGCACCGGAGCGCCAGCGTGATTATGTAAACAAATAAAACACGTGTCGGCTGGAAAGCGGAGAATCTACAGATTCCAGCGGTACAATTTTTATCACTCTACGACCAAGTTTCACGGATCCAGCCCCAAAATAAGAGCAAAACAACAACTGACTTTCAAGAACTACAACCAGAAATATTGTCTTACCTTTGCTGTTTATCAAAACAAACTATTTCCACCGGAACAAAACCCCTTCTAATGAAGACCTACACTTTCCAGCATGCTTTGGAGACAAATCCCGGTCTGATTGATCATTACAGAGCGACATTAGATCGTTCTGATTAGAGAAGGGCGAATGTCATCTCTTTACTAAAACCGCTGTAATTTCACTCTGCTTTATTTCAGCAGCATCAGACTTTGCACAGCTCATGTCCACATGTTGTTACATGACCTCCATGTGTTTTTAAGCTCCTACTGCATATTTTAAAGGCGATATTTGCTTTAAAATGCAATATTTTTTTAAGCGAGAGAAAAAAATCCTTCATTTATGCTGTGTTCCATGTACATTTACTCTGACACAGTGACATCTACAGTGAAACTTACACCTCTGGTGGAATCTCACAAGTGTTATCTTTATTTTGATACCAAGATAATCCACATAGAGCTTGTAACTGCATAGGTTTACTCTATTAAGTTTGGGCATGTCATTTTCGAGCAGGGAATCCAGAAGGAGGGTCAGGGAAGAAGAGGTTAAGATAAGAAATGCAAGAGATATTGGTAGAAATTGTTAAAAGCAAGGCCTCCACCCCGTCGCAGCACAAATAGACCGTCCAACCGTCCAATGATTCTCTTGACAAGCCGATGGTTCACTTGACAGACTTCAAACTTGGCAGGTGACATACTAAGGGCACAGGGGTGCGCAGTCCTGACCTTGACATATTTAAGATAAGAAATGCAAGAGATATTGGTAGAAATTGCTTAAAGCAAGGCCTCCAACCCCATTGCAGCACCAATAGACCGTCCAACGATTCTCTTGACAGGCAGATGGTTCACTTGACAGACTTCAAACTTGCCGGGTGACTTACTAAAGTGGGGTTGACAGAATTACACACTCCCTTTTTTTCTTTGTTAAGTATGTATTATTATGTGTTTTTGATCTGTGGGGAACGGTAATTTGTCTCCATGCATGAGTGTGTATTTATTAACGTGCGACAATAAACGGAATGTGATTCCACAAAGCCATAAGCGGAGATGAAGTCACTGTTGGAGGACGCAAGTGAGCGTGAGCTGGAATTAAATAACGGTATGTACCTAAAAAACCAATTAGGCCATTTGCTCTGTTGTGTAAGTAACTACAATTATAATCAGCACATCATCAATAACCTGTGTGACTGAAGTGAGCCGCTGGGTATACGACATGCACACACCCAAATATTACCGACGAGTTTGTTTCTGACAACATAAAAGAGGAGGACGAGAGAGAAAGGAGGGTGTGTGTGGGAGAGAAAGACGAAGAGAGCTTTAAATTGTGGCTGCAGCCAGTGTGAGAAATGCAGCTGTGTGTTTTATTATTGACCAGCATGAGCCTATGATTTCTTTTACAGCTGATAATATTAGTTTGGTGTATGAACCCAGATGGGGTTTGTATAAATGTATTTATGTGTGGGACCGTGTAGTAGTTTGGCTTGTTTCACACAGGGGACGCTCGAGTGGGGACCGTGCAACGAAAACACCAGAACCACAAGGGTCGAGTTAAAAGGGAATTTGGTTTGGCTGCCGTCAAGCGGCATCTGGCGGATCGAGGGGGGAAGCCAAATTACGATGGAGTGCAGGAGGAAGCCGACTGTCAACATGTCAAAAAGCTCTGTTGTGTTCATCGCTACAGACGTTTCTGCAGCATCACTAATCAGCTTCCTGGATGTAGATGACATGGCGAATTTGAGTGAGACACATGTGAGTCGCGCATGGGGGGTGCAAAGGTCAACTGGAACACCAGTCACACCAGAGACTGGGGCTCTCGCTACGTTTGTTCAAACAAATCAAGCTTGAACAAATTCATAACGACCCGTAATTTGTTTGAATAAATCCAAACATGCCACACGGTTGGTGTAGCGGTTAGCGCTCTTGCCGTTGCAGCGAGAAGACCTGGTCGGAACAAGGACCTTTTTGCATGGAGTTTGCTTGTTCTCCGGTTTCCTCCCACAGTCCAGAAACATCCAATACGGGGATTAGGTAAATTGGACACTCTAGACCACGTGTCAAACTCAAGGCCCGGGGGCCAGATGTGGCCCGCCAAGTAATTTTATGTGGCCCGAGAGTGATTAATTATTCTTAAAAATCTGTGTTAAATTAGGTCTATGCTGCTTTAAGGCGTGATTTGACCATGAACTACATTTCCCACAATGCATGGCGATTGCGTTACCCGCAAAGTGACGGCATCCCACCACTAGATCGCAATGTATCATTGTATATGCGACGAGTGAAATTGAGATGGAGACTGTGATCGCAGCAGACTGTGTTGACAAAAGCCACAACCAAAAACAATGTGACAGTGAAAGCTAGCTAGCTTTATTGTGGCTGAAGAAATCACCCATGCTTCAAGCGGTAACCATTACGCTAATGTGGCCCTGACCGTAAATGTGGATGGTTGTTTGTCTATATATTAACCTACGTTAACGCATGACACGTTTCCATGACGACTGAGCGTAAAACGAGACGCGTGACGTCATGTTTACGTGACTCCCCGATTGTTAAAAAGAGTCTCTAAAGTAACGCTAAACTTTAAAAACAGAGGCACACATACGCGGTACACAGGTACGCTGGTTATTTGTTATTCTTTTCCTTTACTAAACAGACCGCTCCAGTTCCACTGTAGGCGCGCTAACGTCGCTAACTGGTAAGCGGTGCCTGGACTCCGGTGCCGCAGCACTTAAACATGACGTCACGCGCGTCTTTTTCCAATCAGTCGTCACGGAAACACGTCACGCGTTAACGTTGAGGCCGTTTCCGAAGCCCTGACCTACAGTTCGTGTAGCACTTCAAATTCCATTCTCTCAATTCTCTAAATGTCCCTGTGGTAGAACACAAGGACATTTAATTGGTGATTTAATTGCGCAGCACAAATCTAAATACTTAAATATGATTGAATGTCTATTGCATTGTGCCAAACATGCCAACAGGCTGGAGAGAGACTGAAACTGAACAATTTAATTAAAGCACATTGGAAAACCTAAACGCAACACTTCAGTCGGAGTTTAACTGTTTTGATGCAATTTCATTGAAACATCTTAAATTTCTGACCAATGACTGTTACCGCTAACGTTGGTGTTTACTTCAAGAGCTCGATATTTTCTCAGGTGGTACATGGTATAAAACATTTAATAAGAGCAGTCTGTGAACTCTCTGTGAATGTGAAGGGCGGGTTCTGGGAACTCAGACATGTCTCCTGGTGGTGTTACCTGTGCACATTCGGCGATCAGAGAAACAATATATTAAAAATATATTTATTCTTTTTAAAAAAGGTACGTGTCGGCGTGTTCGGATGATCAAAGACGGAGAAGTGAAAGTATCATCGACTTAATTATAACCTGCTTTGACATCATGTGCTCGTAATCATCAAGGAGTGTTTGTTCGGGAGGGTCAGTCAAGGTTCACAGTTGTGCTCGTACCCAGGAGCTATGCTTGTGACATATAGTCTTATAGAATCTTAACAGTTCTGGGAACAGACTTTTCTTAATTGTTAGGAACAACTGAGCATTAAGACTTCTGCTACCGTTTGGTTGAGTCCTGACTCAATCGGATCTTTCATCCGTGTCTTTAAATTAACCCATGAGTCGCGAGTATCTAGCATCATTGACCCGGATCAGTTGAGTCGCACAAACATCTTGCAACATTAGCTACTAGTCCTAGCCATCTTAGCTGCCAAAAGTTGTATAGCTTACAATTTCGTAGGCAACCACAACTCCACAAGTCAACTCAAGTCCGAGATGGGAACTTCCTGCAGAGCCGGAAACAGAGCTCTCGAGTCAGTCGAGTCGCGCGAATCAGCCGGCTACGCTGTCACGAGTGGATCTGTAGCCGAATCAGCCGGTTACGTCATGAGTGGATCTGTAGCGTGAGGATCTGTAGCGTGACTCCGATAAACCCGAATCCTTAAAAATAATCGAGTTTGCCAGGCCTACTTGTCATTACGGTAGAACCTCAGGGCTTCCAGCGACCAAATCGCTTGAAAATCAGCCTGAATTTATGTAGTCTGATCCCAACATTATGGCCCCCAGCTGTACTAGGTAAGACATCTGGTAACCCAAACTTACACCCATGATAAATTAAGTTTAAGCACAACCCTGGTTCAGTGGTTTTTCCCCCACATTTATACAAGGGATAGGGCAAGATGATCTGCTGTGGCGACCCCAAAAGAAGAATGTTCTGGGGGACCAGAGTTAGGGTTAGGCCCAAATTCTCTATCACTGTAAGATATTTCCAGCTTTTCTAACAGACCAAATGGGCAGTTTTCTTCCTAACTGGTAGTTAAACCTTTTTCCTCAAAACAACCAAAGTACAAACCTGTTTTTGTTCTACTGGGTGACATTTCACAGACAAACTCCAGAGGCTTGCATTTACTGGATATTTCAGTGAACTAAACTCATTTAAATTCCTAAAGTACCCAGTAAGTTGAGGTTCACTCCCGTATTCTGTGTAAGACCACACACACGGCTTAGTTCCAGTGAAATGTATCAGTGTGGAAGTATTTCTTTCCTCTTTTGGATCTTTTCTGGCAAAAAAAAATAACATAACAAAAACTGACTTGTCAGGAGAAGTTGTCCACATGAAGACAAAAACCTGGTCCTGAAGAGGCATAAGCTCATTTCTGAGTTAACTTTAGAGCCAAGATTTGAATTGTGGTTAGGTTAATGTTATGGTTGGGCATCAACTGGTTACAGTTAATGTCGGGTATAACAGTTTGGTGAGGCCGGCCAAATGAATAGAAGACAATGCTGGTGTTTGTTAGTGTGTGACTGGAAACCAGCTACTCTGAATATCTGAGGAAACTATGTGGATGTTATTCTTCCCTCCCTGCACCACCAAAGTCTGCAGGCCTTGAAGGAACCCATGTCAAATTAACTGGATATATCATCCAACGTGCACAAAATCATTTTCACAAATGGTTTGATCCACGGTGGACATTGCCAGCACTTTCACACTCTCCATCTGCCCCAAAAAGAAACCTAATTCCCGCGATGATGAAGGCGATGACGCACCTCATGATCACAGCGATGGCGCGTTCCGTTGCCGCATCACCGTCACGTCTCTGCAGTGTCTCAGATGTCCACTGGAGCTCGTCCAGAAGTGGAAAACAACTTCCAGCAGTTGTTTTACACAAAACCCCTAATTGCAACCAGGTTATGTTTGCTATGAATTTAATAGTGGACATATTGTTCATTTACATAATTGGCAGGTCGCAGACACGTTGAGACTAAACACGGCTGTATCGGTGAATGGTTCGCAGATTGTTCGCACATCTGAACTGGCACCGGACTGCGGTTACTCCACTTTGATTTCAACCACAGAAATTTGTTTCTGAAACACTTTTCCATCAAATTTGGGGGATAAATTGTGTTCATGTTGATATTCACACAAGATCCAAACCTTGTGTGCACGAGATAATAATAATAAACTAAAAAAACACAACATTTTCCAAGATTTTGGAGGATTCTGAAATGAATAAAGTTGTCAAATGACGTCTTTAGCCTTCAAAATGTTGAAAAAAAAACAAAAACCCACGACCAGTTCTACGTTAATTCTGACCACATGGAAAAATTGAAGATTTGCACAGTCACTTCCTGCTTTCCAATAAGCCTGTTTGACCATTTACGACTATTTATGAACACCCCTTAAACAATGTGATGTCCCCACGTAAGCAGACGCGACACAAAATGTCTTCAAAGCCTGGGAACGTTGGACCAGTTTAGGTTTTATACGAGATACTGCAAGTACGTCTACACCATTGGTTCTCAAAGTGCGGCCCGCAGAAACATTTCTGGCGGCCCCACAATGAATTACAGTTGATAGTTTTAATCCAGGAGCTACTAAGCTTGTTTAAATGTTTATTGGACTTTACTGGATACAGACCAATAAGTGTAAACTGTACAACTGTATTTACTATGTCATCAAATTTTGGATGACATAGTGACACAGTATAGTATGACGTTTTTGTCAAATTTTGGCATTTAAATTTTTTCCCAAAAAATTGTCACATTTTGGACGACATAGTATAGTAGTTCTTCATTTTTGTAAAATTTTGGACCAAATTTTTTTTTGAAAAAAATTGTCAAATTTGGAACGACATAGTATTGTACAACGTTTTGGTCAAATCTTGGACCATATTTTTATTTTTATTTTTTTAAATTGTCACATTTTGGACAATGTAGTATATATAGTATGTCGGTTTTGTCAAATTTTGGACGTCAGTTATTACAAATGGGATTTCTTTCAGTTTTTTTTCTTTTTTTCCCTTTGCCGGCCCTCAGTCCAATGTTGGGTTCCTAAATTGGCCCTCAGGTATCAAAACTTTGAGAACCCCTGGTCTACACACTATTAACTTTGTGTTGGTAGCATTAGTTTTCTTCGATTCAGATAATCCGGAGGAACAACAAACTTCATTCACAGGGCTACCGTGACATGAGGACGACGTTCAAATGCACTGGTCTTGACAAAATGTGAAAACAACAACACAATGGTCAAGACCCCACGAAAAGATAACGGGCCGCTTTGATACAGAAACAGTTCACAGTGACTTCAGACGCAGTTGAGTCAATTTTAACCAAAACCACCAACTTCTGCACCAGCAATTTCACCTCAAACAACATCCAACACAATCACCGTAAGAACATAATCCAGTCAGCAATCCAAAGACATTCTACGAGTAATCCAAAGACATTTTCTCCAGCTCTCAGAGATTTGGTAAGTCATGCTCTCAGGGAGTATTTCACTGTTGGCCTCAATCTTCTTCCTGAGGAATTTATTCTGGCAGTGGGTCAACAGTCTTTTGTCCCACTCTCTTAAAAAAAATACAAAAATACATGAGTTCATGTTGAGACAATGTCAGAGGCTTGTGAAATGCACCATGTGAAGTCAACTGTCCATAACTGGAAGCAGTTATAGACGTGAATTTGACACTTTTTAAGGCCAGAGTTGGTTCTGTCAAAAGTAAATTTAGCACTGGAAACCTAGAGACCGTAGACCGGTTCCTCACTACACTGGCTACCTGTTGGCTTTAGGTTTTAGGGGATTGTAAGTTATGAGCCAAGGAAGAAATTATTAGAATATGGAAGTGGGAAACCCAAGAACCCAACCCCCATTGATTCCCATTGAAGTTCTATAAAGGTTCCTAGTAGATGATGGGGCAAATGCAGAAGATGAATTTCCATCCATCTTCCACCGCTTTAACCTCTACATGAGGGTCGAGGGGGGGGCAATCTGTGCCAATCTCAGCCGACGTAGGGCAATAGGCGGGGTCACACCCTGGACAGTTTGCCAGTCCATCGCAGGGACACGATGGGTCGACCGAGTGCCTTTCTATAACGGAGTTGGCATGGGTTTTCTCCAGTTTACTCCCAGAGATCCCCAGATTTTTATATCAACGGTTATTCCAAAAACCAGATGAAGACACACAAAGCTGATGGAGCATTTGCAGTTTGGGTTCCTAGATTCTGGAATGACCTGGCTGAGGAAAATTGGGGCTGTTGGCATTAGGGGGTGGGAATCACAGGATACCTCACGATGCACTACACGATAAACTGTCCACGATAATATCACGATATAACTATTCTGTGATAATCAATATATTGCATATACGTCGCAATATCTGTGAAGAAAACAAAATGTGAAAAGTTAAAAGTGCAGGAATTCTCCATTTATCCACAACATAGAGAAAGGTCAAAGGTCATATAAGTACATGTATTGAACGTGGATTTAGCCTCTCTTAACGAAGCGTTCTCCAACGTTATTATCTTGCTGTTAACTCCTTACAGAAATTATCCCTCATTCATTTGAGCAGCGCCACCGCGAGGAGACATTTAGTACTGACGCCCGGCGAGTGAAACCGGCAGAGACCGTTTACTTTAGAGCGCCTTCATTCGTTGATTAAAATATTGATATTTGCCCTGGAGTATCGATTACAGCATCGCACGAGGAAGGGCGACGATATATCAGCAAATCCATATTTTGGTAAGACCGTTTCTTTTAGTTTTGCTCGGTGCAACTGGCACCAGTAATATGTTGCAGTGTGAATGCACCATGAAACAGGTTCTCAGCTACTGGAGTGCACTCAACAAAAGGGTTTAGAAGCCACACAGTGGCTCAATCAATAAAACAAAAGGATTCATGTGGCTCTGGTGAAATTACAAGCACCCAGTTCTACAGACAGACAGCGTTGTTTCATATCATCCGCTCTGACTTCTGACATTAAACATATTCCAGCAGGGATCCTGCGGTGGAATTTATTTGCTATTTCAAGTTTTTCATAATGACCGGCCTTGAGAAAATGACTCAAAGATTCTCGCTGTCTCAGACACATGTGGGGCCCCCCCGTCCCCGTCCCCCCCCCCAAAACCACCACCACTACAACCACTACCACTACACTCCCCCCCCCCCCACCCTTTTTTCAGTGGCCGCGCTCGTGTGTGTACGAGTCTATTTTTGTCATGTTGTAGAAGTGATTATGTGGTGCGGCAGTTCTATTTTTACTTTCCATTTTTCCACCAGAGCTCTTTCTTCTTTCCCCCCCCCCCGGCTCGTCTCCAGCAGCAGCAGCAGAAGAAGAAGACCTACCCTCTTATTTAGGAAAAGGGCAATCATTTGCAAATTGCACACTAGCTTGTGCCTAATCATAACAGCTCCATGTAAATAAATGGAGTCGCTCCCTTTCATGAGCCCGAGATAATCGACCCCCTTCAACGCCACAGTCCCCGAAACCCAAGTACACATGTTTTTACTTTATCCTGACAAGACGTACACATACGCGCACATACATACTGTGTATATGTGTATACATTTGATTAATCTATTACTAAATTAATAGTCAACTACTTTTTTATAATTGAACAAGTTTTGTGATTTTTCAGCTTCTTAAAAACGTGAAAATATTTTTCACGGTTTCTTTGCTCCGATTGACAAAGTAATCATTTAATTAAAAATGTTGTAAAACAAAAAGTATCTCGGAATGACTTGAAATTTACCATCCAAATAGTCGGCAACGCCCTGAACAAGGATCGGTTGAAAATATTTGCAAAGCTCTTGAGGCATAATTTTCATGAATTTTTGAAATTCAGGAAATGATCCATTTGCCCTGATGCACTTTGACAGTGAAGTGACTTTCTTCATAAAAACTAAAAGTATCTCGGAATGACTTGAAATTTACCGTCCAAATAGTCGGCATCGCCCTGATCAAGGATCCGTTGAAAATATTTGCAAAGCTCTTGAGGAAAATTTTAAATGAATTTTTGAAATTCAGGAAATGATCCAATTGCCTTGATGCACTTTGACAGTGAGCTGACTTTAGTCTCAGAAACAACAAGTATCTCTATCATTTTCTATAACAATCACCCTGAACAAGGATCATTGAAAAACTTTCAAGGATTTCAAGGACCTGTGGGGGAACCCTGTCACACGTTTGCACCAAGGTTGGCGTGTTCAATTTCATCACAGATGTTTCCTTTGTGTGTGTGTGTATAAGTATTTCACACTTGTATGGAGCAGTCCCATCTCTTACCTCTCTCCAAGTGTGAGTGTGTGTGTGTTTGTGTGTTGCTCGGTAACATGTAACGACGTCATACGTGTGCAGCAGCGTAGGTCACGGAAAAACACAGCACTCTCATGTTCTGTGTGAGAATGTTACATAACGATGCGTTCGGCAGCAAAATCAAACCACATTAAAGGCTTTTTTTTTGGTCAAGGGCATCGTTCACTTTACGATCTAATAATGTGCGTAATTAAAGTGTCACCTGTGCACACCGACATGATGTATGAGTGCAGGTGAGGGGGAGCAGGAGTCCTGACATGTCCCCACAGCGACGTCAAAGACAGAACAATTAAAGATGTTCTCTTTGTTGCAGCCAGTGGTTGTGAAATCAAGCGGGGATGTGTTGCAGCAGACAATTCAAACAGACAGTTAGAACAGTTATAGAGACGTGAGGTTGCCAGGTCTTTCTTCAGAGTCCAGGTAAAAAGGAGCTGACGTGTTGAAGCAAAAACACAAAATGACAAGCAGTTTTGCACCAACTCGACTTATATCATGAACCGAGTAATTCATTATCCCAGAACCTACAGATATTAAGGTTTTATGACTTAGTGGAACCTAAAAACAAAAACTGATCTGCTGCTAAACACAAAACAGAGTCTCTCAAAAACAACATTTAGAACAATATCAGTTTGTATATCAGTTCCAGGTCTGTGTAAATTGACTTGAATTCAGTGTATTTATCTAATCACACCATGTTTTGGACTTACTTAATTATTAAGGCTAAATATACTTTCAAGAAAACTTGACAAGTGCCAAGTGGCAGATCGTTTTGCTTGAAACAAGTAATTTTCCCCTAATAGTCGTTATATTTTCTTGTGTTTTAGTATATTTAGTGTATTTTTTGGCAGTGATAGAGTAGGGCCCCGTCCCAAAACCTCCCCTAACCCTAAATTTTAGCCATAACCCTAAATTTTGCGCAATCAAGTGTAGGGGGGAGCAAGGGGAGTTGCGATTTTGCCCTCATAATCAACCCTCGAAATGTAGTGATTTCTGATGCGGGCTTAAAACGAAGTGGGAGATGAAATTACCCAGACCCCTGATGTTTTTTTCAACAAAGATGGTGGCCACATCTGCCGAGGAACAATTTCATTGTAATATATTTTCGCAAATAAGCACGTTATAATGTCTAAATGTGTTGGAATGTGTTGGTTTGATATACATCCAAAGGACCGTTGAGCTTTGAACACTAATGTCAGAAAATAACTGATGATTTATGAAAGCAGCTAGCTAACTAGCTAGCTAGCTAGCGGCTATTTGCCAAGTGCTTCCAGCTACATGACGGGCAAACTATATCAAAGCACTCGGCAAATAGCCGCTCCCTAGCTCTGCTACATCTGGGTAGTTTTGTCAGTGTTTTGGATGTGTGTACCGGCGTTCACTTGAACACGAATACCTCGGACTTGTCGGATTTCAATCACATTCGTGATATAGCGTTTACGAGGATGGAGAAAAAAACGCCGTTGACGGAGAAAAACAAACGCAGCCAACGTAAAAAGGCAACACAACAGCTGGATCCACCGCCATTTCTCCTGAATGAAAATAGTAGCACGCTCCACCGGTAGACGTAGGTTAGCACGTTTGTTACGTTCACTGCGCTAATTTGCATATAGTGGTGTCCCAATTGCATAGGGACGCCACTTCCCTCAACGAGGGGAATTTACGGTTGAGGGCACTCAAAAACAAGTGGAAATTTTAAGGGTGAGATATTGGAACGGGGCCTAATATTTTGTCTGGAGATGAATGTATTTTCTTGTTTTGAATATACGGTATAAGCGTTTTTGTTTTATAAATCACACGCTGACAGGTAACTTAAAGGGGAAGTAAGTAGTTTATAGTGACATCTAGAGGAGAGGCTGAAATTTACAACAAAGACCTGCTGCTCTGCTCACCCCCTCCCTTCCCTGAGCGCTACGGCATCCGCAGCTGGTCAAATGTCGTCCTCGTTGTCTTTCTCCGTGTCAGCAGATGAGGTTCGTGAGGTGAGGGAGAGAGCTAGCTACCGCGGCCGTAGCAGACGAAGCGGAGAGAGTGTAGGCGGGACTTCCTCTACAAGTAAAGAGACGCTTGATTTGTTCTCTCGCGTTTGTCCTTACAGGCTCCGGCAGAAACATGGCGTCTCGCTGCTCACAGTGGCTATGCGACCACGGCCCGCGACCATGTTATTTTACATGACTTTTTGAAACACTACGAAAATGAAACAAAAACTATTATACAGCGACTAGAAAATGCAGGAGCACATAATATGTATACAAAAGTGGATTTTGGGTCATATAAACCCATAAATACTACATATTGTCCCTTTAAGTCATCTCTTTTCTGCAGAATGCTGCCGTTTTAATTCATAAGAATGTCGTTTTAACACCCGTGACTGAAATAAACTCACTAAAAACAGTGTTGTTGAGTCTCGATTGCTAAGTTAATCATCAACTGTTTTCATAATGTATTCATCTGTGTGTGTTTTTGCAATGACTAAAACAAGATTTTGAATATTTTCTGGTTTCTTTGCCGCATATAAGAAAGAAAACATGAAAACAATAAGATAATTTAACTGGAATTAGATTAAGATGGAGCAAGAGAAATTTGTTTTTTTTCTGCATACTTTGGTCTTTGCCTTTGGAGTTACAGTAAAACAAATTTATAGAATAATATAAGAATTTATTTAAACAACTTGCACTTAAAAACACAAAGAGAGCGAAAAAACTGAATTAAAAACAACTTTGTTGTCAGATTTATAATCGTCTCCTTCATCCAGGATCCAAGCAAAGTGATGAAAAGTCAACTAATGTATGTTGACACTAACTCTAACACACACAGACACACAAAGATAAAGAAACATATGCACAGAATTCTGCTCTCGGCATCGTCCTCATCCACATACCATAACACATCTGTCAACATTAAGCATCCAATTATCACAAATGATCTGTCATTTCTCATCTCTAACCAACGTAAACATTGCAGAGCAGTAATTATGTTCAAACAGAGAAACAATGAAGGTATAATAAAGGTATTGTACGTTTACGGCTGTGGGATTAGACGACGTCTCATCGGTACGTGCAGCCGACACGTTAACCGCCGTCTATAATGCAAATAGCGTACGTTATAATGAAAATGCCCCTCGGCCCCCGTAACTCAAACTGACGTGCTTCATTTCAAAAAATGTCAATTAACCAACAATGAAAAACACA
Source organism: Microchirus variegatus (assembly GCF_963457635.1). Taxonomy (NCBI): domain Eukaryota; kingdom Metazoa; phylum Chordata; class Actinopteri; order Pleuronectiformes; family Soleidae; genus Microchirus; species Microchirus variegatus. Next base: position 35,508,192 of record NC_139805.1, read on the forward strand.
AAACACAAAACACAAGAACATAAATATATAAATACAAAATATGACAAAGCCTCTAATGCTGCGGCCGTCCTGAAGACGCCAACTGTCGTCTTATTAAAACATAATTTAACTGCAATAATCTAAACGAGACGAGATAAAACCACGTGTGTTCATTTCAAGCTCAGGCAGGTCATGAAAAGTGCATCAGTTGCGTGCACGAGTTGCTTTTTTTTTTTTATTCGTGCGTTGATTCCCGGCAGCTTCTGACTTTCAAAATAAAAGTCATTTTTGACTCGATACGAGTGATTTATTTTAAAATGCACCATCTTAAAATGTGTTTTTTCATTAAAAACAAATGTTTTGTGACCACACGCTGCCCCGAACTTGAGAATTTGCTATTCATAGTTTTTCATTATTATTTATTTATTTATTTATTTATTTATTTATTTATTTATTTATTTATTTATTTATAATTTAAAAATAATTATTAATTATTAATTAAATTATTAAAATAATTATTTAATTATGTAATTATTTAATTAATTATTTAATTAATTATTTAATTATTTAATTATTTAATTATTTAATTATTTAATTATTTAATTAATTAATTAAATAATTAAATAAATAAATAAATATTAATGAAAAACTATAAATAACAAATTCTCAGGTTTGGGGCAGCGTGAAACAACATTTGTTTTCAATGATAAAACTACTTTTAATAAATTAACTGTTTTTTTTATTTATTGAATTTATTTATTTCATTTTTCAGCTTCTTAAATGTTAAAACATTTTGGTTTCTTTGCTCCATTTGACAAAGAAATCACTCAAACTGAATAATTTTGTTGACAAAACAAATAAATTCGAGAACATCATTATTTCCAGGTTTGATAAACACTGATCAACACTTTTTAACTTTTCCTGACATTTTATGGACCAAACGATTTCTCGATTAATCGTTTATAAAAATAATCGTTAGTTTGCAGCTCTACTTTAATGTTTTAATGAGGTTTAATGATTTCTTTGTTATATGGAGCAAAAAACACAGGAAATTCAAAAATCTTGTTTTAAATATTAAAAATATGTAGTAATTGATCATTTCTTGACAGTGAATTTGAAGGTGCTTTGTATAAAGTGGTCAGATGAGCAGCTGCAGATCTTCACTAATGACAAACAAAGTCATGACTCATCCATGTCACATCAGGGACTCATTAAATACAACAAATTATGAGTGTCTTTGGCACACACACACACACACACACACACACACCTGTGTATAAACACAGTCTTTAAACGGTTGTGTCTTTGGCGACCTCTACTGTCACAACTGTGAACAGCTTCATGGACATGTCGGGATGATCCAGAGGTGGAAAAAAAGAAAAAATCCATGAGAAAATATCAAAAACGCAGATGATTTGTTTTTGTGTTTGAAAATCAAACGTTTTCTTACAGGTGATAAATATGCATCATATCTTTTTATGAGGACTCTAGTTTGAAGGGATGCTGTAAATCGTGAACTGAGGGAATATTGTTGAATGTCAAAAGTACAGCAGTAAACACAGAGATTTAGAGATATAAAAAGTTATGGATGTTCGACTAAAAGACCATTAATAAACAAATTTAAATCAATATTCTGTCAAATAATAGATTTTTTGGGGTTCATTTGTCTGTGAAAGTCTGATTAAAAAATATTAATCAATATTTTAATCTAAGTTTTGTTTATACTGCTCGAGTTGCTAGGTTTTTGGTTTATTTAGCGTGTATTATTTTAGCAATTTGACTGTATAATCTGCAGGGCGCAGTTTATCCCTACCACACCCTTGATCGCGAGTTGTTTTGTTACCATAAAAAAAAAAAAAACACAGACAAAGATAAACATTTCTGAGAAATTTGTCACTGCGTAAGAAGATTAAGTTGTAGTTATTTAATTTTGAGATTACAGGTTATCAAACATAGAGCTGTGTCGACAAATGTCGATTTCATCAATTAGCATTTGATAACCCCTACAGGAAAGCATCTATTATCACTCAGAATATTGATTTCAATTGGTTTTATATAATTTTAGAAAAATGACAGCCATATTCTTGTGTTGAACAATTCATCGAAATTTCAAAAATCGCAATACGGCCTGCTGCGAACATACGGGACGAAAATGTGGATAATTCGGATGCGAATTACGACGACGCACATTTCCATGAACATCAAGTGCGATGTGAAGAAATTAATAAATTATGAGGACGACGGGGGAAAAGAAAATCCAGGCCAGACTGCCTGTGTTTATTTTAAGGGGCTATCTGATGAAGTAAGGCATAATATTGACAATGTTGTAGTCGTCAATCTCCCTTTATCGGCAACACCAACACGTCTTACGATCCACCACCGCAAAATCCAATTGCGATTCTATTTCGGATCAAGCACAATAAAAGTATCTCTTCAATAGCCACTATGTTTGACGGCCTCTAGAAAAAAGTGTTGCGTTGAGTCCATACCATCGCAAAACACACACACATATGTATGTAAGGTAGTGATGGAGATAAGGTTTGGGACGGACAAATGTAAAACTGAAGAAAATTATGTATAGAAACTAGCGCTGGTTGCGTTAATGGTGGTTAACGGCGGCAACGTTAATGTATGTTAACGCATGATGCGTTTCCATGACGACTGACCGGAAAAAGACGCGCATGACCTCATGTTTACGTGATTCCCGATTGTTAAAATGTGTCTCTAAAGCAACGTTAAACTTTAAAAACAGAGGCACACATACGCAGTACACAGGTACGCCGGTTATTTGTAGCACTGCTCCAGTTCGACTGTAGGCGTGCTAACGGCGCTAAAGGAGCTAACGCAGCTAACTGGTAAACAGTGCCTGTAAATAAAACGTGCCTGTAAATAAAAGAAGATCCAGTTTGTACAAACATGAACAGGAAAAAGTTCGATTAAAGTGCTGCTGGTGGTGGTCATGTGACCTTCAATACGAATTTAAATACATCATTTTTTTCCAGTTTAACTCTTTTACAGCGACTGCAGCTGTGCTTCACACATTCCCCACAAATCTCTTACGTTCTCATGAACAAAACAACATGTTGAGCCTGTGAAATATCATTGATATGATGTGACGCCTTCACACACACAAGGCGGGGGTTTTCATCTTCTATTGTTGCGATCACATGTAAAAACACATGAGGTGATGCTGCAGTAACAATGATGTTAAACATAGACCATGAACAGGTGGAATCATTGTTTCATTACTAACAGAAACTCCCAGGAGACTCCGTCTGTGTCTGAGTGTGTGTGAGGGTTTAATTCAGCACAGCACTGGGACTCGATGTGGGAAACGGAGTTTAATGACAGAGCGCTGTGCTCGAGGAACGCGTCAGACACAATACGGTCCACTTTTAGCACTGACTTTTACACTCGAGAACTTCCTGTGTCGCATTCCTATGCTCTGGTGCTATTCTTCTCAGGACGCTGAGGTGACTTCCATTCATATGGACAAACATAACAAACTGTTATATCTGACTTTAACCATAACCACGATTCAAATCTTAGGCCTAAACTTAAGTCTCTCTGTTTCTGTTCCCAACAGTGAAAAGTGAATGTCATATAAAAAGACCAAAAACACTATTTTTTAATTAATTTCTCATCTTATCTTATTAGCCACACTGAGGCACAAAGGTAAATAAAAACACAGCCTGACAACAGGAAATGGAACTGTGCAGCCTGACATTTGAAACCGAAGCCATGTGTTTTTCTTTCATTATACGGAGGCGACAAATATTTCCCTCAGCCATGACAAATATTAGCTTTTAGCATTGTTTACACAGCTCATTAGACCCAGAGGTCACAGTGAAGCTATAGACACATATAGGTTTCAGTGCAGAATGTACTAGTGTACGTTAAATAACTGATTTATCTCCATATATTATTAAATATTTAATGAAAAATAATGTATTATTATTAATAACAATAAGAAATTGTGGTTTTAATTATGTATTTAGTTTATTTAGGTCTGCAATGCAATTATTTATTAGTATTTAAAAAACATTTTTAAATACATAAACGTATTTCATACATGATCAAGTGATCAGAAAATCAAAGAACTGATTTATCTCCATATATTATTAAATATTTAATGAAAAAAGAATGTATTATTATCAATATAAACAGGAAATTGTGGTTGTATTTATGTTTTAATTTATTTAGGTCTGCAATGCTATTATTTATTAGTATTTTAAATGTTTTAAATATATAAACATATTCCATACATGATCAAGTGATCAGAAAATTAAAGAACTGATTTATCTCCATATATTAGTAAATATTTAATGAAAAAATAATGTATTATTATTAATATAAATAAGAAATTGTGGTTTTATTTATGCATTTATGGAATTATTTATTAGTATTTTAAATTTTTTAAATATATAAACGTATTCCAGACATGATCAAGTGATCAAAAAACCAACAAAAATAAACTTTTAGATCAGCTTAGCAACATTTAACAAGTCGCTGAGAACAATAAAAAGCATCATTTGTAATAACTCAATGATTAATAAATGATAAATGACTGAAGAAAATAGAGAAATATCGTCCGATAAAGCAGTCCAGCTTTAGCCTGGTCATGAGGTTCAGTCATTGTTCAAACCAAAGCTCACTGTGAGGAAGTAATATCGTGATTTAAGCGACTCTGACAATGGACGGACTGTTGGTGCCAAACAGGTGGTTTGAGTATTCCAGAAATGTACGACTTCCTGGGATTTTTCAGAAACAGCCTCTCATATGGAAACACACTTAACAGATGGACAGATTGTTTTGTTTTGTTTTAAAATACAGTAACGTTTTACTCACAATGCTTCCATCGTGTCGTGACCTCCGGACATTCAGATCGCCCACTAGTGGCAGCCACAGTTTACAGCGGGTGTCGATCTGTCGAATGAAAGAAAAGTTTTGCTTTTACTGGACTGAGAAATGCACGTTAATTTTACCTCAAGGGAAACACAAGAGCAGCGAAGTTAATCTGTTTATAAATAACATGACAGAAAAATGACAGAAAATGGCTCGACTAAACTAATAAATGTCCAGTTTGGACAAAACTATGCTCAAAACGCACGTAATAAGAAGCAAAGTCATGGAATTAAACCTGTTTGAGACGTCGAGGCCATTTGATTCCATCTGAAAGTGTGGTATGACATATAAAATGATGTTTATGGGTCAAAAGTCATGGAGAAAGTATGGGTTTTTCAGGAAAAACACGGGAATAGATGCATAAAAAACATTGTCGTTCCTGCTTTTTTCAGATTATATACAATTTATTAACAAAGATAAGCTCTAAAAACAAACAGTTTAGCAATAAAAATGACTACGCATAAAAATTAAACAGTACTATTTGTGATATTACTCTAATTTTCCGAGTAGGAACTCTGAAACAAGTATGAAAATGTGTTTTTGTTGATTACTTACATTTTAAAAAGTAGACGTAATCCAGGTTTTAGAGTTACAGCGATTTAAAAACATATTCTGTGATACACAGAACCAATAAATAAGGTTAAATTGAATTATCTGATTATTGTACCACAATTACATTGTCCTTTTTTATATATTTTAAATCATATTGAGCAGAATCACCAGTTTAGCTCCTAGCCAGAGTTAAAGTGTACACAAGAGTTTAGCTAACCGAACAACAGTCAAATACAAGACACTTGATTATTATTAGACAGCTAGCGCGCTAACGGCTAGCGCGAGCGTGCTAGCCGTTAGCGCGCACGCTAGCAAACAGTGAACGAAAGATACGGTGATAAACGTCGCATTTTAACACTTACCGGGTCGTTCAGTAACGCACGGTTAACGGCGAACGTTTCCCACTCTGTAATTAAAAACAAACAATGCTAACACTGCTAACAGTTGAGTCTGTTGTTGGGGGGCGTGACAGCGCGATAACTTTAACGGGGGTTTTCTTCGCTCTCAGGTGTGAATGGTGGTTGATTAAAAAAAAAAAAAAAAAAAACAGCCGAACAGCGCACTACCGCCACCTACTGGACGGGAGTGTGCAGTTGATTGACAAGGAAAAGGGGAAAGGAAAAACAAATAAAAGAGATCCATAATCCACTCTGGAACCAAAAAAAAGTGTTTAATTTCTCTCAAAATGCTGTAAATGTATGGAGAAAGTTTTCTTTCTAATGGGAGGTTGCAGGTTCAATTCTCAAAATGTCATTTTTGTGTGGATTAATAGCTGATATGTTCAAAAAATACATTGGTTTCACCTAGACAGTGGATCAGTGGTAGAGTTACATGTCTTACAACTGGAAGGTTGTGGGTTTGATTCTCAAAATGTCATTTTCGTGTGGATGAATAGGTGATACATTAAAAAAATACAGTAATTTCACCTCGACTCGTTTATTCTGTAGGGGTGATAGTGGATCAGTGGTGGAGCGAAATGTCTTACAACTGGAAGATTGTGGGTTCGATTCTCATAATGCTGTTTCCATGTGGATTAAAATGCCGCTAAAATAATAAAAACTTGCCGCTTTCACCTCGACTCGGCCATTTTGTCGGGGCGATGGCGGCTCAGCAGGAGAGCGAGTTGTCTTTCAACTGGAAGGTTGTGGGTTCAATTCCCAAAATGTCATTTTTGTGTGGATAAATAGCTGATATGTTTAAAAAAATACAGTGGTTTCACTTAGACTCAGCCATTCTGTAGGGGTGATAGTGGATCAGTGGTGGAGCGAAATGTCTTACAACCGGAGGGTTGTGGGTTCGATTCTCCACGTGGATTAAAATTCTGGTAAAATAATAAAAAATTGCCGGTTTCGACTCTGCCATTTTTTTTGTCGGGGCGATGGCGGCTCAGCAGGAGAGCGAGTTGTCTCGCAACTGGAAGGTTGTGGGTTCAATTCTCATAACACTGTTTCCACGTGGATTAAAATGCCGTTACAATAATAAAAAATCTTTCACCTAGACTCGGCCATTTTGTCGGGGGGTGATCGCGGATTAGCAGGATAGCGTGTTGTCTCGCAACTGGAAGGTTGTGGGTTCAATTCTCAAAATGATTTCCATGTGGATAAAAAGCTGGATTTTATGAGGTCAGGCCTCTAATCCTGGATGGATTACTGGAGTCAATCCTTATTTTTCAAGACATTTCTTCAACGTAACTTCATTCCAAAACCTTGATGCTCTGCAGAAATAAAGTTATATGTATAATATATGGACATATGTGTAATATATGGTGTGTGTATAGTGTGTTTATCCACCTGCAGCAAGGATGTGGCTTCTTGCCTGGAGCAACATCTGACTGTCTGCTTATCTCTGGAGGAATCTCTGAATTTAGATGAAGTTTTCGCTGCACATCTGTACGTCCTTACACACACACACACACACACACACACACACACACACACATATATATATATAGGTACTTAACACTGTCTCAGTTAAACCAGGCATACAGGCTGCAGATCAGTATGGCATGTTCGTGGAAACAGTTCCAAAGCCGCACTCAGCTGCCTAAAGAACACAAACTATGATTTCTGTAATGATAACAATAACACACACACATGGCTTTTGTTATGGAAACACAGCGCTGTGTGCTTAAGGCCAGGCAGGGGAGTGGTGAAACTCTCTGCTCTGTGAGCCTCCGCCGTATCTGGATTTCATTTGCCTTAAATAAGATCTGCTTTAGGAGCAATTAGAGCCAGAGCCTATGGCCGGGTGGCTCGTGTTTCCGAGCGTTGCTCGTGGCAACCGTGGAGGAAACTCTGGAAACAATAGCACGGCTTTCTAGTAAAAAAAAAAAAAAAAAAAAAAAAATGGGCCCACATATCTCCTAATTCAGCCAACATGCAAAAGTGAGTTTACAGAAATTACCTGCCAGATTCTGTTAAGTGTGGGCTGTTTCATAGCAGATGCCATGTGTTGTTGCTGCACACACACACACACACACACACATTGACTTGCATTCATTTGGACAGCCTAACCAAAGCATTAGATCTAACATTAACCATAAGCAGTGAGGCCTCATCCACACGGAAACAAAAACTTATGGTTCCCCGTAAAGGAAAAATATCTCCATATCACACGCAAACCTCCTGAAATGTAGTTTTAAGGGTTATGGAGGCGGGGCTATGACGTCATATCTTTCCTAAAGTTGCATATTCGCTGTCTACACAAAAACGCAAATCCGGCGTTTTGAGATTTTCCCACTCTGTGAGGTGTTTACGGTCCCTAAAACGCCTTTCCGTGTGGACGGCCCCTAAAGTTGCTGGTTTGGATTGGCTGATTCGATATTTGCGTTAAAGGCGCCATATGTAAGAATGTGGCCAAAAACGGTTACTACATTCAAATTCAAAACACCGAGGTCTTTTAGGTTTCGTTTTCTGACGTAACTGGCAACCCGTGGTTGCTCGGCAGCTGAGACTCTACTGACCGCAATGATTGGTAGACGGCGGTAGGTGGCGCCACATGACACCAAAACATGATTTCAAAACATAAACATGATTTGCAGTCTGCAAAATATTTTTTTTAATGCAAATATTTTGTCGGTGCTGTTGTTGTTGGTGAGTTCAGTTTGTTATATGAACATTATTCCTGAGTCTCTGTGACATAGGAGGATTTTATGGCCAGTTGCTTTAGATTTATTACATAATGCACCTTTAAGCAAACACTTGAACAGACTATATTTTAATGACCTATGCCTAACCCAACCCACTAATCATAACCTAAACCCAATCTTGCCTAGAAATCGAGGGTATGAGTGGTTCAGTGGTCGAGTTCTTGCCCTGTTTTAACGCTAACCGAACCCTAAAACCAAGTCTTCACTCTTAAAACCTTCCTTTAAAGTTGCGAGGAACAGCCAAAAATGTCCTCACGATGATGGGGTTCAATCAAAATTGTATAAATTGTATGCATATAAGGTTCTTCAGCTTGTCCTCATAGGAGAACCCTTTTGGAGGGTTCCACCAAGAACCCTTTTAAAACCCCACTATTCGGGAAAGGGGTTTTAAAGGGTTCTCTAGATCAAAATGGTTCTTACTGGAACCATTAGTGTTACCAGGAACCCTTGAAGAACCCTTGAAAAACCCTTTCTTCAGGAAAATAGTTTTTCAGAAGCTAATGGTTCCAGGAAGAACCTCAGCCCTTGTAGAAGAACCCTTTTGGAACCCTTATTTCTAAGAGTGTATAAACAATGAGTTATCCCCAAACGTAACCATAACCAGTTGATGTCTAACCCTCTCTAACCCTAACCCTAAACTTAACCAGTTCCTCAGAATTGAGGTTCTTCCTCATCAGGACCAGGTTGTGGTCTCCATGAGGACAACTGGTCCTGACAAGGTCATGACCAAAAATGTCCTCACGATGACGGGTTTCAATCAAAATTGTCCACAAACATGGACCAGGACCAGCCTACACTCTGAGACATAAACGTGCTGAGTAGAACCATATAAGGTTCTTCGACTTGTCCTCATAGGAGAACTCTTTTTTGGTTCCAGGCAGAACCTGGAAAAGGGGTTTTAAAGGGTTCTCTGGATCAAAATGGTTCTTACTGGAACCATTAGTGTTACCAGGAACCCTTGAAGAACCCTTGAAAAACCCTTTCTTCAGGAAAATAGTTTTTCAGAAGCTAATGGTTCCAGGAAGAACCTCAGCCCTTGTAGAAGAACCCTTTTGGAACCCTTATCTCTAAGAGTGTATAAACAATGAGTTATCCCCAAACGTAACATTAACCATTTGATGTCTAACCCTCTCTAACCCTAACCGTAAACTTAACCAGTTCCTCAGAATTGAGGTTCTTCCTCATCAGGACCAGGTTGTGGTCTCCATGAGGACAACTGGTCCTGACAAGGTCATGACCAAAAATGTCCTCAGGATGACGGGTTTCAATCAAAATTGTCCACAAACATGGACCAGGACCAGCCTACACTCTGAGACATAAAAGTGCTGAGTAGAACCATATAAGGTTCTTCGACTTGTCCTCATAGGAGAACTCTTTTTTGGTTCCAGGCAGAACCTGGAAAAGGGGTTTTAAAGGGTTCTCTGGATCAAAATGGTTCTTACTGGAACCATTAGTGTTACCAGGAACCCTTGAAGAACCCTTGAAAAACCCTTTCTTCAGGAAAGTAGTTTTTCAGAAGCTAATGGTTCCAGGAAGAACCTCAGCCCTTGTAGAAGAACCCTTTTGGAACCCTTATTTCTAAGTGTGTATAAACAATGAGTTATCCCCAAACGTAACATTAACCAGTTGATGTCTAACCCTCTCTAACCCTAACCGTAAACTTAACCAGTTCCTCAGAATTGAGGTTCTTCCTCATCAGGACCAGGTTGTGGTCTCCATGAGGACAACTGGTCCTGACAAGGTCATGACCAAAAATGTCCTCAGGATGACGGGTTTCAATCAAAATTGTCCACAAACATGGACCAGGACCAGCCTACACTCTGAGACATAAACGTGCTGAGTAGAACCATATAAGGTTCTTCGACTTGTCCTCATAGGAGAACTCTTTTTTGGTTCCAGGCAGAACCTGGAAAAGGGGTTTTAAAGGGTTCTCTGGATCAAAATGGTTCTTACTGGAACCATTAGTGTTACCAGGAACCCTTGAAGAACCCTTGAAAAACCCTTTCTTCAGGAAAGTAGTTTTTCAGAAGCTAATGGTTCCAGGAAGAACCTCAGCCCTTGTAGAAGAACCCTTTTGGAACCCTTATTTCTAAGTGTGTATAAACAATGAGTTATCCCCAAACGTAACCATAACCAGTTGATGTCTAACCCTCTCTAACCCTAACCGTAAACTTAACCAGTTCCTCAGAATTGAGGTTATTCCTCATCAGGACCAGGTTGTGGTCTCCATGAGGACAACTGGTCCTGACAAGGTCATGACCAAAAATGTCCTCACGATGACGGGTTTCAATCAAAATTGTCCACAAACATGGACCAGGACAGCCTACACTCTGAGACATAAAAGTGCTGAGTAGAACCATATAAGGTTCTTCGACTTGTCCTCATAGGAGAACTCTTTTTTGGTTCCAGGCAGAACCTGGAAAGGGGTTTTAAAGGGTTCTCTGGATCAAAATGGTTCTTACTGGAACCATTAGTGTTACCAAGAACTCTTGAAAAACCCTTTCTTCAGGAAAATAGTTTTTCAGAAGCTAATGGTTCCAGGTAGAACCTCAGCCCTTGTAGAAGAACCCTTTTGGAACCCTTATTTCTAAGTGTGTATAAACAATGAGTTATCCCCAAACGTAACCATAACCAGTTGATGTCTAACCCTCTCTAACCCTAAACTTAACCAGTTCCTCAGAATTGAGGTTCTTCCTCATCAGGACCAGGTTGTGGTCTCCATGAGGACAACTGGTCCTGACAAGGTCATGACCAAAAATGTCCTCACGATGATGGGTTTCAATCAAAATTGTCCACAAACATGGACCAGGACCAGCCTACACTCTGAGACATAAACGTGCTGAGTAGAACCATATAAGGTTCTTCGACTTGTCCTCATAGGAGAACTCTTTTTTGGTTCCAGGCAGAACCTGGAAAAGGGGTTTTAAAGGGTTCTCTGGATCAAAATGGTTCTTACTGGAACCATTTGTGTTACCAGGAACCCTTGAAGAACCCTTGAAAAACCCTTTCTTCAGGAAAATAGTTTTTCAGAAGCTAATGGTTCCAGGTAGAACCTGAGCCCTTGTAGAAGAACCCTTTTGGAACCCTTATTTCTAAGTGTGTATAAACAATGAGTTATCCCCAAACGTAACCATAACCAGTTGATGTCTAACCCTCTCTAACCCTAAACTTAACCAGTTCCTCAGAATTGAGGTTCTTCCTCATCAGGACCAGGTTGTGGTCTCCATGAGGACAACTGGTCCTGACAAGGTCATGACCAAAAATGTCCTCACGATGACGGGTTTCAATCAAAATTGTCCACAAACATGGACCAGGACCAGCCTACACTCTGAGACATAAACGTGCTGAGTAGAACCATATAAGGTTCTTCGGCTTGTCCTCATAGAAGAACCCTTTTTGGGTCGGTTTTGAACGAACGTCGGCTCACTTTACTACAGTGCTTGCCTGGTGCTGTCGTTGCGGTTGATGTTGCTGTGTTCGGCTGAAGGTTTTTCAGGTGAATCTCCTGACATCATGTACCTGCTGTGCACCACAGTCAGCGCGCTTAGCAGTAGCAGCAGCAGCAGCAGCCTGTTAGCATATATCTGTAATTGTAGCGTAGCCGCGAGCCCGCGGGCCAGACAATAAATGCAGTATCGCGGCATCGCTCCCCCTCCACTCCCCTCCCCCCCCCCCCCCCGACGCAGGACTTTAACTGCCCGTCCTGTGACCATCAAACACCGCCTCTGGTTTCCTACAAGGCTTTGGAGCGAGAGAACATGAAAGGGAGCAGAGGAAGACAGCTGAGGTCCCCACTTCTCCTCTGGATGTGGTAATGGACGGGTAGGCCTGGAGGCTGCTGGTAATTGGTAGCTTGTTGTTTAAAGAGGGGTCCTTCAACTGAAAAACCTCATGGGAGGTCTTTAATTTAGGCAACTAAAGACGCCCCTCTCCCCCTCGCTCTCCACGTGTGTGTGTGTGTGTGTGTGTGTGTGTGTGTGTGTGTGTGTGTGTGTGTGTGTGTGTGTGCTACGCTGAACTACACGAGTGTATTTCCACGTTGTGCATTTTTACGCCCTTTGCTGACTCAAACGTCTTGGTTTAGCATTGTCTCGACGCACACTTTCTTCTGTGCACAAAACTTTGCCATATGTTTCTTGCACACACACACACACACACACACACACAGGGGTGAAACCACAAGTTTATTAGAGTGGCGTCACCACGTCACGCCACACACACGCACACACAAGAGAGAGAGACATATACTGTATATATCTATATATATATAGATATATACATATACATCTTTTGCCATGTGCCATCACTAATGTGGCCGATATCGTAGCACGACCACATCAAACCCGAGGGGCCTCTATGTCAATAATGATAACAATATAATAAAGTTTATTTATAAAGTACTTTTAGAATAATAACGTGCTTAAACAATTAAAATAATAATATTGCATCAATGAAAAGAAGCCAAATATATGTGAGAGGAGAACAGACACAATAATAATATAACGGAACAACATATATATATATATATTGGAAAGACATAAATAAAAGTCAAAATACTGTTTAATTAAAAGCACAAACATATATAACAATATATTTTTTTTGATAAGTTATCACTTTCATGCAAGTTCGACGACTCTTTGCTCGTCTGTGATGCCTTTTCTGCTGCGTCACTCAAATGAAGCTAACAGCTAAGCTAGGGGTCTAAAAGTCAACAGTATCTAGTTTGGCCAGTAGGGGGCCAGTCAAGTGAAATAAGTTGAAGATTTTTTGGGGTAAAAAAAAAAAGCAACTATGCAGTTGAGATGGTTTAGTTTGAACGTTATTGCCCCTAAGCTAACGGGTGAGTCAGCAGAAATATGAAATATGTTGAAACGTATGTTTCTCCAAGCTAACCTACCTGTTAGCTAACTTACTCCACACCAACTTAAACATTAGCTTTGAGGGGGAAGTTCAAACACTGCGATGGGCGTATGTTTAGAAACCAAAACAAGTTTTTAAGGTTTGAGTTTGAACTTAGCCCCTAAGCTAACAGGTGAGTCAGCAGATTTGTTTGCTACTTTCTCATCATTGTTATAGAACCCAAAATATTTCCAAATAAAAAACAGAAAAACTTGAGGTTAAGTGGACAATCATGAGGCATCTGAAATGTGTTTCTGCTTTTATACATAACATGAGAACGTACGTTTCTCCAAGCTAACCTACCTGTTACCTAACTTACGCCACGCTAACTTAAACATTAGCTTTGAGGGGGAAGTTCAAAAACTGCGATGGCCATATGTTTTGAGTTTGAGTTTGAACTTAGCCCCTAAGCTAACAGGTGAGTCAGCAGATTTGTTTGCTACTTTCTCATCATTGTTATAGAACCCAAAATATTTCCAAATAAAAAACAGAAAAACTTGAGGTTAAAGGGACACTGTGTAGTATTTATGGGTTTATATAACCCAAAATCCACTTTTTTATACATATTATGTGCTCCTGCATTGTCTAGTCGCTGTATAATAGTTTTTGTTTCATTTTCGTAGTGTTTAAAAAAGTCATGTAAAATAACATGGTCGCGGGCTGCGGTTACATAGCCACTGTTAGCAGCGAGACGCCATGTTTCTACGGGAGCCTGTAAGGACAAACGCGAGAGAACAAATCAAGCGTCTCTTTACTTGTAGCGGAAGTCCCGCCTCCTCTCTCTCTGCTTCGTCTGCTACGGCCGCGGTAGCTCCGCCCTCTCCCTCGCCTCACGAACCTCATCTGCTGACACGGAGAAAGACGACGAGGACGACATTTGACCAGCTGCGGATACCGTAGCGCTCAGGGAAGGGAGGGGGTGAGCAGAGGAGCAGTTCTTTGTTGTAAATTTCAGCCTCTCCTCTAGATGGCACTATAAACTACTTACTTCACCTTTAAATGGACAATCACGATGCATCTGAAATGTGTTTCTGCTTTTATACAAACCATGAGAATGTATGTTTCTCCAAGCTAACCTACCTGTTAGCTAACTTACTCCATGCTAACTGCAATGGCCATATGTTTAGAAACCAAAACTAGCCCCTAAGCTAACAGGTGAGTCAGCAGATGTGTTTGCTACTTTCTCATCATCGCTATAGAACCAGAAATATGTCACTTTTTTAATATTTTTTTCGTGGTGAATGTTAGCTCAGGACGATTTCTTCGCTCCAAATAAAGACATCACTAAAACTTAAAATTTAAGAACATCATTATTTCAAGGTTTGGGGAACATTGATCAACATTTTCTGACATTTTAAGGACCAAACAACTCATCAATCGAAAAACATAATCAACAGATTCATTAACATCATAAGTTGCAGCCCTAAATGACATTTTTGTGCCTGAAAACAAAGTAAAGCTCACAAAAACAGTGCAGTTGGAGCTGTGACATGAACCGTCACTACGTTATAAACGTCCGTATTTAAGTCTTTTAGCAGACGCTCGCCGTGCTTATTTTACTGGATCTTATCAAGTGCACTAAGCCGCAGTGATTCGCAGAGAGACCGTTAACAAATCTGGACTGTTTGTCCCCATCAGCGCCAGCAGAATTCCCCTCCTTGTGTGTGTGTGTGTGTGTGAGCATTCCTGAATCATTCCTTGGCAGTGGGCTTTGGCAGCATTCCAGAGGTGAGAGCCATCAGGAACGTTCTGGAGCGGTTTCTCGGAGCGCCGGTCCAGGACTGAGCATGTGTGATCCCAGAGGATTGTGCTTCGTCACTCCCTGACCTGTGAGCTGGACGCTAGTCAGAATCTCCTGAGGGGGAAAACCTGAGGATTTATAATATAACACAGAGTTTATATCGTTTAGAAACATGGCTCCATTTATTTTATACATTAAAAAAAAACATTTTTTTTAAATACGGGGGTCCGAGGTTAAACATTCCCATATTTTTCACAGCAGGCGAAACAATAACACTGTTTGTTTCTCCGGTGTCAGAATTATTATTGAAAAATTGCAAAGAAAATTGAGTCCTTTGTCCGAGCAGTTATTCAATCTGCAGCCTGTTCATCTCTGCTCCGCTATAACAACAGAAATATCCCGCTGAATTGCCGTCAAATTCACTTAAATAAACAGTTTCCGCCCAAACAAACTTTATGACGTATGACGTTTTTCAAAGTTTAAAGGTTGAAGAAAACATCTTTAATAAACTACGGTGTTAACGTACGAGAAATAATACTTTTATTGTTATTTAACTATAATAAAGAGGGAGAAACAGCAGACAGCGGACAGAACAGCCCAGTTAGCTAAATTAGCCTGGAAAGCTATCTGCCGCTAGCCTCTGAGTCTAGTGACAGTTAGCTTCCTTATTGTTTCATATTTTAATGGACTAAAAAGCAACAAACCTGATTTTCACAATTTAAAAGAACTTAGTAGAACTATATTGTTAGTGCACTTTGATACTGACCGACAAGAACAAGCTTTTTTTGCTAACTCTTTCTAATGCTAGCTTCTTTGTCTGTAAAAGACAGAAGTCGTGTGCTAATTCAACATTTCTCCTCCGGGTTTTACCTTAAATCAGCCAAAACATCTTAAAAATTAGACATATTTAAATATATCTGATATAAAATAAAAAATATATTTAATTTTTCAACTAATATTAGTATTTTTAGTTAGTTTAGTTAATGATTTTTTTTCAGTTAGTTCTAATGTTGTGATGTACAAGTGTATAAAAATATATTTTCAATACTATTATATTATTAATAATATGACTATATTATATTGTTAAGTAAAATACTTTCCATTTAAAGTGATTTATTCCATAAGCAAATGTTGCTAATGTTGCTCAAATAAACCTGGTTAAGTAGATTTTTCACAACTAAACGCTGTTTAAATAATATGAAGAAGCTTTAAAAGATTAAGTTTAATGAAGTGATGATGATCTTGTCTTTGAAAATAAAAGTTGCACCAGGTCAGAGGTAGAGGTCAGAGGTCGTGACGCAGCAGAAAACTAGGATTTGAAGGTCACGACCGAGTCTGGAAGACGACGCGAGGCAGGGTTTTTATTTTCCTCACCGCAGCTGCAGCGACTTTCTGCAGATAATTAATGTTAATAAATGTTCTAACCACTTAAAATGTTTACTGGAGAAGACTTTCAACAGAATAAACGTCAACAGCTGATGAAACACAGTCGTAATAATAACTCGTGTTTTCACGGCCGGAGGGGAATTTACAAATGAAGTCAGTGAGAACTGAGCAGAACCAGCAGAAGATAAACGTGAAGAATCCACAAAAACACACACCTACTGTATATAAACTGTATACAAACAACAGACAGCACACATGACCTGCTGCCAGATCATCTACGGACGGGGAAATCCGCGAGGTTTGGATTCGAGAGCACAAACGGAGAAAGAGAAATGTTATTAGCTTGTAAAACTGTGACTGTTTTATAGGTTTTATGGCTCCTCTGGGTTTCAGACAGGTGCAGCCCCGAGTAACGCTGATTAGCACAGATGCTAACGTTTCCCATGATCATTCATTTCAACCGCGTGGGAGCGAGGAAGCAGCTCGGTTAGCCACATAAATAAATACATGTCGCATTTCCACCGATATCTCCCGCATTTCTCATCCGAAGGACGTCAAAGTCGGAAACCGCACACGCCGGCGTTGTGAGGAAGTCGACCTGCCGAGTTTGAAGCTAGCAGAGGTTAGCGGTCGCTGTGATTGTTGACAAAGTTGGCAGCAGAACGCAGCGACGTTTGAATCTCAGAACTATCCCGCTAATTTTCCGTAAAAAATGACTAGCATAAACAGTTTCTACACAACAGACTTTATCGCGTACAACACTTTTTTCAAAGTTTAAAGGTTGAGGAAAACATCTTAAATAAGCCATTGTATTAGCATATGTGAAATTATACTTTTATTATTGTTATTTGACTATAACAAAGTTAGCTAAATTAGCCCAGTCAGCTAAATAAGCTTGGAAAGCTATCTTCAGTTAGCCTCGGAGTCTAGCGACAGTTAGCTTCCTTATAATAATAATTCCTTGATTAGGTTTATGAGGTTTTCTTCATGAAGTTATTAGCAAAATTAGCAACAAGTACTAGAAATAAGCCAAATACTCTGAATTTTTAAGACAAATAATAAGCCTGTGTGGTAAGTAACCTTTGGTTGTCCAGAATATTTAAAAAATATAGATAAATTTAGCCGTTCTTAGACTGTAATAATGAGGAAAACAAGCCAAAAACTAGACAAAATTGGCCAAAATCTAATAAAGTTGTGTCATGTAAGAAATGGCTCTTACTTTAAGAATTCATACTTATATACTTGTGTATTTTTTCCGTCTGCATTTAACACACTTTTTAATAAAAACCAGTCGTAAACACACAAAACCAGGAACGAGAGCAGTTTGGAGATCTCATGCAAAACATTTGTGGTTGTTGCTGTTAAAGATTAAAAAGTAAGATGTAATATCTGATTAAGACAAATCTATTTATTTTACTTCAAATTGGATTATTGTGTTCAGTGCAAAAGTTGCACGCCAAGATGATTTTTCTTTTTGGGCAAAAAAAGAAAGAAAAATTCCCAGAAATTTGGCTGATTTGACTTTGTTGAAAATGATTTTTTTTTTTTTTGCAGTGCGGAGGCTCCACATGTGTCCGACTCATGTTTTTTTGTTTATTTTGTGTAATTTTCTGTCAGAAATTAAAAGCAAAAGAGTTTTGTGGTCCAGGCCTCGGCTTCTTTTACGCAACAATTACAACGGTTACTTTATGATAACGATTGTGAGTCGATTTAATTTGAAGCTACTTGGACTCACCTGGCACACAACGTGTGTTTTTAATGATGTTTTCACAATACAAGACTAATGAAATACATGTGATTCCCTGACAGGCAAAATGCATTATGGGAACACACACACACATGAGGAGGTTATGTCAGGAAAGTGTGCAGAGTTATTGGAGAAAACCACAAAAATGACTAGCGTCAGTAGAATGTCAGCTGTTCTCAGGAACGACGACGACGACGACGACACCTGGACACCAAACTGCACCAACCACCCGCTCCACATATCTGAGCAGATTAAAAATAAAACGGCCTCTTTGTCATTATTCAAACCTCACTAATGATCTCAGCGTCTGTGCCAGGAGAACATCATCATCATCATCGACGACGACGACGGCAACCGAGCATGAGAACGTGAATGAAGTGGTGAGTGACGAGAGACGAGAAAAGAAAGAAAGACAATGGAGGATCAAACCAAAGTCAAGAAATAGATCTCAGGCAAAGAAGAAGAAGAACCGTCTCCCACAACACGACTCACATCACATGAATGCAGATGATATTTTTATCTGCTCCATATGGAGGCGGACGATGTTCAGCTCTGGGAAATTAGGGCCTTTAACACCGGGGAACATTCGGCTAAAAGACTTGAACTTTAACCCCTCACCTTTGGATCATTTTGACCAGATTGTGTACTTTTGTTTGCTCGTTATTTCCTAAAGTGAAGCTAAAAATACACTGTGTACGAATAAGTGTAACACTCAGAGCCTTAGGGACAAAAATGTGCAATAACTGCAATTTTTCATCTCACTTCCTTTAAAAACATATGTGCTTTTTACTATATCTGGGCGTCAATCTGAGCTTTTGCCTTGGAACTGATACATTTTCACTACTCTCCACTAGATGGCGTAATTTTTGGCCATATACAGCACGGCACCATCACTCTCCCATCTGACATATGCTGTAATAATAAAATCAGAAAAAAAATACTTTGCATGTAGTATATTGATAATAATTCATATTTTCTTATTAAAACATAGTGGCATCATGACAAAAACCTGGCATTTAAAGAGTTAAAATCTTGATATTGATAATAAGGTCAGATGTAGGTGGAAAATTAAAGTTGAATAAACAAACTGATCATTTTGACTGGGTTCATGTGTTCATATGACGTGAATGTTTGGCCAGATTGTGTACTTTTATTTGCTCTTGTTATTTCCTACAGTGAAGCTAAAATACACTGTGTACAAACAAAGTCTAACACTCAGAGCCTTAGGGACAAAAAAGGTCCCACACTGCAATTTTTAATCTCACTTCCTTTAAAAACATAATATGTGCTTTTTACTATATCTGGGAATCAATCTGAGCTTTTTCCTTGTAATTGCTCATTTTTACTACTCTCCACTAGATGGCGTCGTTTTCGGCCATAATCAGCATATGGGGGAAAAAATATGCTAATCATGTTTTGCCAATTATTGTCATATCCCAGGTTGTAATAATAAAACTCAAACATGACATACTTTACATGTATAATAATTCATATTTTCTTCTTAAAACATGGTGGCATCATGACAAAAATCTGGCATTTAAAGGGTTAAAATCTGACCGTACAGTACCATTTTACTCTGGTATCCCAAGGAAATGGTGCCAAAGAATGGAACATTCCATTCCTAATGGAAACACAAACAAATATGTACGGTATTGTACCAAAATGAACCGTTCCACTAGGTGGAAACATGGTTTAACGGTGCTTGGGTACCAGCGAGCAGCTTGGGCAGCATTGTTCTGTCCAAACCCAACCAAGCTCCAGAGAAAATTGACCAAATCCGACATACTTTTTAGATTTTTTTTTGGGGGGGGGGGTTTAATGATCTATTCGTGACTGTGGAAGATTTAAACATTGGCAAATGTCAAATTTCAGATGGTAAACACGTGAAGACCATTTATCTTCCCGTCAGGGATTAATATTAAACACTTCCGAACTCCGTTCAACATATAGATATCTTCATTTAGTTGACGATGAAAGACAAAGTCGGGGGATAAAAGCACATGGTTGTCGGGGACATGGCAACAATTAGCATCTGCTGAGCAGAGGCTGAAGACCATGAGGTGACTGATAAAGAGACTGCACATGTGACTTCTAATCAGCCTGCAGTTAAAAAATGGCGCTCACACAACCACACGTACACACTTTAACACTTAAACTCAACGCTCCTTAATCATCACGAGAGGTGTGTGTGTGTGTGTGTGTTCGTCCTTTTGATACGTGCCGACGTTTACCACTGTATAATTAAGACAGAAACACACACAGTAAATATGGAAGACACAAACATTTGTTCACCATAGCACCATAGAACCACAACCACCACACACACACACACATCTTTGTACAGCAGTCTCAGTGAGGACATGATGCATTACTTATGCTGCGTTGTCTTTGTAGTCGGACCTCGGAATTTAACTAATTTAAACCTCACATAACCCGAGTTCAGGACTCCAAGATGGCTGCCATCGTACAAACACCGCTAATTTTACAGTTAATACTTCTGTTGTCGCGGTAAATCAGTCGTACACACAGTAATGTTTAATTTTTAACATGTTGCTACGCAGTTTGTGTACGCTAAATGCCATGTAGAGCGTTAGTGTTAGCGCCTGGTATTGCTAGCAAAATAGCTAGCCCAAGATACGTTTGACTTCTCAAATCGTAATGCGGTGAACTTTTCCATTTCCGACGTAAACTGAGCGCAGCATTAGCCCCTTAGCCAAACCTTCACCTTAGCACAGCTAGATGCCTTACATTAACCCTTAACCGACCTTTTAATGTGTGACCGAACGTGAGGACTAGCTAAAGCGTTTGCAATTCAAGATGGCTGCCACATGACAAACACTGCTTCTTTCACCCTAAAAAGCACTATTATTGTTTTCGTTTCACAGTAAAATCAGTCGTACACATATGTAGCACTGTTTAATTTTAGCACTGTAACAATTGTTAGCATTTCTGACTTCTCAACTGGTATGTGGTGAACTCCTGTTGCGACTTCAGAGTACCTTAGCATTAACTGTCACAGCTAGATGCTTTATATAAACCCTTCATCAAAACCTCCAAATTTGTTTTGACACAGTACATACACTGCAACTTTTATCATTAGTACTCTACTGTTGTATTTACTTTCACTGTAAATTTGTCTTTTTTAGCATTTTGCTAGGATGCTTGTGCCCACAAATTACCAAGTAGAGCATTGTTATCTACTGGTACTGCTAACAGTGGCTAACAATGGCTAGCCCGAGATACATACACTGCCTCATACCCACCTCAGAAATGATATTCGGTCAACATCACTTCCAATTATCCAACATTAGAAATAAATGGAATACAGCATTAGCAGCTAACCCTAATCAACGCAACTAAATGCTTAGCCCTAACACTTAACCTGACTTTAACCCTTAAACCACATCTTAACCCACAAATGTACGCAAGGACTAGCTAAATTCTTTTCAGTGTACCGATAATGGCACTTCTGTTGGATTTGACTCACTGTAATTTGTCATTTTTAGCACGTTGCTACGATGTTTGTGTGCGAAAATGACCATGTAGAGCATTGTTATCTACTGGTACTGCTAACAGTGGCTAACAATGGCTAACCCAAGATACATACATTGCGTTTACCACCTCAGAAATGGTACGCGGTGAACGTCACTCCCAATTCCGACTTCAAATGTAAATGGAATGCAGCATTAGCGCCTAACCCTAACCAACGCAACTAAATACTAAGCCCTAACACTTAACTAATTAATGCATTACCAAACCAATAATTTGGTATTGCTAACAGTGGCTAACAACAAATGTATTTTATCTTAACCTTTGTGCTTCTTATTTATCTTCTTTAAGATTATCTTATAAATACGATGTATTATTATTTTTATAGTTATTACTATTCATAATAAGCCTGAAATTAGACCTATAGAAATTTAAACCCTGAAGCTAAATCTTAACCGATAAACAAACCTTTTAATGTGTGACGGAACGTGAGGACCGACCAAATTGTCCTCACTTCCTGTGGTTTATACATTTTTGGTCCTCACAAAGACGCATGTACAAGTACACACACACACACAGAGAGTCATAAACCTCTTCTTAAACACTTTAATAATGTGTTCCCTTTAATATCAGACGCCAGCACAAGTGTTTCCTCCGTGTCTTGGTGGCATCTTGTGTTTCATGTGTGTGTGTGTGTGTGTGTGTGTGTGGTACTCACAGGGACCCCCACCGAGGGGGGGGAGGGGTTGGGGGCCCTCGCCTCAGGCCACAAAATAGCTCCTCATCCCCAGTGATGGTCTCAGTAATAGCAGGCCTCATCGCAGCTAATGGCAGCATCTCTCTAATGATGTCTCCAATGATCCCAGTCCACACCAGCTATTCTGAGAGCACTGTGGCTTCTCTGTGTGTGTGTGTGTGTATGTGTGTGTGTGTGTGTGTGTGTATGTGTGTGTCTTTACAAGGTGCCATTAGCTGAGGTCGAGGCAGTGAGGTGAGTGCGGCCGTGTTAGAAGTGGATCTGGGGGTTCGTGACGATGCGAACGTCGGGGGGCCTAATTGAAGGCAGCGTCTCTGGCTTTGGGGTTCAAACAGGAGAGAGCGGGTAAAGTAAAAAGGTCTGTGGTTCAACGCTCAACTACAGAGTCTATATTTAGACTTATTGTAAAGCAGCAGAAGGACAATGGTCGTCCTCTCATCCTCGAATCGCGTCGCCACATAAACGCTCAAACCACACATTCTCATGACTGTTTTGATTCTCCTCGTCTTCCTTTAGCCGCACAGTTCAATATTTAGATTTGAAAGCAATAATGTGCAGTCAGCCTGACAGGGTTTCCCTTTGTTCCTTAAAAAAGTGCCTGTAAAAGGACAAAAATGTCTCTTCTGACTTTGCTACGAGTGTTAATTTGGATTTCCCAACCTTTCAGTTAAGATTTATTATAACAATTCACTGCAAAAAATGATTTATACGACAGCGAAATAAGTCTAAATATGTTTCTGATGAATTGTTCTTATTTTTGCCTGAAAAGAAAACAAATGATCTCAGCCAGCACAGGATAAAGGAGCTTTACTTTAAGCTTTAATCACACAGTAAGAAGCTATGAAACTATGAAGTATGTGTTAAATACGCGATTAGTGTGTGCACAAATATAAAGAATTCTAAGGAATACATGATAAAAGTTGCCTTGATCAAGTAAAGGATAACTTTTAATAAACATTATTTTGATTTTGGCTGTTTTTCTTTTACTCATTACAGTGTGAAAATGACTAGATTTTCAGGCTATTTTTGACAATAATAATCGACAGATTCATCTTTTATGAAAACAATCATTAGTTGCGTCTCTAGTTAACAACTTGAGTATAAAAGGTCTCAAAATTAACAGTTTTGACGGTGGACAATCACATGATTCTTTTTGAGGTGTAACTTTTTACGATGACAGTGATTTGTGTCACGGTGGAAAACTCTATTTTTAGACACAGGAAACACCGGAAGTCGTGTCGGTGATTCACAGGAGAACGAAGCAGAGGAAAAGAGCGGTTCATGGAAAACTGAAAATGTTTGGCTGCAGAAACATCTGAACTGTTCTGTGTTACAGTCGTATCGTGTAAATCAGGTAATCCCAGAAATGAGCTGTGGCTTAAAAATGATGCAAACATATAGTTGTGATTCAATAAGTGACAAATACAGCTTAAAAATGACTGTTTAAGTGTTAAAATATATGAACTTTATTGACTATTGAATATTGACTACTTTAATTAGTGAGCAGTTTAAGGTCCAGTGTGTGAAATGTGAGTGGATTTATCTTCAGTTTAAGGTAAAATAATGATGTCCCCCGAGACAGGAGACAGGAGACAGGAGAGGAGACGAGACAGACGAGACAGGGGACGGGAGAGGAGACAGGAGACGAGATAGGGGACAGAAGAGAAGACAGGAGAGGAGACAGGGGACGGGAGAGGAGACAGGAGAGGAGACAGGGGACGGGAGAGAAGACAGGAGAGGAGACAGGGGACGGGAGAGGAGACAGGAGAGGAGACAGGGGATGAGACAGGGGACAGGAGAGGAGACAAGATAGGGGACGGGAGAGGAGACGGGACAGGAGAGGAGACAAGACAGGGGACGGGAGAGGAGACAGGAGAGGAGACAGGGGACAGGAGAGGAGACAAGACAGAGGACGGGAGAGGAGACAGGAGACGAGATAGGGGACAGAAGAAAAGACAGGAGAGGAGACAGGGGACGGGAGAGGAGAGGAGACGAGATAGGGGACTGGAGAGGAGACGACATAAGAGGGGAGACAGGGGATGAGACGGGACGTGAGAGGAGACAAGACAGGGGACAGGAGAGGAGACGGGACAGTGGACGGGAGAGGAGACGAGATAGGGGACGGGAGAGGAGATGGGGTGAGACGGGGGATAGGAGAGGAGACAAGATAGGGGACGGGAGAGGAGACGGGACAGGAGAGGAGACAAGACAGGGGACGGGAGAGGAGACAGGAGACAGGAGACGAGATAGGGGACAGAAGAGAAGACAGGAGAGGAGACAGGGGACGGGAGAGGAGAGGAGACGAGATAGGGGACTGGAGAGGAGACGACATAAGAGGGGAGACAGGGGATGAGACGGGACGTGAGAGGAGACAAGACAGGGGACAGGAGAGGAGACGGGACAGTGGACGGGAGAGGAGACGAGACCGTGGACGGGAGAGGAGACGAGATAGGGGACGGGAGAGGAGAAGAGACAGGGGACGGGAGAGGAGACGAGATAGGGGACGGGAGAGGAGACAGGAGATGAGATAGGGGACAGAAGAGAAGACAGGAGAGGAGACAGGGGACGGGAGAGGAGACAGGAGACGAGATAGGGGACAGGAGAGAAGACAGGAGAGGAGACAGGGGACGGGAGAGGAGACAGGGGATGAGACAGGGGACGGGACAGGAGAGGAGACAAGACAGGGGACGGGAGAGGAGACAGGAGAGGAGACGGGACAGGAGAGGAGACTAGACAGGGGACGGGAGAGGAGACAGGAGAGGAGACAGGGGACAGGAGAGGAGACAAGACAGGGGACGGGAGATGAGACGGGAGAGGAGACAAGACAGGGGACGGGAGAGGAGACAGGGGACGGGAGAGGAGAGGAGACGAGATAGGGGACTGGAGAGGAGACGAGACAGGGGACGGGAGAGGAGACGGGACAGGAGAGGAGACAAGACAGGGGACGGGAGAGGAGACAGGAGAGGAGACAGGGGACAGGAGAGGAGACAAGCTAGGGGACGGGAGAGGAGACAGGGGACAGGAGAGGAGACAAGACAGGGGACGGGAGAGGAGACGGGAGAGGAGACAAGACAGGGGACGGGAGAGGAGACAAGATAGGGGACGGGAGAGGAGACAGGGGACGGGAGAGGAGAGGAGACGAGATAGGGGACTGGAGAGGAGACGACATAGGAGGGGAGACAGGGGATGAGACGGGAAGTGAGACGAGACAAGACAGGGGACAGGAGAGGAGACGAGACAGTGGACGGGAGAGGAGACGAGATAGGGGACGGGAGAGGAGAAGAGACAGGGGACGGGAGAGGAGACGAGATAGGGGACGGGAGAGGAGACAGGAGAGGTGACAGGAGAGGAGACAGGAGAGGAGACAAGACAGGGGACGGGAGAGGAGACAAGACAGGGGACGGGAGAGGAGACAGGAGAGGAGACAGGACAGGGGACGGGAGAGGAGACAGGAGAGGAGACAAGACAGGGGACGGGAGAGGAGACAAGATAGGGGACGGGAGAGGAGACGAGATAGGGGACGGGAGGAGACGGGATGAGACAGGGGACGGGAGAGGAGACAAGACAGAGGACGGGAGAGGAGACGGGGTGAGACGGGGGATAGGAGACGAGACGGGGTCAGAAGACAAGATGGGGACGAGACAGGAGACAGGTGTCCTTTGAGTTGCAACACTGAAGTCTGAACACAATATTATGATTAATATGATCAGTCAGTTTGTTGTAACACGTCCACACGAGTTTCCAGAGTCTGGTTTTGGTCAAACTCAGAGAATCTGATCAGAATCATGTAAAGTCTAATTATTGTGTCTCACGTGCTCACATGTGTTCTGCTCCAGCCTCGTCCAGAGGACATTAAATATTAGAACCCCGTCATTAAAGAGCTCTGCTCCGTCTCAAACTCTCCACACTGACATTTTCCCAGGTTTCTTTTTTTTTTTTTTTGTTTCCAGCCCTGGGATGACGCTGGAGAAGCGGCTCGGAGCCCTTGAGCATGGCAGCGATCGTGGATCTGCCAACACAACCAGGCTCAGAGTAGAGAGAACAGAGGACATCTATTGTCTCTTGAAATGTCCCTGTCAGGTGTGTACTGTTGATAAACAGTGTGAAGTTCCGGGTAAAAATGAACTCTGATGTATCTACTATTCCTTCTCCAACAGCACCCTCGTGTGGCTGCATATGTCACTGCACATATATTTGAACCAATTCAAAGACGGACAGAGAGACACCTGTGGGTATTTTAGAGAATCTATGAGAATTCAGGAAAAACGGAGTCAATTTTTTGTAACTGATTAATATTTGCAGCTCAACTCAAAGTGTTAAATTTTGACTCTTTTTCTAAAAGATCTATGAGAAAGTAAAGATTAATCTGTGATATTTAAGTGGCATTCTTCTCTTACAGTTCCTAAAAATATCATATTAAAAGAAAAGGTAAACACAGAGTTGAGTTAGTACAGAAACATAAACACTGATTTCTTACCAAGGATAAATTTTGTTTGATGGGATTTATTTGAATTCTACAACTAAACGACAGACTTTACATTATCTCTGTGTAGAAGACGACAAAAGAGTGAACACAAGAGTTTTGTTGTGTGTGTTTTTTTTGTTTTTGTTTTTACCCCCGAAAACAATTAAATTATTCTTCGGCGAGACCCATAATTTAACGGAGATTTGGGGTGAAGTAACTGGAGAGGAATGAGGGGGAAAACTGTAAAAGCTCAAATTAAAATAGCTCTAAATCCGTGTCCGCGTGTGTGTCTGTCCTCTGTGGAGACACAGTGTCCACTCACCTCCGTCCACGTAGTTCAAGTCTCTCCCTGCAAAGACTGTTGAATTTAAAAAATCACAGTCCAGTTCTCTGAGGAGACACAAGCTTCACGAGTGTGTGTGTGTGTACTGGGTCTGCAGAAAGACAACGACTGGAATCCTGCTTGGATCTGGACTCCAGATCCTGAGTGGAGGTGGAGGTGGAGGTGATGGAGAAGACGAGAAGGTCGTAGAGGATTCACTCAGCGGGCGGAGCCTCCGGAGGTTCACGATTCACTGAGAAGAGAGGATAAAGTGAGATTGTGTGTTTTTTTTTTTGTAAATCCTCTGGATTCACAGATCTCTCTCGCTCTCGTACCTTCCTCTCGCGCCTTCATGCGAGCGACAAAGTTGTAGCTCTTGTTCCTGCGGTAGTTCTCGTACGGGTCGTCCAGCGACACGCCCACGCCTTTGTACTGGTCCCACTTGTCCCGGATGTCTCCTCCTTTGATCGGGTCCTGGATTCCCTGCTCTTTAGCGCCGAGGCCGCCTGAGCCGCTCCATCCTGCAGCAAAAGAGACGAAACACAACGACTGCATCACATCAGCTCATGATGAGGTTTCACTGACGGGAAGATATTCACATTAAAGACGCTGAAACATCAGAGAACGTGTTTAAATCGTCAAAATATGAACAAAATAGTTGATTGTTTACTTAATAATGAATTAACCCGTTCATTTTCGTGATTTTCTTTGTAATGTAGTGCAAAGAAAACAGGATTTGTTCACATTTAAGACACTGAAAAAAAATCAGAGAACGTGTTTAAATAGTTACAAAAAGACTCAAAATATTAACAAAATATATGATTATTTATTTAGTAATCAGTTAATAAGTGATTGATCCTTGTTGACAAAGGTGTTTAGTCCATAAAAAGACAGTTTTCATGATTTTCTTTGTTATGTGGAACAAAGAAAACAGGATTTCATCACATTAAAGACACTGAAAAATCAGAGAACGTGTTTAAATCTTTAAAAAAGACTCAAAATATTAACAAAATATATGACTATTTATTTAGTAATCAATTTATAAGCGATTACCCCTACATCAAAGGTGTTTAGTCCATAAAAAGACAGTTTTGATGATTTTCTTTGTTATGTGGAACAAAGAAAACAGGATTCATCACATTTAAGACACTGAAAAATCAGAGAACTTGCTTCAATTATTAAAAAACTGATCAAATTGATGAATAAAACAGTTGACTTTTAATTAATAAGTGATTAATTGTTGTAGCCAATTTTTTTAGTCCATAAAAAGACAGTTTTCGTGATTTTTTTTGTTATGTTGTGCAAAGAAAACAGGATTTGTTCACATTAAAGAAGAGGAAAAATCTGAGAATTTGTTTAAATCATTAAAAAAAAGACTCAAAACCATCAAAATATTGACAAAATGTATGACTATGTATTTAGTAATCAATTAATAAGCAATTAATTGTTGTAGTCAAAGGTGTGTAGTCCATAAAAAGACTGTTTTCATGATTTCCTTTGTTATGTGGGACAAAGAAAACAGGATTCATCACATTTAAGACACTGAAAAATCAGAGAACTTGCTTCAATTATTAAAAAACTGATCAAATTGATGAATAAAACAGTTGACTTTTAATTAATAAGTGATTAATTGTTGTAGCCAATTTTTTTAGTCCATAAAAAGACAGTTTTCGTGATTTTTTTTGTTATGTTGTGCAAAGAAAACAGGATTTGTTCACATTAAAGAAGAGGAAAAATCTGAGAATTTGTTTAAATCATTAAAAAAAGACTCAAAACCATCAAAATATTGACAAAATGTATGACTATGTATTTAGTAATCAATTAATAAGCAATTAATTGTTGTAGCCAAAGGTGTTTAGTCCATAAAAAGACTGTTTTCATGATTTCCTTTGTTATGTGGGACAAAGAAAACAGGATTTGTTCACATTAAAGAAGCATAAAAATCTGAGAACTTGCTTCAATTATTAAAAAAACTGATCAAATTGATGAATAAAACAGTTGCTTATTGAATTAATAAGTGATTAAATGTTGCAGCTCAAGTTGTTTGGTCCATAAAAAGCCAGAAAATGCAGAAATATTTGGCAAAATGATTCTATTTTTATCCACAAGGCAAAATAATTCAGTTTTTTTTTTTAATATTCAGTTATTTGTCTATAAAAACAGCCAAATAATAGACTGCAGCCCTACATTAAATAAATAGTCATTTATTAATTGTCTTGAAATGCAAGGAATTATTATTATTATTCTTTTTCTGCCAAATAAATCACATTTTTGAGGCCTTTCTCAGGCCCCAAAACATACAGATTATTGCGACCGCATCAATCCTTGTGAAAATGGACCTATTTCAATGGTTTGGTGAAAAAGCATGGAAAATTAAAAGTGGGAGGGGCTAAAAAGTGACGCAAAACAAGTGCTCGTAGGTCCTCCCGTGACGGGTTTAATTCTTGCTTGCAAACTAAACTTCCAGTTTGAATGAAACAAATGAAAAAAGCAAACGTACCCATCTTCATGAGCAGCTGATGTCCCTTGTTCTCCTCTCCTAACCTGGAATCTGGGACCACTTTAGACGATGGAGCAGCAGCACCAGCAGCACCAGCAGCACCAGCAGCAGCAGCAGAAGAAGAGGAAGAAGGCGTCGCTGTTGTGGAGCTGCACAGAGCAAGAGAGAGAGTCTAAGACGGACGAAGACGAGCGTGAAATCATCTCAGGAGAGCGACTGTGGACTTACCGAGGGGAGGAGCTACGAGACTTGGCTCCGCGGCGTCTCTTCGAGGGCGAACGTGATCTGGACCTGGAGCGAGAGCGACTCCGAGACGACCTGGATCTGCTCCTGGATCTAAACGCAAGGAAGCGTTTCGGACGTTACAAGCACACATCTGAACAACAAGCAAGAGCAAATCTGTGCACGTTTTCACCGACCTGGATCGCGAGTAGGAGCGCGAGCGGCTGCGCGAGCGAGAACGCGACGAGCGCGATCGCGACCTGGACGACTTCGAAGAGCGAGAGCTGGAGCGAGACGAGGACCTCCCTCTGCTCTGAGAACGACTCCTGGAGCGACTGCCTCCACGAGTGCTGGAAACAAAACAAACGAGTCGAATCGGTTTAAAAGATTCAAATCTCTTTAATCTTACTCCAGACGTCGTCCTCTCCAGATTAGAGACCGACCTGTTGCGTTTCTCCTGGTCTTTTTTCCTCCTGGCTCTCATCTTGGCTCTGAAGAACTCGTACAGGCCGTTCTGCTCCCAGCCTTCACTGATGGACCGACAGAACACAGGTCATCATCTCCTCCATCATCTACGGTCTAACAGTGCCACCTAGTGGACGTTTTAGCAACTAGCGCGCGTACCTGTTCCGAGGACGATCATGGGAGGGAGGGCTGTAGAAAGCCTCGACAGCAGCGAGCAGCCGATCACTGGGAGGCATCGGAGGAGGCAGTCTGATGTCTTTGGGGTCCAGAGGTTTGTAATCACAGTCCTCCAGCTGAGCGGGAGACAGAAGATTCTATTAATGAATGCTCTTATAACGTCATTTCTAATCTAATCTAACCTAATCTAATCTGTTTCAGTTCAACAACTGAAGATAGCCGTGACCTCCATGACTGAGAACCTTCACAGGTCAACAAATACAGGGTTTTAGTCCTTATATTGAGCCAATTTCCCCCTTTTTTCACCTCCAATAATAAAATATATTATAATTGTATGTATTATATTATAAAATATGACAGTTTAATGATGATGACAAAAAAAATCTTCAGTGACAAGTTATTTAAAGGCGCCATATGTAAGAATGTGGCTAAAAACAGTCACTACGCTCAAATTCAAAATACTGGGGTCTTTTAGGTTTCATTTTCTCCAACATTTTAGCTCAGATCTGGCAACCCGTGGTCGCTCGGCAGCTGAGACTCTACTGACTGCGATGATCGGTAGACGGCGGTAGGTGGCGCCACTTGACAAAACATGATTTGCAGTCTGCAAAATATATTTTTTAATGCAAATATTTTGTCTGTACTGTTGTTGTTGGTGAGTTCAGTTTGTTATATGAACATTATTCCTGAGTATCTGTGACATATTAGGAGGATTTTATGGCCAGTTGCTTTAGATTTATTACATAATGCACCTTTAACGACACCAATGGTCTATTTCTCCAATCTACGTTTTATGTCTGCACAGTATTTCAATAAACAATAATGTATAAACTAAATATTAAATACGTGCCACAGACAGTGAAAAACAACAGCTTTTGGATGAAAAAATAAAGTTTTTGTGACTTTTTAAGGAACGTTTATGAAGCTTCCGAGGACAAAAATGTCTAGTTTTTTAAAATAACTTAATAAATAATAATCGGCAAATGCTGGTTAATTGGCCCAACTCATTAATGATTATACCTTTGTTTATTAGTTAGTGTTAGCCTTCATCCAGCCAGTGTTGGTGCTTAATTAAGTTATTAAAATGCATCATAAAGTAACCACTTAATATCAAGTTTGTTTCGCTTAATTTACAGATTAATTTGCTTCATAAAAACATCTATTATTGTGAAGACTTTTATTTTGAAATGCTGCGAATTATCGACACAAATATCATTTCTGTTATCATTTAAATGGACTTACCTTTACGAGCGGGGCCATGAGTCCAGCGGGCAGATCAAAGTACGGCACGTTTGGCACCAGGCTCGGGTCGTCCTGGGCCGGAGGCTGCGGTCGGTGGCGTACGTGAGGCGAGTGGCCGTTAAAGCCGGGTGGCGGTGGGCCAAAATCTTGGTGCTGGCCGCCTCCTCCTCCTCCTCCACCACCACCTCCTCCTCCACCACCGCCGCCACCGCCGCCACCACCACCTCCACCACCACCGCCGCCCCAAGGAGGATGCTCCGCCCCCATACCGGGCGGTGGGAGCCTCTGGTTGGGATGGTGGTGAGGAGGAGGAGGACCGGGCATTTCTGAGCAAAACAAAAGGAGAACACGGCTCAGAATCGCGGAGCGTTAAACGTTTTTGATAAATAACTTTTCTCTGTCCTCTCACCTCCGGGGAATTCTCCCTGAGGGAAGTCAAAGCGGTGCTGCGTGTACGGCGGCCGGTCGAAGTGGTGTCTGGGAGGGAAGTCGTCCTGCATGAATCGCGGAGGGAAGCGTCCGAAGTTGTGCGGCGGCGGCGGCGGCTGGTTGAACGGCGGAGGCTGCTGGTGGGGAGGGAAGGGGCCTCGGAAATGGGGAGGTCTCTGAGGAACAGCAGCAGTGAGAAAACACCGTTATAATGTTTGTTTCTGTGCCTTTGATTCATGAAGTATCTCAAACTGGAACAAATCTGATGGTTCAGTCAATAAAAAACATCTTTCCTGAAGCCCATGTATCTAGAAACATGTCCTCTAAAGGTGGAGATGCACTCTATCACCAGTAAATACAAATACTGACCTGCATGCGTGGAGGAAACGGCGGCTCCCTCTGGCCCCAGGGAGGCTGGTCAGGCTGGTTCCCCCATGGCGGCTGCTGGTCAAACGAGTTCCAAGGACCCGGTTCGGAGCCACCCGGTCCACTCCAGGGCCCGCCTTCTCTGGGCGGACCTCCGCTCCAGTTGCCCTGGTCCCTCTGGTCGTTCCACATCCCCTCGTGACTGTTCCACGGCGGGCAGGGAGGGGGAGGTTGGTTTGGGTCGAAGGGAGGCTGCGGGGGAGGGGGAGAGAGAAAGGGGAAGGGGCATGAGGACCGACTCTGACTCGTCTTTAGATGAGAGGGAAACTACATGTCCAGGGTGGATTTTGAGCCAAAATGGTTTTACTGTTACTGAGGTGGAGGGAGTTGCCAAGATTTGATCTTCAGTAAGAAGTAAAAGAGTGAGAAGATGGTGAGAGGGCTTAAGAAAGTCACTAAGTAAGAAAGTAAGTAAGTAAGAGAGAAAGAAAGAAAATAAGAAAGTAAGAGAGAAAGAAAGAAAGAAAATAAGTAAGAAAGAAAAAAATAAGTAAGTAAGAAAATAAGTAAGAAAGAAGATAAGTAAGAAAGAAAGAAAATAAGTTAGAAAAAAGATAAGTAAGTAAGAAAGAAGATAAGTAAGAAAGAAAATAAGTAAGAAAGAAGATAAGTAAGAAAGAAGATAAGAAAATAAGTAAGAAAGAAAGAAAATAAGTAAGAAAAAAAAAAACAAGTAAGAAAGAAGATGGATGTCTTTACCGGCTGATTGGGGTTCCAGGGGCCCATGTGCTGGGGGTCATACCACCCAGGCTTGTTGGGGGGGATATCTGAGGGTCCACTGGTGTTGCCGGGCTCCTGTGTTCTGGAGGAAGCTCCATCAAAGTCCCCTGAAGGAGGACCTGACATGGCGGGCTTCACATCTGCACGACACACAATACATGTGGTTTTTAACATTTAATATCTCACTAAAATGCGCGGTTGCACATGTGTGTGGTTGTGAGAGTCTTCTCACCAGCTTGTGTGGCCATAGGTGGAGGTTTCTCAGGCTCACTGGGAGCAGCTAACTGTGGTACAGGGACAGGCTGAGGCTGAGGCTGCTGCTGCTGCTGCTGCTGCTGCTGCTGCTGCTGCTGCTGCTGCTGCTGCTGCTGCTGCTGCTGCTGCTGGGGCTGATGCTGCTGCTGCTGGGGCTGATGCTGCTGCTGCTGCTTCAGGCTGACGACAAACTCGTCGTGCTGGGTCTTCAGAGTCTGGATCTGCTGCTGGAAGGCCAGCTGGATGGGCTGCACCACCGCAGCGTACTCTGTTATCAGAGACGCCTGAGGGAGAGGAACGAGGAAGAGGAAGTGTGAGTGAGAGTCAAGTACCATGACACCAGTTATTTACTTATCTCCATTATGGAGAGAACGGAAAAGGTGAATTTAAGTCAAAAAGTTCAATATTTTAGTTCAAAACATGGAGATCACATCTCCGTATGTCCTTACATACTGTATATTACATCATGTGGTTTTAGGAAACACACAAACCTGATAGGAATCACCCACAGTGACATAAAAAATTTGATTTTGAGGGTAAATTAAAAGCTCTTAGTCTGGTGCTGATCCACTCACGTGATACTGGCCGAGGCCCAGAGCTGGATTCTGGAGCTGCTGGATGGTCTCGTCGTCAAAGTAACCGTTCTTCTCCCACAACTGCAGCAACTGAGGAGCAGGACATGGAATTACACATTTAATATAAAAATATAGATATATATATATAATCTGTCGAGTTAAAGAAGCTGGCCTGTTTACCCGTGTGATCTTCTGCTGCTTCTCTTCCTCCACAGCCAGGAAGCTGGTGCAGTAGATGGGAACCACCACTTTCTGTATGGCTGCCAGTAAATCCTTCTGCTGCTTCCTCTGGCTGAGAGAAGACATTACAAATAACACATTATTCTCATTTATTACATACAAAGATACATAATCCATCTTTTATTAAAGCCCCAAATTAACTTCACCGGTGACTGGCATAGTGTATTGTCAATTTAATTCTTTTTATAGTTAATAAAGTATTATTTTTTATTGTGTTTAAGGACTTATTTGGTTTAAGTAGACCCTTACCTGTCAGAGAAAACATGTCGTGCCTTTTTTTTTCTATTTATTATGTAATATGTATATAGAGAGGTTATTCTAAAAGTAACGCAATAGACAATTGACATAGAATACAGATGTTGGGACTTTTTTGCCAATCGTGTCTTTATAAATGTGTGTTTTCATCGAAATGAGTGTACCAGTGATGGAGGACGTCATTGGTCAAATAGATGAGGTGTAGGCGGAGCTCAAAATGCGCCCCGTCGGCGGTGATGCGGTTGCGGAGATGCGACGTCATCACGTCGCAGTGCTGCGCGCCCTTGGCGTTGGTGAACATCCAGTTTTTCCCAGCCTTAAAAAAACACAACAAAACAAAAATAAAACAAATTAATGAGATTATTCTTATACGCTCACTCATCATCTCTTACTTACTAAAGACAGAAAAGTCTTACAGAGATGGCGTCTTTGGTGCACGTGTCTATGATGGGCTGCAGCAGGTTGTCAAACTCGGTGACGTCCAGGTGAGTTTCCTGCAGCACCTTCTGCGTCTGCTGCTCCATCGCCAGAGCGATCGCCGCCGTCACTTGCTCCTGCCTGAGCGAGTGCAGATGCTGCTCCTGCTGCTGCAGATTCCACAGACTCTGCTGGACGAGCTCGTCGATGGAGGGCGCGGCGGGCGGAGGGATGGGGAGCGGAGCGATCATCGGCATGGACAGAGGAGGGATGTCGAGCACGTCTTTAGCGCCAGGGTTGTACATATCTGCAAAATAGCACAGCAGCAGGAAAAAAAAAGAGATGCACAATTTTGATTTCAGGGCTCAGGTTGTGTGAAGATCCAAAGATAAACCATATAAACATGGTAGATAATGATATTATTCCTATCAAAGTGACCTGTAAAGGTCGAATAAGATGTAATGGTTCCACAGCAATGATTTGCCCAGCAACAAAGCAAAAGAGTGAAGAGAACTCTTTTGAAAACATGCAGTCAGCATCAAAATAATCATTAAAAAAAATCAGTGTTTCATTGTGTATCCTCTGGCAGCCACGTTCATAGTGAGACAACCTATGCGTTTCAAGTTCTTTATCATTTCCAGGGCTCACATATTTATAATAACTTCAAAACAGCAAACAAATGTAATGAAAAAAACACAAAGTCACTTTCCAACCCTTTGAATTCATCTGCCAACACCTGGCTCCAAATCAATAAATACCTTCAGGTTTATATTCCTCCCCATCGTGGGCAGAGGGATCTAAGTGGAGAAAAGCAAACTTTAATGCAGTGCACTGGTTCTTCTTCACAAGTCACAGAATCAGCCACAACTCTCCCATCACCTGAGAACGGAAAATATTAGTATATAAACCGTAATTTTACAAAAAAAAATAGACGGGGTCCAGGTCTGGTTTCCTCTGTCAATCAGAAGGTAAGAATATATTAAACAGCCAGCAGGAGCAGCAGGACGGCTCTTCTAAGTAGGAAAAGTCCAGCTGAGAGGATATCTGTGGTTAAAGATCAGCTTCTTATTCTCTGGTAAATGGTTTTAATCACTTCTTCTACAGAACATGAGGTAGCTCATGTGCTTGAGGCTGAAAATATGGGTCCACAACTGAGCAGGTTTGTCCGTGGTTTCCATGGAGGCCCCAGGCGTGTTCAAACACTTCAATCCCATTCCTACTGAGAACCCTTTCCAGGCTACCTGGGTAAATACTAATGGTCCTTTTCCATTATACAG
The DNA here is from genome assembly GCF_963457635.1 of Microchirus variegatus. Taxonomy (NCBI): domain Eukaryota; kingdom Metazoa; phylum Chordata; class Actinopteri; order Pleuronectiformes; family Soleidae; genus Microchirus; species Microchirus variegatus. The sequence goes on from NC_139805.1 coordinate 35,544,782, forward strand.
TTCTAGCATCCTTGACCCTACTCTCTTGTTTTTTGTTAAGTGGTGTTTTGTTTAAACACTAAAATGTGATGTAATCAGAGAGTGTCGTCACTGAAATGACGACATAGTTACACAAAATGCGTAACTATCAGAACTATCCTAAAAATCCATGAAAACAGGCATTAATCTCCAAAATTTAACAATTGAAATCTCTAAAATATCAATATTTAACAGAGGAGTCTGGTGTATTTAGTCAAAAGCCAACAATCGTGAGCCGAATCATAAACCGTTGAGTTTATTTTTTTTTGATTCTAATGATTCAGCAGAACGAAAACAACTGCTTAGAGTCGAGCCGAGTAGTGCTAGAACTGTATAATGGAAAAGCTCCATAAGTGGGCGTGGCCTTTGAGTGGGTCAATGACGCAGGTCCCATGTGGTTTCAGTAACACGGGCCCTACATGTAAAGGTTATATAAATAAACACAAAAACAAGTCTACTGCAAAAAGAACACATTTAAATGACGTGTGAAAGTCAGTCTGGTCTCCGGCCAAACAGGAAACAAACGTTTTCTCTACATTGGTAAACAAACTGTCCTAAATAGACATTGCTCTGCTGTATGTATGATCGTCAGTATCAAATGAACCAAACATCCCACCAACATAACTCAGCTATATCGAGAGCATCATCATCACGGTGGTGGAATGTCCTCTTAACTACATACGCTGCTGTTGCGCCATGGCCAGCTTGCACTTGTAGTAGCTGAAGTAATCTCCTCCAAACAGAAAGGAGAACTTGGGGTTGTCCTTCTGCTTCTCCATCGTCATCTTCTCAAACTCGGGCCCGTTTCGAGCGACAAACTGGGCCAGTTTGTCGATGACGTTCCTCAGCTCTTGATCTGCAGCAGTAAACAAGATAAATACGGTCAGAGCAGTGAGAGTCAGATGTTACAGTGATTTAATTTTGGAACTCTTTTTGCATTTAGTTGCATCCTTAAATTGTTTGTATAACTTTGTTGTGGCACATGGTCCACGTTAATTAATTGATTTAATTGACATTGGACATTATATATTCAAGAATTTTTTTTTGCAAATGATATATACATGTATATATACATATACACATATATATATATACACACACACACACACATATATACACATATACACACACACACACACATATATATATATATATAAATAAATATATATATGTGTGTGTGTATATATATATATGTGTATATATATATATGTGTGTATATATATACACACATATATATATATATACATACACATATATATATATACACACACACATATATATATACACACATATATATATATACACACACACATATATACACACACACACATATATATATATATATACACAAACACATATATACACACACATTTAAGGATGCAACTAACGATTATTTTCATTATCAATTTTAAATTTGCAAATTTAGCATTAATAATATCTTTAGTTAAAGACCATCTACATACTGGTGTATTAACCTTTACAGGAAGATAACTAAAATATCTTGATAATTACCAGTGCTGCTAATTTAGGGAAGATGTGGCATAAATCGTATATGGGGTAGTGGTCTAATAAATGTGTTTATATATTGTATATAAAATATCGTCATATCGGATATCGGCAAAGGGTCCAATACTGTCCATCACCTTAGTTGCAGCCCTACTATAGTATATCATACACATACATTTATTAATAACATTGCTTCAATACTAATTACTAAATTACTAATGAAGAATTCAATAGTTATAATACTTTCAAAATAAGGGTAAAAACTCTAAATAACCGGTAGAAATATCGCCAGGCATAATCATGGGCAAAATGCGCAACAGCGGTTGGCTAGCTAGGTCTGCACTGTTCTCTTATTTTTATAAACCGTTAATCATAAAAACAACATTGTTGTAAACACATTTAGTCACTGACGTTACTAGTTTTATCCTCGGTGCTAAATGCAGCGCTTACGTGAGCTGCCCGTGTTATAAACAGCAGAAACCAGACCACAGTTAGCATGGATGCTAACCACCGCTCAATGGAAGCCAACACCACATCGCTGCACCGTAAACTGCTCACCTTCGGGGGCGGTGGGTAAATCCATGATTGACTCGAGTCACAGCGACGCCGCTGAACCGACGAAAATGTCCCCGAAAAAGGAGACAATTTGTTGCGTATTCCGTTAAACGATCAGGAAAAAAAATACACACACTCCTCCTCGCATTTCCAATGTGAAACACACCGGAAGAACTCATATACAGAAACAGCGCCACGGCAAAAGAGCTGTTGTGTGAGACGTCACAGCGCCACCTGTGGTCAGGCGGGGGAAATAAGAAAAAAATATTAAAATGTGGATTTTTTTTGGTTTAGTTTAGTTTATTACAGTTTATTTATATACATAACAAATATACGGAGCCCCGGACATGACATGGTTAAAAAAAAAGCAAAATACTATTCCGTGGCCACAAAATACTATTTTAAATAGTATTTCAATTTACAATTTACTTTTTTTTTTTTTTTTTACCATGTCATGTCCGGAGCTCCGTACAAATCCTATCTTTACACAAGTGAGAAATACATGTACAATATCTAATGTTCAATCCTTATTTGTACTGAAAATATGAAGCCCATACTGTATAGTAACAGTCTATAATGTACATGTACAATGTAATCTACTTCAACTTTTTATAGTCTTATTGTTAATATCTATATATTTTGTACTTTCACAGATGTGGAAATGCATGTTTGTAATTTAATATCTTTATATTTGCTGCTGTGATGTCAATTTCCCCACTGAGTACTATGTTATCTTATGTTATCTATACCGGAGTTAGCTATACAGCTAATTTGCACTTGTGGTGTTATTTGAAGTAGACTTTGACTAAAGAGTAAAGGATGTAAACACAGAATTAATGTGAATGTTTTTAAAAACATCAAGTTCCACAACTCCAGCCCAGTAGGTGTCAGTAAAGCAGCAATAAGCCGGTTTGCCAAACTTAAGGAGTAGAAGAAGAAAAAGCGGAAGTTGTCGCTCGCTGTATCGGGGCGCGTGCACCACTGCAGTAGTGGCAGACTGGTGAAGTAGCTGTCAGACCTGAACCCGGAGTTCCTCCTGTTGAGGTATTTTTTGCTGTGTTTTCACTCTTACATGTTGGTTTTTGTGGGTTAACGTTATGACTGTGTGATTTTTAAGCTGAAAGTTTACTACATATATATATTTATTTTAGCCGAGGAAGCTAACAGTTAGCCTGAGCCGGGTCAGGCTTTCGTAACCTCAGCTGGTGGACACACTGGTTTGGTTTGAAACGTGGCTTCCACATCTGTTATGTGACCTGAGACAAGGACGGACTCACTGAAATAAACCATACATTACCTTTATTTTTCATTTTCACTCTTACTTTTACAAACTTCCCTGTGTAATTGTATAGTAATAACAATAACAACAATGCTAAAAACAAACCCATATTGTTTACAGATGTTATTATTGTCCTACAGTTACGTCACAATACAGTTTTATTGAAATGTATTTATTAGGAATAACCTAATATTGTTTTATTGTTTGTTCTTAGGTCTATTATGTCACAGGTTTGAACGTCTTATTTATTTATCTCTGATGTACAGCACATTGTTTCAGCTGATGTTTTTAAAGTGCTTTATAAATGAAGTTGGATTGGATTGAAAAAACTTTATTTATAAGATGAGTAAACAATAACACCAGTGCTGGAAAAACTAAGAATAAAAATACAAAAAATTAAACTGAACAGAGAAAGTTAAACGGCTGAGACTAACAATTACTTTGAGTATTATTATTTTGTTGAATAATTTAGTACTTTTTTGGAGCCGAAAATGTTGAAAAATGCCGATTGTTGTTTCTCAAAACTCAAAATAATGATTGAGTAATTGTTGCAGCCTGTCCAAATAACAAAAACAGTGCAAATATCACACACAAATACCTAGATTATTAAATATTATAGTATATTATTCATATTGGCTCAATATATGGACTAAAGCTGCTAAAAAAAGGATTTAAAACTTTTTTTTTTCTTTTACTATATGAGCTTGTAGTACTTAGTACTTGTGTACTCTGTGTACTGTGTACTGTGTACTATGTGTTTGACTTCTCTCTCTTTCTGTGTAGCAGAATGGCCAGTTTGGAGCAGGTGGACACAATAGGACAGGTTCTGGTGGACCCAGGACTGAACCTGACCCGGCGGTTCAGAGCCTTGTTTACCCTGAGGAACCTGGGAGGTAAATGTCCATAACATGTCATAACCAGTGGTTTGCAAACACTGGCTTGGGACCTTCACGTGGATCATAGGAGGGTTTTTTTTAACTGCGTGAACTCATTAAAGCTGTGACTCTCAGGCGCTGAAGCCATAAATTGGATCAGTAAGGCGTTCGCGGACGAGTCTGCGCTGCTGAAGCATGAACTGGCTTACTGTCTGGGTCAGATGCAGGACAAACAGGCCATCCCGACTCTGACCGCCGTCCTCAAAGACGTACAGCAGGAGCCCATGGTTCGACACGAAGCAGGTGAATATAGACACAGCTTACTTCAACCTTCAAATCATGTCTCCAGAGATTATTTCTGCTCACTGTGCAACTTCTGCCTGTGTTTGTGTTTGTAGGAGAGGCTCTGGGAGCGATTGGTGATCCTGTGGTTCTGGATCTACTGAAAGAGTACAGCCAGGACCCGGTCATTGAGGTAAGAACTTAACATGAATTCAATATTAATCCACTTTTACTTTTCTTAAGGTTTGAGACATTTAGAGATACCCAAGTACCGGTACAGTTTAAGTGTAGTTGGTCCCTGTACCCGCGTCAGGTTGCAGAAACCTGTCAGTTGGCCGTTCGTCGCCTGGAGTGGCTGCAGAACGGTGGAGAGAAACAGTTGGAAGAAGAGCGCACAGATAAGAGTCCGTACCTCTCCGTAGACCCGGCTCCTCCTTCAGCGAGCAAGAGCGCCTCAGAGCTGCGCAGCGTCCTCCTCGACGAGACACTGCCGCTGTTTGAACGATACCGCGCCATGTTTGCTCTGCGCAACCTGGGCAGCGAGGAGGCCGTGCTGGCACTGGGAGACGGTAAGATCATCGTGTTACAAACGATTACGGAGCATTTCTGATAAATGTGAGTGATCATGACACCCTCGGTCTCCAGGCCTGCAGTGCTCGAGCGCCCTGTTCCGTCACGAGATCGGCTACGTCCTGGGTCAGATGCAGCACCCGGCGGCCGTCCCGTCCCTGCGCGCCGCCCTGGAGCGACCCGAGGAGAACCCCATGGTGCGGCACGAGGCGGCCGAAGCCCTGGGCTCCATCGGCAAAGACGACTGTCTGAGCGTGCTGCAGCGTTACCGCGGAGACGAGGAGCGCGTCGTCAAGGAGAGCTGCGAGGTGGCTCTGGACATGCTGGAGCACGAGAACAGCGGACAGTTCCAGTACGCGGACGAGCTGGCCAGGCTACAGGGTTAGCGGTGGTTAACGGGACTGTGACTCTGAATCACTGGGACAATTCAAGGAAATGGAAAAAGAGCTCCAATTATAACGAGAGTGAGCTCGTAGCTGTGTGGGATGAGGGTGTTTCTGTGTTTTCTCTCATCTCAAAGATACTGCTGCATTCAGATGGAGAAACGTTCTAATTTTGTTTTTTTCCCCCCCTTTTTTGTCTTATTTGCTCACGTTTTTATCTCGCCTTACAGCTCAATGTTAACATCTCTTGTTTTTTCTTTTAAACTTCAATTTTTTTGTGACTTTTTTTAAGACAGAACTACTGTGTTTAAACCAGTTGGAGGGAATGATTAAATTCGACTGCCTTTAGGAAGCGGCTCGTTTGACATCACTGAATCATGATCATGTGACAGGTTGGACTGTTTTGCACGGAACAGCAATATATATATTTTTCTATTCAGTTCTAATGGTGCAGTACCTGTTCAAAAAAAGCCTAAAAACAACTGAATCAGGAGAAAAGAATGCAACACCCCAGGTTCAGGTCTGACCACCTCAGAGTGATGTTGAAAGACCAGAAACACCTGATCAGTCACTGAGGATGTATTGCATAACACCTGGGACCTGTAGGTTATGTTTGTCAACAATATTACAGACCACTGTATTGACGTATAAACGCTTAATAAAGCCAACAGATGACTCGTCTTAATGTTAATGAATGGGTTTGATGGAGCTGCTGCGACGATTACTCGATTAATCTCCAACAATTTGAATAAGAAATTCAAGAATTTGGTTAAAAATCACACTTCATTTACTCCTCAGAACTCTTTGTCAGAATTGTGACTTAAATCAGATTTATTTTTTGGAATTCTGGAGGATTCGGTGAAAAAGTTGTAATTCTGCACAAAAAAACCCAAATAAAACAATTTGGGAATTAAAGTATTTGAGACTGAAATCAGAATTCTAATCCTCTTCTGTAAATAAAGAAACCAAGTAAGTGTCAGACAGAGGTGGAACTACGACGATTAAATGTTTAGGAATCACACAAAAAACACCGCCATCTTAAATGTGATATTGAATTTATTATTTAAAAAAAGTGTTAACATTAATACATCATTATTTTTTTCCCTTACACCTTCCATAATCAAAAATATTAAATCTATTTTTAAAAAAGACCTAGAATTAATAAATGGTGATAGTTCAGAGCTGCAGCAGCTCCTCCCGGTCCCTCATGAATCATTCATGTGTTCATCACCTGTGTGCTCACTCTCTCTGGTCCTGTGTATCCACACACACACACACACAAACTGCTGAGTCACTCTTCCAGGCCTGAGAATCTGTGGTAGGTGGATGAACGTCTGTAGAGGCAATAGTGCTGAATCATGAAGATGATGTCGAACACCACGGAGAAAAGGCCCAGACCGAACTTGGTGGGGTCGCCAAATATCAGCCCCCACTCGTCTGAGGAGACACGGAAAGACAAGTCATCACCTTCTCTACTCAAAAGGGATAGTTCAGGGTTTTTAAAAAAACAAAACAAAACATAGTTTTAAGAGATAGTGCGCTCCCGCACCAAAGTCCATAGAGAAAATCTGCGTTTTTAGCTCACAGGGAATCAGGGAGGGAGCTGCTTATCTAACTGCTGCCTCGTGTGGTCACTTTGTGTCACTGAGGGTGATGCCGACTATTATGATGGTTCATTTCCTGAATTTCAAAAATTCATTAAAATTATTACTTGAGCTGAACTAAGATTTTAAACTGCTTAAGTGACAAAATAAGACATTTGAACTCACTGAAGGAGGCAGCAGTGGATCAACAACTCCTGTGTGCTGTGATGCAAGAATCTATTATTTACTCTATTATTTATGGGGTTTGGTGCAGAGATTACAAAGTGACATGAGCTTCAGTTTACAGTCAGAAAAAGTGAAATACAACAGCAAACATGAAGCACATAAATAAACGAGATGGCAAACCAGTTACCAGATAATCTTCTTTTCTACTTAAAAAGGACAGTTCAGATGTATTTGTTTTCGAGTGACAGAACCAGACACTAAATCAATGAAAAGAGAAAATAAGTCGACATTATCTCAAGATAATGAATGAGACATTTGAGCATACAGTTGGAGGCAGCAGTGGATCCTAACTCCTGTGGGGTAGAAATCTACGATTTTCTCTATGGACGTAAATGCAGAGATTACAAATTACACAAACTTCACTTTCTGGTCAAAAAAAGCAAAATAAAATATGAATATGTATACGACAGTTATTATTGTGTGTTAACATGTTAATTGAGACAGTGTACGACAATGTTTACCGTTGTTGTACGACTGTAAGACCATCTGTAGGATACTGAGGAGTCCTCCTGTGAAGTCCAACAACACGTTACCAATGCTCCAGCCCTCAGTGCTCTGTCTCCTGTAGTTCATATACGCCTGCAAAACACACACACACATTAATTCTGGACGTCATGTGACTCTGTTTATTCTGCCATGTTAGCAGAAAAAGCCTCTATAAATATGAACGGCACCAGTTTGTGTTTCAAGCTTTAAAAAGTTCACTGTGGACTTTTTAATCCACACAGATTAAGGAGTAGATCACAAGATGTGAATATGTAACAAAATAAAACAGAATTCTAAGATTCAAGAATACAGAGGAAAAATAATCTGAATTCTGAAATTCAAGAATACGGAGGAAAAATAATCTGAATTCTGAGATTTAAGAATACTGATGAAAAATAATCTGAATTCTGAGATTTAAGAATACTGAGGAAAAATAATCTGAATTCTGAGATTAAGAATACTGAGGAAAAATAATCTGAATTCTGAGATTAAGAATACTGAGGAAAAATAATCTGAATTCTGAGATTAAAGAATACAGAGGAAAAATAATCTGAATTCTGAGATTAAGAATACTGAGGAAATATAATCTGAATTCTGAGATTAAAGAATACAGAGGAAAAAAATAATCTGAATTGTGAGATTAAAGAATACTGGGGAAAAATAATCTGAATTCTGAGATTAAAGAATACGGAGGAAAAAAAAATCTGAATTCTGAGATTAAAGAACACTGAAGAAAAATTATCTGCATTCTGAGATTAAAGAGTACTGGAGGAAAATAATCTGCATTCTGAGATTAAAGAATACTGAGTAAAATAATCTGCATTCTGAGATTAAAGAATACTGGGGAAAAATAATCTCAATACTGAGATTAAAGAATACAGAGGAAAAATAATCTAAATTCTGAGATTCAAGAATACAGAGGAAAAATAATCTGCATTCTGAGATTAAAGAATACTGGAGGAAAATAATGTGAATTCTGAGATTAAGAATACTGGAGAAAAACAATCTGCTATCTGAGATTAAAGAATACTGGGGAAAAAATAATCTCAATACTGACATTAAAGAATACTGAGGAAAAATAATCAAAATTCTGAGATTATAGAATACAGAGGAAAAATAATCTGAATTCTGAGATTAACGAATACTGAGGAAAAATAATCTGCAATCTGAGATTAAAGAATACTGGGGGAAAATAATGTGAATTCCGAAGTTAAGAATACTGGAGAAAAATAATCTGAATACTGAGATTAAAGAATACGGAGGAAAAATAATCTCAATTCTGAGGGAAAAATAAAAAGGCAGATCTCAGATTATTTTCCACACGTGACCCAAATCCTCTTCCATAAATACGTATACATTACGATGTATACGATATGTTTATACTGCCCCCTGGTGCTTTGCAAGAGTATGGGAACAGCCAGCGAGGATATTAATCCAGAACTATCGCACTTTTCCGATAAACTGTCCCTCGTTCTGCTCCAGAACATTTACACGTCACAATAAAAGCACAGAAATTCAATAAAAGTTACACTCTATGCGTGTGTGTGTGTGTGTGTGTGTGTGTGTGTGCGTGTGTCTTACCTGCGGCATATACTTGACCAGAGTGATGGCCAGTTTAATGTAGGAGAAATAGTAGAGATAATCCAACCAGCTGATCTTATTCGCCACGGCCACAAACAAACTGACCAGAGCAAACGTCCAGGCGACGATCAGCAAGAACCTGGCCGTCCACGAGATCTTCTGATCTCCTCTCTGTGTGTGCCGTTAGCAACAGTTAGCATCACCAGATTATCAATAATGTCATTATACAATTATATATATAATGTTTGCTGCGTCCTCCGTCGTCTCTCAGACCTGACAGAGGGAGTGTTTGTGTGTATACAGCAGCAGAGCGGGGACAGACACTCACGTCATAGACGACAGCCTGGCAGGCGTAAACCACACACAGCAGCAGAGCATGAAGACTGAAGAAGACGTCACTAGCAGTGACAGGGTTAATGCCGTTTGGTTTCAGCTGTATGAACTCCTCCTGCAGACAGACACACACACACACGCACACAAACAGCGTCATGTACTAGTGCGTTCCAGTTGTAGTCGGAAGATGGAAATTTACGATCGTTTGTGAGGTTACTATGACTTTCCGAGGTTGAAACCCGATTTGAAGGCGTGTTCCTCAACTCTGAAAGTCACGATTTCTGACTACAACTGGAGCTTCTGATAATCTAAATTCTGAGATTAAAGAATATTGAGGGTAAAAAAAAAATCAAAATTCTGAGACTAAAAATACTGAAATCTAAAAAAAAATCAAAATCTGAGATTAAAGAATATTGAGGGTAAAAATAAAAATAAAAATTCTGAGATTAAAGAATATTGAGGGTAAAAAAAAAATCAAAATTCTGAGACTAAAAATACTGAAATCTAAAAAAAAAATCAAAATTCTGAGACTAAAAATACTGAAATCTAAAAAAAAATCAAAATCTGAGATTAAAGAATATTGAGGGTAAAAATAAAAATAAAAATTCTGAGATTAAAGAATATTGAGGGCAAAGAAAATCAAAATTCTGAGACTAAAATACTGAAATTTAAAAAAAATCTCAATCTGAGATTAGATAATATTGAGGGTAAAAAAAATTGAAATTCTGAGATTAAAAATACTGCAATTTCCAAAAAAAATCTAAATCTGAGATTTAAGAATACTGAGGGTAAAAAAAATCTAAATTCTGAGATAAAAAATACTGAAATTAAAAAAAAAAAAAAAACTTCATCTGAGATTAAAGAATATTGAGGGAAAAAAAAAATCTAAATTCTGAGATTAAAAAAAACAAATCTAAATTCTGAGAAAAATAATCTGAATTCTGAGATTAAAGAATATAGAGGAAAAATAATCTGAATTCTGAGTATATAGAGATCAAGTATTGGGACAAAAAAAACCTTTGAAATGTACACTTAAACGCCACCCTTTAGATTAGATTAGATTAGCGGGAATTATTTTCCATGGGTAAATAAATTCCTGGTCATAAAATGTTGGTGGAAAAAGTGTTAGGATACACAAAAGGATATTGACTAATTATTGTTAAACTCTCTGCAAAAAATAAAGATATTTTTAAATACAATAACACAACTGCTGCTCTTGGGCTCCTCCCCCATTCACCACAACCGGCCTAGGCAGCTGTTAAATTCAGTTCAGTTTAGTTTCCTCTGCTCGTGTTTGCTCATAATATAAACTGAATCTCTTAATAATAAAAGCGTGAAGTTTCCTGATTTACTGAGTAAATATCAGATAATGTATGCGATGACTTTAACCTGTACAAATAAAGTTTGAGTTGAAAGAGGAGGAGGAGGAGTTACCTTTATATACGGAACCCAGAAGAGTCCGATATTAAAGACACTGTACGCGATGAAGCCGGTCAGGTTCAGAGCCAGGAAGTCAAAGTTCAGGCCGACGACGCTGAGAACAAAAAACACATTTAAAGGCAATTTCAGAACAATTACCCACAAAAGTATGTAATAAAGTGTAATTAAAAGCATCCAGGACAGAGAGAGAGAGAGAAAACTACCTTTTCCTCTTCCAGTTCTCCCAGGCTTGTGGGTAGAAGGACACAGACCAGGCCAGGAAGTAAATCCAGCCGATGATCTCGCTGAACACAAAGAGGATTCTGCTGTGGATGACCATGAAGCGGATCCTCACGTACAGACTGAAGGACACACAGAGAATCACAAGACACATGAGCAACATTAGCTCGTATATATGCACTTCTTACACGTGTCAGAAGAAGAAAAATAATAACTGGTATTATGGTCTGTATTTATAATAGAGCTTTTCTAGTCTTTGATGAGCTGCTTTACAACTACACCTCACCCATTCATAAGCTGCAACATGGGGCTCAGTGTCTTTGCTCAAGGACACATGTAGACGAGCAGAGCCAGGAATTTGAACCCACAACCTTCCAGTTGACAAGACAACTCACTCATTCACTCACTCTCCCAGACAGTCTCTCACTTAAACTCTCAGACACACTCACTTACACTCTCAGATACTCACACTCTCAGACACACACACTTACACTCTCAGACACTCTTATACTCACTTACACTCTCAGACACACTCACTTAAACTCTTATACTCGCACTCTCAGACACACACACACTTACACTCTCAGATACTCACTTAAACTTATACTCACTTACACTCTCAGACACACACTTACACTCTCTTATACTCACTTACATTCTCTTATACTCAGTTACACTCGCAGACACACTCAAACTCTTATACTCACTTAAACTCTCAGACACTCACTTAAACTCTTATACTCACTTACACTCTCAGACACTCACTTAAACTCTTATACTCACTTACACTCTCAGACACACACACACTTACACTCCCTAACACTTTCAGACACACACACTTACACTCTCTTATACTCACTTAAACTCTTATACCCACACTCTCAGACACACACACTTACACTCTCTTACACTCTCAGACACACACACTTACACTCTCTTACACTCACTTACACTCTCAGACACACTCACTTAAACTCTTATACTAACACTCTCAGACACACTCACTTAAACTCTTATACTAACACTCTCAGACACACTCACTTAAACTCTTATACTCACTCTCACACTCACTTAAACTCACTGACACTCTCACTTATACATACTTTCTTATACTCACTAACACTCTCACTTATTCTCTTATACTCACTCACATGCTCAGACACACTGACTTACACTTTCTTATACTCACTTACTCTCTCATACTCACACTCTCACTTACACGCTCTTATAATCTCAGTCACTCACTTACACTCTTATAGTCACTAACTTACACCCTCAGACACTCACTCACTGACACTCACTTAGACACACTCACCCTCATACTCACTTAAACTCTTATACTCACTTACACTCTCAGACGCACTCACTTAAACTCTTATACTCACTGACACTCTTATACTCACATACACTCTCAGACACACTCACTTACACTCTCTTATAATCTCAGTCACTCACTTACACTCTCTTATAGTCACTCACTTACACTCTCAGACACTCACTCGCTGACACTCACTTAGACACACTCACTCTCTTACACTCTCATACTCACTTAAACTCTCGCTAACTCACACAACTGATTCTAATGATTCATTTAAACCCAAAACAACTGCTTTACAACTCACTATTTTGTGAGTTTGTGTCACATATAAAAAAAAAAGGTCACGCAGCCGTGCCATGATGACTCCGCCCACGTTGAGGAGAAGCTATGAAGTCGTGGAAAACGACGCGACTGAAACCAAACGGAGTAGAGCGATCTGTTTTTCAGCAGCTGCCAAGTGATTTAATTATTATTGTTGGCCTCCAGGTCCAAATTCCTTGTTTGCGTGAGTGTCTGCAGACGAAGAAGCGCCGCGGTGCATCTGAACTGCTCGACGCCTCATATTAGCTTAATTCTATGCTAATATAAAAACACAAGGCTGTTGATTCAGGCTTGTCACGCTTGTGTGTTTTAGACGATTGTTCTTCCCGACTGCGAACTGGACGACCTTCTATCTCACGCACGTACCTGTTGAAGTCTGAGTTGTTGCTGAGCAGGTGCGTGGTCACCTGACCCACGCCGTGAGCCGTCACGTTGAAACTGACCGAGGTCGTCTCCGCCGGCAACAACACCTGCACCGAAGAAAACCACGGGCAAAGTCAAGACTTTGTGTGTTTTTGATGACATCGACTTTAATAACAGTCTCTAAATATCAGTTTAGATGAATTATTGTCTTGCTCTTTAGACTCTTTAGACTCTTTAGACACGTATAATCCTTCACGTGTTGATGTTTTTACCTGCTCAGGCACCGTGATCACACACGTGTAGTTGGAATTGGACGTGGACGTGACGTTGAGCTCGATCACAGCCGACAGGTTGAGAGGGGAACTGGAGATGGACAAAGACGTTTAGTCAGAACATCTGGAGCTACCCACATCTGGACTTTAACTCTTTAAAGACATAGAAGAAGCTACTGAAACACAAAAACCCTAAACAACCAAAATAGTAAGTAAAACAGTAACTGTAACATTTAACCTTTAACAGCACGTGTTACTCTTCTGCCCAATAAACACGATGCTTGCTCATCTGAAAACGGACCACGTTATCGCACTCATTGACGTTTTATTATCTCGCATGGACCAACGAGCAGCAGCCACGTGGAGGTCAAAGTGTGGAAAACACAATTCAAACGCAGCGCAGCGACAGTTTCTATGGTTACCTGGAGGTTATGGAGATGTTGGCTTGAGAGTTCTGCTCCAGCGTGATGGCATCAGGAGCAAACAAGTACACCCTGGAGTCTGGAAGACAAACGGAGAAACTCGGCTTACACAGATGCTAACTGATCACGTTAACAATGACTCTATGCTAAGCTCTTTGCATCGATCTTCTGATGCAATTTGGACACATCACTCAGTGATATGACCTGGGGCCATCAGGTGTTTCGGGCTCTTTCAACATCAGACGCCCTCACACAGGCGACCCAACCAGGGGTGATCAGGCCTACAGATCTCCCCGCTTGATCCACAGCCTTCCAGAGGTCTTCTCTGCTTCATCTGTGACATTCTCGATGGTTCTTCTCTTCTGCCGCCCTCAATGGAGCTCAGCCATCTCCTTGTTTGATTACTTACACCAGTGCTTTTCTGAATAATAATACATGTATTTATAATTTTACTTCATTATGAACATTAGGTGATTTCAAAAGGCGCTTCAGAAGCAGGGGTCTTCATAACTGAAGAACCAGAATTATTCAGTTCCGGGACTAAGAAGCTCCAAGACCAGGATTCTGAAGAAAATCCAGAACCAGGATTCTGAAGAAAATCCAGAACCAGGATTCTTCATGTCCACGACTGAAGATGCTCCAGAGCCAGAGTTCTTCAATCCTGTAACTGAAGAAGCTCCAGAACCAGGATTCTTCAGTTTCACAACATAAGAAGCTCCAGAATCAGGATTCTTCTCTTCCAGTTACAAGATGCTTTCGTTTTCGCAACTGAGGAAGCTCCTTGAAACCAGGATTCGTCAGCTCCAGAAGTTAAGAAGCTCCAGACACAGAATTCTTCAGTTCTTCTGTTCTAAAGAAGCTCCAGAACCAGGATACTTCTGTTCCAGTTCCAAGATCATTTAGTTCTGCAACTTAGGAAACACCTTGAACTAAGATTCTTCAGCTCCACAAGTGAAGAACCTCCAGAACCTGGATTCTTCAGTTCTGCAACTGAGGAAGCTTGATTCTTCAGTTGCAGAAGTGAAGAAGCTCCAGAACCAGAATTCCTCCCTCCCAGAACCAGGATTCTTGTTCTGTAGCCAAAGAAGCTCCAGAACCAGGATACTTCTGTTCCAGTTCCAAGATTATTTAGTTCTGCAAATTAGGAAGAACTTTGAACTAAGATTATTCAGTTCTGCAACTGAGGAAGCTTGATTCTTCAGTTGCAGAAGTGAAGAAGCTCCAGAACCAGAATTCTTCTCTCTCAGAACCAGGAGTCTTCAGTTCTGTAGCTGAAGAAGCTCCAGAACCAGGATTCTTCATACTGGTCCAGTTCCAAGATCCTTTAGTTCTGCAACTTCGGAAACAAGAAGTGAAGAACCTCTAGAACTTGGATTCTTCAGTTCCAGAAGAAAAGAAGCTCCATAACCTGGATTCTTCCGTTCTGCAACTGAGGAAGCTCGATTCTTCAGTTGCAGAAACGAAGAAGCTCCAGAACCTCAGCACTTCACTTCCATAGTCAGGGTAGCTCCAGAACCAAGATTATTTGGTTCTGCAACCAAAGAAGCTCCAGAACCAGGATTCAAGTATCACATTCTCTTCTTTTAACTTTAAATAATCAGTAAATATAGTATTTATAAAGTTAGTCACCAGAGATGTTTGGCAGAGTCCACAGCAGCAGCAGCAGCAGCAGCAGCCGAGCAGAGAAACAGCTCCTGGTTAAAGCAGTCATCTCTGCAGAGTGACAGACAGACGCTGCAGCCTGCAGGACACACAGCATCACAGCATAGATTAGATAATATCAGATCACATTAGATTAAATAGAAATGGAACAGGAAGTTTCTGGGGGGGGGAAAAATCTGGAAATTCAGGTTCCAATGGTGAAGAAACAAGGAAGATGGGAGGTAGAAAATATGAATGACAGTGAAAATTTAACATAAAAAATAGAGCAATAAAAACATAAACGAGAACTACTTTTTTTAAATATACATTATACTTAATATATTATATTACACGCATAAATCTCTTTCATTTAAATTTGGGAAAATCCAACTGCTGCAGCAGGAGAAACACGTTTTTAAAGGCAGTTTTAAACGTTTTTAAAGGCAGAACATTACAAAAAAACATTAAAAACATGTTCTGTGTTTTTCTAATAAAACATGACCAGAAAAACCTCCACATACCGACCTTTAGAGCACAAATCTGGCTCCAATTAACACATTTAACGAGTCGTTCTTTGCCACAAACGCTTCGTGTTCAATGACACGTTTAAAAACACGCAGAAAACAATGAAAACTAAGCAAAAAAAAAGAGCATAAAAACGTTGTTTTAAAGTCGTACATTCACGTCGCTTGTGTCAGAAATCAGTCAGCAAACATCACTATCAACTCCCCGCAGCTGTGTTGTTTACCCTACTTCCTCATTGGTCACGAGCGTTTTCTTCTTCTGCTGCTGCTTCTTCGCTGCTCGCTGTCACACAGCTGCGTTTAACAACAGCGCCACCAGGCGGACCGCTACGCTCTAACCGTTACGTCCTCCGGTTAGATTCAAGCTCAAGCCGTTCATTATGGAGGACGAGCCCTGACATATCAATAAATACATAAATAAATGCAAAAATAAATAAATACAGAAATGTAGAAATAAATGTAAAGCATATATTTATTTATTTATGTATGTATGCATTTATTTAGGTATTTATTTATGTATTCCTGCATGTAGGTATGCGTTTATTTAGGTATTTATGCATTTATTCCTGTATTTATGTATTTATGTATGAATTTATTCCTGTATTTATGTATGCATTTATTTAGGTATTTATGCATTTATTCCTGTATTTATGTATGCATTTATTTAGGTATTTATTCCTGTATTTCTTTATTTATGCATTTATTCCTGTATTTATTTATTTATTGTTATGTCAGGTCTGGTCCTCCACAGTTCACAAATAAGGTTTACTTACATAAATAGAGTATAATATAATAAAATATAGAAAATTATATTAAATATATATATTAAACTATCATATGAACTAAAATAGCATCAGAAAATACAATATCCTGTATTTGAATCCACATTTGCTGTTAATTTAATGTCTATACTTTATATTTATTATTTTTCTACAGTGCATGTTTAATATTATATATTATCTTTACCCGACTGACTAATAAAGGACTTTATTATCTTAAAGTAATTAAAAAAAAAATTATATCCATCCAATCAGGTGATTTTGGCAAGTATAGGGCTGACATTGATTCATTTATATTATTATTATGATATTAAGATATATTTGTGACTATATTTCACAGTGTTGCTTATTTTGATAGAATAAATAAACATATTAATGATACAAAAGGAGTCAATAATGAACACAAATTGAGATAAATAAGTAATTATATCTTGATATTAAATGGTGGGCCGCATAAAATCCATGAGGGGATTAGAAAAGACAACAGCAGTGACTTGTGTTTATTATTTAATTTATTTTAACATCATTTTATCACATAATGGTGTATAATAATATAAAAGAATATATGAAATCTATGAATGAAAGACTCCTCCTCCATGAGGGTCACATCCTGTTAGTTCATCATCATCATCATCATCATCATCTGTGTCAGTTTAAAGTCAAACGTTGGGCACATTCGGCTTCGGTGACGACGACGCTGCTGCTCCTCTTGGAATCAGGTGAGGAGGAATCGTCAAAGCAGCTGCTCCTCACGCTTTAATGCTCCTCACGTCTCCTCAGTCGGACTCGGTCCAAACCGACTGCACAGTTTAAGTAAGAACCGGTGAGTTTCACTTCAAAAGTTCCTGGTTCACCTTCGGCTTGGGTTTCAGTGCTGGGAATAATAAAACGTTACGACCGCTGGTTCTGTGGGAACGCGATGGGGTAGATTTGGCTGTAGTGGTCCACGAAGTGGACCTCCAGGCCCTCGGTGATGTAGTCGGCCAGGTCTGAGAAGTCCTTCTTGTTCTGAGCGGGCAGGACCATGCAGGTCACACCAGCGCGACGGGCCTGACGACGACATCGTGACAAAAGGATTTTTATTTATATTAAAAACACACACAAAAACATCGATAATGCGCAGTATTTGCTGTTGTTGCTGTACTTACAGCGATGGTCTTCTCTTTGATTCCTCCCACTGGAAGGATTTTGCCCGTCAGCGACACTTCGCCCGTCATGGCCAGGTTCTGACGCACCGGCTGATCGGTTGCCAGGGACAACAGCGCGGTGACGATGGTGCAGCCGGCACTTGGTCCGTCCTTAGGTGTCGCCCCCTAGAAACAAAGGTAAAAAACCAAATCAGCAACAGTCTGAGTCGACTTAAGTCCACTTTAAAGGTCCAGTATGTAAGATTCAAGAGGGTTTATTGGCTATATGACGCCTAATTATGTTTGCAGAAATGTATCATCACTATAAAATGTAAAATATTTGTGGTTTTCTAGTCTTTTTTATGTTCTTTAAGCGAGGGCCTTGCCGTCCGCCATCTCGTTTAACCTGTGTGTGATTTGCATTTTCAAGCAGCTTTCTAAACAACAGCTCAGTGTCATATTTGTTTGTTATTATTTAAAAGGTGTAGAACCAGAAATACAAGCTGTGTCTCATTCCACGATCTAGAGACTGCGTGAAATGAGAAGGTCAAACCCGCACAACTCACGAGTGGTTCCCCTTCTTCTTCTTCTTCTCCTATTAAATTCCAGCAGACTGTATGTACACCAAGAGGCTAAACACTGCCCTCTACATTTCAAAGTCCTGAATCACAGTTCTCCTGCCCCTCGAAGTCTGACCACTGATTTGCGCTCTATAATCGGCCAAAACATCCCACAAAATCAGGTATGTTTACACATATCTGATGTAAAATAAACATATTTAACAGTAGTATAACTAATACTAGTAGAATTTTGTGATTTTAGTGTTGTACCAATTTTGTGATGATTGTTTTTGACTTTGTGAGTCACCTGCCAACTTTGAAGTCTGTCATGTGACCTGTTACGGACCTGGACAGTTACGCCGCTAACAGACAGACATTCCTTGCATTTATAGATAGAGATAGACAGAGTTAGCTAGAACGATAGATAGTTAGCTACATAGAACGCTAGGAAAGAACGCTAGTTAGCTAGATATTACGACAAAGAGATAGAACGCTAGAAAGAAAGCTAGAGAGATAGTTAGCTAGAGAAAATGCCAAAAAGAATGATAGAATGCTAGTTAGCCAGATAGAATGATCGATAGCTAGGTAGACTTATAGATATAATGATAGAATGCTCGTTAGCAAGATAGAATGCTAGATAGACAGAACGGTAGTTAGCTAGATAGAACGCGAGTTCACTTGATAGAATGCCAGATGGATAGAAGCCTAGTTAGCTAGATAGAACGCTAGCTAGATAGATAGATAGATAGCTAGATAGCTAGATAGATAGATAGATAGATAGATAGATAGATAGATAGATAGATAGATAGATAGATAGATAGATAGATAGATAGATAGATAGATAGATAGATAGATAGATAGATAGATAGATAGCACTAGTTATTTAATACTAGAACGCGAGTTAGCTAGCTAGATAGAAAGCACTGCATCTCCATGGTTACCTCAGGGACGTGCAGGTGCAGGTGGGAGTTGACCAGGAAGTGGTTTTCCGGTTCCTGGTTCATCAGGAAGGCTCGGGCAAAGGTGGAGGCGATCTTTGCACTTTCTTTCATGACGTCACCAAGCTGACCTGTGACCTCCACTGACCCCTCCCCTTTGAGCTGGTCTTTTCCCGGCGGACGGCGCACGGACGTCTCGATGAACAGCGTCGACCCACCTGTGCAGAAACACACCCGACGTTTGAGACAAGATATGGTCTTAGGTTTTGGTTTAAATCTTGGAATGTTCATTTCCCAGACATCACGTCGTCATTTGCTCGCTCTTGTTTTAACTTTACTCGCTCATTGTTCTGCACGGAATCTCACATCAACAGCGGAGAGAGTTTGTGTGTGTGTGTCTTACCCATGGCAGTCCACGCCAGGCCCATGACGACTCCTGGCGGTGTGACGTCGTACATGCGGTCCACTGTGAAAATAGGTTTACCCACATACTCCTGCAGGTTGTCGGGAGTAACCGTCACCGAGGTTTTGTCACCGCTCACGATACTGAACGCCACCTTACGGAAAACCTGCCAGAGAGAGAGACGTAGACAAAGGTGTTGACACACAAATCCTAACTCTGATAAGTCTACTGTTGTGTCGGTTTTTCTCTGGGTTTTTTCTCCAGTATTTGACCTTTTCTATTTGCTTCTGCAGGTTCCTGACTCCAGACTCTCTGCAGTACTGTCTGATGAGCAGACTGAGGGCGTCGGGCGAGAGGGAGGTCTTCTCTTCGGTCAGTCCACACAGAGTGCGCAGCTGAGGAACCAGGTAACGCTGAAAACACACAAAACACATCCCATGAAAGTGTCCAGACCTCAGTACAGCTCTGAAAGTGGCTTAAATACTCGTAAAATCCAAAGTAGAGCGAGTTGGGCGTTACCTCGGCGATAGCTAGCTTCTCCTGAGCCACATATCCAGACACATTGATCATCTCCATCCTGTCTCTGAGAGGCTCGGGGATGGTGTCCGTCACGTTGGCCGTGCAGATGAACAACACCTTCGGTGGAGAAGACAGAAATGATAAAGTGACCATATACAGTAAAAAGTTAATTGGAGCTGCGCGGCAAAGGGAACAGCAGCAGATTCGTGAAAGTCCTAACCTTTGACAGGTCGACAGGAACATCCAGGTAGTGGTCCAGGAAGTTAGCGTTCTGCTCGGGGTCCAGGAGCTCCAGCAGTGCAGAGGACGGGTCGCCCTGGTAACCGCGACCCATTTTATCCACCTGGTAACAACACGTTAAAAAACTGTTTTAAGTCCTGGTACAGCAGAAATCTCTGTGAGATAATATATGTATATTTTTACAGCTTCCTGAGCGCCACACTGACCTCATCAATTAGCACCAGAGGATTCTCCGTCTTGGTTTTCTTCAAACACTGGATTATCTTTCCAGGCATCGCTCCGACATAAGTCCTCCTACACACACACACACAAACACAGTGTTAAGAAAACATTGTATTGTATGTTTATGTTTAAGTCGTAATGAAGCTTCTCTTAAATGTTAGTTTTGCTAACGCTTCAGTGTTTAAAGTTTTTATTTTCGTTGCATGGAAAAGGTCAATCTTCACAGGAGTGATCCTAGCTGGAGAAAGACAAGTGAGCCCTCCACATTTACACCTCCTCCAATAGGCAAGGAGTCTGCCATTCCAGGCCGTGTTTTCACACCTCTTTGTCTATCGGGGGTACGGACACATGAGCCGCTTCGTGTGAAGCTTGTCGTGTTACCAGAAACGACTTCCCCCACCTGTGTCCTTTAATCTCAGCCACGTCGGTCATTCCTCCCACGCTGAACCTGAAGTACTCTCGGTTCAGAGCTCGGGCGATGGAGCGAGCGATGGACGTCTTCCCGACACCGGGAGGACCGTAGAAACACAGGATCTTCCCCTGAGTGGAGCCGCGCAGCTGACTCACTGCGATGAACTCCTGCAACACAGACGCACAACAACAACAACAACAACAACAACTGGTGGTTGAGTCAGGGTCTCATTTGGGGGTTGAGTTGATGTTTAACATGCAATAAATAATGGACATGGAATATTACAAGCCTATTATACATTCATCACCTTAAGTACAAAAATGTACATTCCGAAAAACTGCTATTTGACATATTTTTTTTAATGCATAAACACATTTTTAACACTAAAAGAAACACAAAATATGCAATATTTCCGATACAGTGTTTGATAATAAGAAATGCTTTGGAGGGACAACACAGGTTAGGACATGTCACTGATTACCAGCAATAATGATTTTTTTGTTTTATTATTTTTGTGGAGTGTGGTTTACTCACACTCGTCACCTTAAGCGCTAAAAATGTCCCATTCGTATAAACTGCAATTTTACCATAAATTACTTCACTTTTAACCAGTCCCGATCATAAAAACTAAGTAAAAACATTTTTTTTGTATTTTCTGAATCAGTTTACACTCACCATTTATAACAATACACTGCCACCTACTGGAGGATCAGCAGAATTACATATATGCCAAACAGGAAAAGCTAAATTTAAGGCCAGGGCCTCAGAATTCAACATTTTTGCATATCAAGAAAAATGTATACTTAAGGTTTTAGAGTAAGGAAATGTATTATGTCTTATGCTGTAGAGACATACAGTATGTGTGTATGTGTGTGCGCGATCGTACCAATATGCGTTTCTTCACATCATCCATCCCATAATGATCTTCTTCCAGAACCTCATTGGCTCTGTCCAGTAGCAGGTTCTCCTTGCTGTAGGTTCCCCAGGGCATACTGGTCAACCAGTCCAGGTAGTTACGGGTCACACTGGGGAAAAAAACGACACAACACAATGATAACAGCCAAAAACAGAAGTTTGTAAGTGGTTTTTTTGGGGTTCTAACGACATATTCCCGACGATTCTCGACCCACTTGAACTCTGACGAGTGGTTGTCCAGCAGCGACAGCTTGTTGAGCTCCTCGGTGATGACGTCCATGATGTGCTGGGGGACGGTCCTTTCTTTGAGTCGCTCTCGAAACTTCTCCTCGATGGCTTCTTTGTCCTCTTTCTCCAGACCCAGCTCCTGGAAACAGCCACACACACACACACACACATATATGTATGCACTTTAGACCAGAGGGAGCAGCAATAGCAAGAAATAGATCATCTTTGTTTGGTTATTGTGTCACATATTAATCATTCGAGTCACGTGACTCAATAACAGACTTTATCTCAGGCGGTTTATGCCGAGGAACAAAATTAGTATTTTTTTTGATGCAACGTTGGTCCAAAGGGCTGTCACCTTTTATCCAAAATATCACACATTTGTTCAAATTTGGGACTTAGTTAAAAAATACACAGCCTGGAAGCACCACAGACCACCACTGTTCTCTTCTCCCTCTCCTGCACCGTTCGTCGCTCTGCGCTTCTGCGTCTCCAAGCGGTCTCTTCATATCTAAAGCTGACTGGATCATTTATCTACGTGTTTTATCCCCACATAAAAATAATAATCTTTGTGACGAGGATGGAAACGTGATGATGACAGACTCTGAAGAGTGGTGGTCTTAATCTTTGTGAAAGAAGACGCTTTAACGCTGCAATTAAGGGAATAACAGATGCATCAGATGAGCTGATGTCTTTATTTAACCCCTCAAAGAGAGAGAACGTTCTCTGGTGTGAAGTGAATGTCGCGGGGAGTTCATAATCTGCGCCACACGCAGCCCGCCAGGCTTATTATACACTGGGGGAAACCCTGTAGTGTGAATAGTTTCAGACACAGATGGACAACATCCAACCTTCTTGATGATCTTCAGCTGCTCCTGGAGCAGATACTTCCTGTGCGTCTGCTTGATCTTCTCCTCCACCTGTGGACAGAGCATCGATCACAGATCAGCGACTGAGGACGAAGGACGAAGCCTCACGGCCGACATGTGTGATCATGACCTCTGACCTCTCTGCCCAGGCGTTGCTGCAGCTTACTCAGCTCAAACTCCTTCTTCAGCAGAGACAGAGCCTTGTAGAGACGCTTAGGGATCTGAAGGAGAGGCAAACGAGAGACCTTTGATATACTGATGTAAACAAAGCGTATGAAAGACTTCATTCAGATTATCAACCAAATTGTTTAAAAACGCCTCAAAAACAGCGGGAAACATAATTTTAGAGACCGATCTATAACTGATCTAAGACCACATACTGAAGTGGCTAGGGTTTCAAAAATGCCTGTTAATTTGCAGGGAAAGTTGGATCCAATCTGGATTAAGAAAAAGTAAAAGTCACATATGAGTGGAGTGACTTGAGCGAAAGATTTACACGGGATTATTGTGGTATGGTCGTAAATAATCTGACTGGGGTTGGGTTTAACAAATGCAAATCAGCTCTTGTGTTAGCATGTTAGCGTGTTAGCGCTCACGTTGATCTCCTCCAGAACGTCCTGCAGCTCGTGCGACTCTGCTCCCGTCAGCGCTGCTCCCATGTCGCTCAGGTAGATGGGATTATCCACCACTCTCTGACCGGCCTGCATCATCTGAAGGACCGACTCTCTGACACACACACAGATCTTGTTTGATTAGGAGTTAACCCAGGGCTGTTTATAGGGACTTTATATTTGCCAAAGTAAAGAGAAATAATGATTACACAACACGACAAATCAAACAACACGTTATTATTCCAGAACATGAAGAGCGAGCTCTGGATCCGTGTCAGCAGACTGACCTGTAGAGCGGGTTGAGAGCGATGATGTCCCTGATGGTCTTCACGATCTCGGCCGTCAGCGCCTGCAAAACAAACACACCCCCAGGGTTGTTGTTTTTGTTTTTTTTACTTCGAGACCATTGGGATTAACGCCAACACCGCGCTGACGTATCACAGACCAGAGAGAGCGTCGCTCGTACCTTGACCTCCTCGGTGACGGTGAACTGCTCGTGTTGAACGTTGTCCACTTCTACCATCAGGATGTCAGAGGAGGGCAGAGGCTGGAGCTCTGGACTCAGATCTATCTCTGAAATCTGACCAAACACAACAAAACAGCGGATTACTATCCTGGTTATAGTTCTGCTGGACAACTTGGTTATTACTTCAAACTGTCTGCTGCACTTCTAGGCTGTATATTTTGACCTTGAATAGGTTTTTGGAGGACCTTTGGGACATCAGTGGTGATACACAACGCTATTATTTATTGTTCTTCAACTATCAGTGAAGGAAAAATATATACACATACATATACACAACATTTGCAACCCTAGTAAG